>NC_028644.1:22303488-22404975 GCF_001406875.1 Solanum pennellii
TATATATATATATATATATATATATATATATATATATATATCTGTGTGTGTGTGTGTGAATATGTGTATTGTGGTTATGGCCATGAAGGCATAGTATGAGAAGTAAAGTACAGATGATGATGGTGTTTATGTTGATATGCTTATTAAAGCTTGAATTGTGTTTGTTGTAGAGAGTGTTAAATGAAGTATGTGTATATTTGAAGTATACTAAGGTGTGAAATATGATGAATGAAGATGCAAGCATGTTTAGAAGTCAATGATATGAGAATGGTGATTATGTGAAAATGTGTGCTCACATGTACACACTCACACTCACACACTTTGAATGAATGAATGAAGCTAAATAATGTTAATGAAAAGGGGAGTTTTGGGGTGAACACTCTTCTTGAGTTAAGATGAATGTTTAGTAGCAATATCACTATCTCTCAAGATCTTTCTAAGATAGGTTGAAGGATTGATACCCGTTGCGAGTTGAGATGTGGCTTCCAATAAGTATACCTTAACCTATAGTAAATAATGTTTAGGACTTCTCGGGGGAGTTATTCTTAGCACCGAGAGGATTTGAAGAAGGGGTGGGTGCACATTTTGAGTAGAGATGTTGTACCCAATGTAATTCTTGAGATGAGTACTCCTCGTGATTAGAGAGTGTGTTATTTATAATCAATCTCCTTTTCCCTTAACTATGCGCCCGTATAGGTATAACTATTGGAGAGTCCATGTAAAGGTTAAAAGAATGACCCTACCTTAGGAAAGTGGGGATCCATCATTCGCTAGGGGTTAATATCAATATTCCATGAATATATCTCATGGTCTATGTTGGTTAAATACATCCCCCAAAAAAGAATGTAATGAAATAAGTCTTCTAAAGAGTGTACTACTCAGGGATGTTGGTGGTATGGGACACTATCTATCCGTTGCACGAGTAGGCACTTGAAAGGGATGTCTTGGTGTGTCTTTATATGCAATGTATGAAAAGTTATGTGACTTAATGTCTAATGTCAAGAAAGAATGTTAAAGTTATGTCTTGTATGATGAACTTCATGAATGATGAATGTGGTGCTCCTAAGCTCATGGAATTCTCAAGGAGCACATTGTGGGAGTAGTAGTATGGGATGCTACTTTCACATTGCACTTTGTGTAACTTGTAAGTCCACATGGGGAACGACACTTATGTGAAGTCTTTAAATGCTAGTATGTTTCTCAAATGTCTAGTTATGTAGTGTGGACTTGTTACCGGTGCAAAATAAGCCTATTATGGATAGTCTTGCAGAGCACTTAGGTGTGCATCGAAGGGATTATATGGACAGTTCCTTCATGTCTCACCTTATTGAGTCTTAGGATAACCTTGGTTTAGGAAACTTCAAAGGAAACGAGTTCAGTGTGAATTGAAAGGAAAAGAGTTCACTGTAATGTTTCTAGAGTTCACTGTAAAGTGGTCCTTTGTGCTAAAATTATGGAAATTCTATTCTATCTGCTAAATAATGATTTATATGTTGTTTTACTTCTATAGTTATTATGGTTTTACTTAATTTGCATGAAAGTTTATTTCTAATAAAATGTCCTCTTTTGCATGTTTCACATAATGCCATACTTAGTACAATATTTGTACTAACGCCATATTTTTCTATACTCTATAAGTATAGGTTGGAGGCAAGTTGAAGATTAGCTGGGAAACTCGGGAATCGTCTCTCTAAAGACTAAGTATGTCCTCCTATATTCGAGGGTACATTCTTTATTTCTTCAGTTCTTATATAAGACTTATTATGTTTCTTTCAAATGTAAAGGGCCATGTCCCTAGGATATTTAAGTTTTTTCTCTAAGTTGGCTTGTGACGACTAGACTACTCTTTAATATCTTATTAAAAGTATTTCTTATTATTATTATTAATGTGGTTAAAATTTTAATTCCGCACTACTTTTCATGTTTTATACAAGGAATGATAGACAAAAGGATAGTACAAGACATCCGAAGGGTCAAGTACGCAATTGTTCCGACCCAAAGGTTGCTCCCTCCTTCTAGGGGGTACTTGAGGGTAGTTACAAGCTTGATATCAGAGCATAAGATTTTGTAAAATAGTTTAGGGTCAAAAGTTCACAAGCCACATCTTGTAGAGTCTTGTTCATCGGTGTGAGTCGTGACACATCGATGAGCAAGAAGATATAAGGCGATAGAAGTTTAACTTTCTTTGTTACTCTTGTATTATTCCATAGAACTTAACTCCATAAGGTCTCTCTCTTATTTTCCCTTGTCTGGTGGTCTTTTAGATGTGATTTCTTTGAAGAGGTGATGTTCTAAGTTTGAGGGAGAGAAATGTAGGTTTTGATGCTTATGATGGTTTTGTGGCTAGAAGAGTAGTTTTGAAGGTGAGCTTTGAAGATTGTGATGTGATGCCATTTATGACTATGTGTGATTTATGAGATTGTAAGTATTATGATGTGAAAATGCATGGTGATTTAGTTCTAAGCATGGTAAGAGTTATAATGGTGTAATGAAGTCCTTTTGGGGGAAAATGAGTTATCTTATGGTTATGTGCAATGATAGTAGAGAATTAAGGTGTAAATTTTAGGAGTGCTGAAAGAATGTGTAGTGTTGTAAGAGTATAGGGATGCCCTCTTGTGTGGGTAATGTTTCATAGTGAACTTGTGATTGGGTTGATGTTCTTAGGTTTACTCTAGGGAGGAAAGTTAGTATGTTTACCTAGTAAGGTAGTTGATATCCTTATCTTTCCTTCTATTCTTATTCAAGATTGAGACCAAAATCCTTAATATTTTGGTAATGATTAAGAGTCTTGCATGTTAGTATGAGTTACATTTCTCTTTATAATATGAGTGTCTTTGATGTCATAATGTTTTGTATGCTCCTTAACGATATGGATATCTCTATGTTCATAGAGTATGCTCAACAAATTGAGGAGTCCAAGCTTAGGGAAGTGAATAGGGATGGGAAGAGGCCTAGAATGGACGAACCAAGTCAACCCAAACCTAAGAAGAGGTTCTATCATCAAGAGTCTTCCATGGGGAACAAGGATATGGTTTCCAACTAAAATTCCCAAGGAGGTGGCCATGCTTTTGAGAGGTCTAGGTGTGCCACTTTTGGAAAGCAACATTTGGGTAAGTGTCTTTCCAGAACGGATGGTTGCTTTAGGTGTGGTAATAAGGGCCATAAGATGAGGGATTGGTAGGTCCTCAAGGCAAGAGAAAAATAGGTCAACCAAGCTCCTCAAGGTGGTACAGATCCCAATGCTCCAAACAAAGGAATCATTTCTATCCACTTGGATCTGGGGGGGGGGAGACTTACCCGAAATGATATCCCCGGTAAGTCTTGATTATTTTTGGTTGTTATTTCTATGTTATAAGGGGAATTAGTATGGTATTTTCTCTCATATTGTCATGATTTCATGTTAAAATTGCTTGAAAAATATGAATTATTGAATTTTATGCATGCTTCACCGTTAAAGTTTTGGTATTCATTCTAAGAAATTTCAAAATCTCACTAAATTGATTTTGATGAATAATGGTTTCAATGTGTGTAGAAATAATGTGTATTATCATGCCTAATGTTGGAGAAGGTATTTCCTCCATAATTGAGAAGTAAATGAAGAATAGAATGTGTGACTTGAATTGTGGAACTTGTTCAAAATTACTTGTGTTACTTGAGAATGCTTGATGATATAAAGTTGATGCTCCTTGTGAGTTTGGTGAATTGAATATGAATGTCTTGACCTTTATGTTATGTGTTATATGTTACTAGTTTAGTCTTAGATGTCCTTAAAAGTATTTAATGTCATTCGAGGATGAATGTTGTTTCAAATGGGGGAGAATGTAACGCCCTAAGACGAACAATATTGAACTAGAGCTTCACATATAATGAGTTAAAATTATGTATTTTATCATTATAAGCAGTTGGTGAAGTTTGAAAGTCAAACATCAAGAGACGACCAAGACGTTCGGAAACTAGCCTTGTATGCGCGCTAGTGTGTCCTTGTATGTTGTATGTGCTTTAATGTTTTGTATGGAATCTAATACTTTTAAAAACAATTTAAATAGGTAAAATGAAGTATATAGGGTCAAAAAGTCCAGGTACAACCACCCGAGGATAGCCCTAAGGGTCCACGAAGGGACCCCACCTTTGGCCAAGCAAGCTGCCCAAAAGAAGCAAGCTTTTGAACTAGCAGAGAAGCAGTCCGTGCTGCGGATTTGGTGCATCCATGGCCAAAATAATGTTCTGTGACGCGGACAGGTCACGGACTCCCCTGTCCCAAATTTATTTTGAAAAAGTCTTTAGGGAGCAGCTCCGCGTCGCGGACTTGTTCCCCAACGATGATTCCAAAAATTTAAGTGAAGTTTGACGTGTCTAAAATGGTCCTTTTAATGTAGGGATGCTTTGGGTATTTTGGGGGTGTGTTGTACACTGATTTTAGTTCATTATACACCCATTACCCAACCAAAAAACCCAAACCCTCAATTAGAATAATGATTTCACATGCTTTCCCTTCTCTCTGAACTCTTTCTCTAAGTTGAAACCTCCATTGGAGAACTTCAAACTTCAAGGAAGAAGACCAAATCCTTCATGTTTCTTCACCAAGTATCGTTGGTTTCTTCATGTTGAGGTGTGGTAGTCATCCTTGAACCTTCTTTCATTCAATGATTCATCTCAAAATAGATTTCAAAAAGAGTTTCCAAACTTGAACTTCTTCTGTCTTTGATTCTAAGCATCGATATTTTCATGAAAATGTTTTAATGATTGAAATAAGTTGCTCTTAGTATTTGTCGATGATTTCAAATTCAAAACCTCAATAAACCCATGCTCATGCATATTTTCAACTTTTAGCTTATGAAGTGAGTTAATGTAAATATCTTGAGAATGTTGTAAAATATTAGAGTTGTACTTATTTATGTTGTATTGTGTTTAGATACTTGCCTAACTAATATTTTATAATGAATTATTGGAGGGATTTAGAATAGGTGGTGAAATATTGGATGAATGTTAAGTTGGTTATATTGATTATTTCTTATTGTGAAATTTTCTTGATTTGTATGGTCCACCTTTGGTGGAGGTATTTACTTGAAGTATATGGATAGATGTGTGCATATTTGCGTTGTGATTATTTCATGAAGGCATAGTATGTGAAGTAAAGTAATGATAATGGTGGTGTTCATGTTGATATGCTTATTGAAGCTTGAATTGTGTGTGTTGTAGAGAGTATGTTAAATGAAGTATGTGTATATGCGATGTATGCTAAGTTGTGAAATATGATGAATGAAGATGCAAGCATTTTTAGAAGTCAATGATATGAGAATTGTGATCTTGTGAAAAGGTGTGCTCTCATGTACACACTCACACTCACACACTTTGAATGAATGAATGAAGCTAAAGAATATTAATGAAAATGGGAGTTTGAGGGTGAACACTCTTTATGAGTTGGGATGAAGTGTTTAGTAGCAACCTCACTATCTCACAAGAGCATTCTAAGATAGGTTGAAGGATGATACCTGTTGCGAGTTGAGATGTGGTTTCCAATAAGTATTCCTTAACCTATAGTAATGAATGTTTAAGACTGCGTGGGGAAGTTATTCTTAGCACAGAGGGGATTGAAGAAGAGGTGGGTACACATTGTGAGTACCCAATATACCTCTTGAGATGAGTACTCCTCGTGAGTATAGAGTGAGTTACTAAGAAACAATCTCCTTATCCCTTAACTATGCTCCCATATAGGCATAACTATTTGAGATTTCATGTAAAGGCTAAACGAAAGACCCTACCTTTGGCAAGTGTGGATCCCACATACGATAGGGGTTAATATCGGGATGTCATTTCTAGATCTCATGGTATATGTCAGTCGAAGCCATACCCCACAAAAGAGTGTAATGAACTAAGTCTTCTAATGCGTATACTACTTAGGGATGGTGGTGGTGGTATGGGACACTATCTATCCATTGCACGAGTAGACACTTGAAAGGTAAGTCTTGGTGTGTCTTTATATGCAATGTATGAATGAGTTATATGACTTAGTGTCTAATATCAAGAAAGCATGTTAAAGTTATGTCTCGTATATTGAAGTTTATGAATGATGAATGTGGTGTCCTAAGCTCATGAAATCCTCAAGGAGCACATTGTGGGATTAGTAGTATGGGATGTTTCTTTAACATTGCACTTTGTGTAACTTGTAAGTCAACTTGGGGAAGGGAACTTATGTCAAGTATTTAAATGCAAGTATGTTTCTCAAATGTCTAGTCATGGAGTGTGGACTTGTTACCCGTGTGAAGTAAGATTATAATGGGTAGTCTTAAGGATCACTTAGGTGTGCATCGAAGGGATTGTATGGGTAGTTCCTTCATGTCTCACATTAGTGAGTCTTATGATAGCCTTCGTTAGGGAAATTTCAAAGGAAATGAGTTCAGTGCGAGTTTAAAGGAAAAGAATTCACTGTAATGTTTCCAGAGTTCACTGTAAAGTGGTCCTTTGTGCTAAAATTACCGAAGTTCTATTCTATGTGCTAAATGATGATTTATATGTTTTTACTTCTATATTCGTAAAGGTTTTACTTAATTTTCATGAAAGCTTATTTCTACTAAATGTCCTCTTTTGCATGTTTTGCATATTGCATACTGTTAGGAGGACATACTACTTCACCTTAATTTCGTGCAAGAAGTTAGCCTAGCTTAATGACAGTCAAGTCTCAGTCAACTCAACCCTTTTCGTAGCCTATTCTGTCTAATGTTCAAGAACGTTTTTCTTTCTTTTATGCCTTTGATTATTTTTATGACTTCAATAATAAATTCACACACAAACATACAGGCAAACCCAACCTTCATATTTATAATCAAAATAATACGAAGGACTCATTTTGTTGAACAACAATTCTGTCCAACTTGGACTTTGACATCGACTTAAGGCACAATCACAAGTCGATTTCTTCCTTAGACACTTCTTAAAACCCTCACGTTTTTTCTAAGTGTCTTGGTGAAATTCTGGACTTACTCTTCCCTCTTTCACCATAAGATAACAAGTCTATCCTTAGCCAATTTCGTCTAACACACAAGGCTGTCCATTTATCGAACATGAGGCAACCTTGTGTTTACATTGCATAGTGTTGTGACACATGTCTAACACTTGTCAAATGCTTAGCCCACTAAATTAAACTTCAGTTGACATCCCCAACTGATAAGGCATTTCAAATTTCGTATTGAAAAGCTATTACAAGATACAACGAATATGGACATAAGCGCTTACAAAAAGGTAAGTGTCGCATGTGCTTGGCTTGTGTTCTTGCTAACTGGATTTCGTTTCTTTGCTGCATTTTTTTCAATATTTTTGACTCTAATACAATGTCCAAACATTTTATAGTCAATGCCTTATCAAATCCCACCCGAATCCATCCGCATATTATTTATGCCTGCGCACCACTGACGCCCTGCCGCTGCCTTGTTTTGGCCTTGTTAACTTTTAATCCACTCATGCCATTTCTTGTTTTCTTGTTGTGTTTCATTCATATTTGAAAATGCTTCAATTTATCTCAGTTCAATTTTCCAGCATTTAACCAGACCATCTTATTTTCACATGCAAACTTGTCCACAACCAATGCTGGTCAGCATCCAAGCCTTGTCATGATATGTTGCTTTGACAACATCCATTTCATGTCTCGACACTGCCTTTCCAGCATTTTTTGACACCATTAATCCATGCCAACACTTTGTTGACACAACGCATGTTTGATTCCACTCGCATTTTGGCCTTTGGCAAAGTCGTTCATGCCAACCCTTTGTCACGCCCATGCCTATGTCGAGTCACTTGGTTAGGACCCTTACACATACTTAGTACAATGTTTATACTAACCCCATACTTTTCTATACTCTCTAAGTATAGGTTGAAAACAAGTTCAAGATTAGAAGGCAAGCTTGGGAATCAACTCTATCAAGACTAAGTATGTCCTCCTATATTCAAGGGCATAGTCTTTATTTGTTTAGTTCTTGTATAACCATTATTATGTATTTTTCTTTCAAATGTAAAGGGTTGTGTCCCTAGGATATTTAAGTTTTGTTTTTAAGTTGGCTTGTGACGACGAGACTACTCATTAGTATGTTGTAAAAGATATTTCTTTATTATTATTTATAATGTCGTAAAAAGTTTTAATTCTGCACTATGTTTCATGTATTATGCAATGAATGATAGCAAAAACGCAAGTATAAGACCTCCATCCTAAGGGTCAAGTACGCAATTGTTCCGACCCAAGGGTTGCCCTATCTTCTAGGGTGTATTTTCGTGTCATGACATCTTGACCACCAAAAAGCGAGAAGACTTAGTCATCCTGTAAACTATCACCTAAATATAATCATGTTGTCTGCGAGTGTAAGGTAACCCTGTGATGAAATCTGTACTTCCAAGTAGGAATGTCGATCTCTTGAGTCATACCCCTTGGTTTCTGATGTTCTACCTTGACTTGCTGGCAAAATGGGAAATTACTCACAAAATCTGCTATTTCTCTCTTCATGCCATTCCACCAATAGAATTCCCACAGATTGTGATACATCTTAGTGGCACCTGGATGAATAGAATATCTGGAGTTATGGGTTTCAGCAAGAATATGTTGTCTCAACTCATCCACATCAAGAACACACAATCTACCCTGGTAGCGAAGTACACCATCTCCCCCTTGGGAGAAAACCTCAATTCTCTGATTGTTAACTGCACCCTTTAGATCAAGCAAAATTTGATTACTGTCTAGCTTTTCCTTAACCTCCTCTACCAAAGAAGATTCTGCCTCATTCTTAACTGTTACACCACTGTCTGATATGTTCATATGGCGAACTACCAAGAGAGCAAGATTGTGAACATCCTTCACCAGTTCCTTCCTTTCTTCCTCAACATGGGCTACACTACCTATAGCTAATCTGTTAAGAGCATCTGCTACTAAATTTAACTTACCAGGATGGTAATGTACAGTCATATCATAATCCTTCAGGAACTCAAGCCATCTCCTTTGTCAAAAATTCAACTCTTTCTGGGTGAACACATACTGAAGGCTCTTATGGTCAGTGAACACATCTACATGAACACCACATAAGTAGTGTCTCCAGATCTTGAGTGCAAAAAACACTACTGCATGCTCGAGGTCATGAGTTGGATAGTTCTTCTCGTGCACCTTAAGTTCTCTAGAAGCATAACTAATAACCTTATGTCGCTGCATTAACACACAACCAAGGTCAACTTTTCATGCATCAAATAGAGGATATCACTATCTAAAACCTCTGGTAGTGATAAGACGGGAGTTGTAATCAATCTAGTTTTAAATTCTGCAAAGCTTTTCTCACAATTATTTAAGCATTGAAACATAACCATCTTCTGAGTCAACCTAGTCAATGGTGAGGCTATGGATGAAAATCCTTCCATTAACCTTCTGTAATAACCCGCTAGACCTAAGAAACTTCTTAATTTGTAGCAGAGGTAGGTTTCAGACATTGTTTAATTGTTTTTATCTTCTGCGAATCTACTTGGATCCCCTCGCTACATACAATTTGACCAAGGAAAGCAACGGATTGCAACCAGAACTCACATTTTCTAAACTTAACGAATAACTGACAATCTTTGAGAGTATGCAAAACAACTCTCAAATAACTCACATGTTTTGTCTTATTCTTAGAATAAATAAGGATATCATCAATAAAAGACTACGACAAAGAAGTCTACTATTTGAACACCATGTTCATCAAATCCATGAAATTTGCATGAGAATTGGTTAGTCTAAATGGCATAACTACATATTCATAATGACCATACTGAGTTCTGAAGGCTATTTTTGGAATGCCACTATCTCTGACTCTGGGTTCATGATTACCCGATTTGAGGTCGATCTTTTAGAAATGATTAAAACCCTGAAGTTGGTCTAGCAAGTCATCAATCCAAGGGATGGGATACTAATTCTTGATTGTCACCTTGTTCAAGTTACTATAGTCAATCCACATTTTGAAAGAACTATCTTTTTTTATTACGAACAATATTTGGTGCACCCAATAGCAAAGTACTAGGTCTGATGAAACCCATATCTAATAGGTCTTTACACTAATCTTTCAATTCCTTAAGCTCTGCTGGAACCATTCTGTAAGGAGGAATAAAAATAGGTTGGGTATCTGGAAAGAGATCAATTCCAAAGTCGATCTCTTTTCGGGAGGGAATCTAAGAAGATCTTCTGTAAACTGATTGGCTACTGGAACTAACTCAAGATTTGGATTTTCAGAGTAAGAATCCTTGACCCAGACTAGATTATAGATATAACCCTTTGAGATCATCTTTCTATCCTTAAGGTAAGAAATGAATTGATCCATAGGCGCTAAGTTACTACCTTTCCACTCTAAGATTGGTTCGTCTGGAAATTGAAAAACAATCATAGTTCTACAATCGACTGAGGCATAACATGAATGTAACCGATTTATGCCTTGAATGACAATGAAGTATGACCTTTCTAACTCTACGATCTGTTGAGGTGACTTTCTGAGAGACCGTGACAGGGCAATTTCTGTATGCCCGTCAAGCTATAATTCGGTCACCAAATGGAGTAGAGATTGAGAAAGGTTCTGAGATAATTTCTGGACTAACACTGATTTGGAATGCTATGTAAGAAGTTACAAAGATTAGTGTATCTCTTGGATATAACAATGCATAAACATCAAGGTCAAAGACTCATAACGTACAAATGACTACGTCAGGAGTACCTTCCTGATCCTGGTGACCCTGAAGAGTATACAACCTATTCTGGCGCTGATCGCGACCTGTACCAGATGAGTTACCTTGCTGATTTGGATGACTTGCTGGTGCTGCTGAAGTTGTAAACTGAGATTTACCACTACTACCTCCTTGACCATGTCTAGAAGGATAATTCGTCAACCCGTGACCATACTGGCCGCATCAAAAACATCATTCTTTTCCTACGAGGCACTCGCCCGGATGGTTCCTACCACTCTTAGGGCAAGTGGGGTAAGTTTTGGTGTGTGAAATACTTCCCGGAGATTTTGAGACTCATGCTCTAACCTTATGATCGTACCTTTTCTTGGAGGATGAAGCACAAGATGACGAAGGGGCCAGGGCTGAAAACTTCTATTGACTCTGCGAGCGATTTCCACCACCCGATTTCTGTTGAGAATAGTCATAGTTTCCAGACCTAGCCTTTTTATTCTCCTTGGCCTGTCCCTAAGATTATCACCCTCAACCTCGTGATCATGAGTCATAATCTTGGATAAGTTCATTCTTCAAGTAACATAGCATTTCTGCACTTTGTTTTCACCAAATCTGATACTGCATACAATAACTTATTCATTTGAGCCCTGGAGTTAGCAACCATGTGAGGATCATATCTTTAGAGTTGGTTAAACTTGAGTCCATACTCTTGGATCGTCATGTCACCTTGCCTTATGTTCATAAATTTCTAGGCCTATGCTTTACTCAACTCTATTGGGAAAGACCTGTCCCAAAAGGTCTCACTAAAGCAATCCAAAGTAATAGGAGTTGCATTTGTTCCCATATTCTCATTCCACTGAGTGTACCACATATGGGCCACATCTTTCAACTGGTATGATGTCAACTCAACCCGAACCAAGTAAATTGATTCAGCTAATTCATGTCAATATTCAACCTAGGGTTAAGGGTTAAGGATCATCATCTACAAACTATAGTAAATCGTTAAGATATACCATTATTAAGTTAGAATACATATTAATATATTCATATTATCTAATACAAAACATAAACAAGTAATTCATAACCTAATTTAAAGATTTAGAAGAACCCACATGAAAACCCAACTTTTGAAAATATTTCAACGGAACCTTTTGAGGAAAGAGGTCTCAAAGGTGAATTAGATCCCATACCTTAACATTTGATGAAGATTTGACGGTGAATTCGTTCCTTTACAGACCCCATATCCTTCCCCTAGATAGTCTTCAGTGGTGTCTTCTAATAGAGAGAGAAAGAAAAGAGAAGGAAGAGAGTTTGTTTTGAGAGTTGTGTTTAGTCTAATGAGGGTTGGGGTATTTATATGGGGGGTTAATTAACTTAATTAGACTCCCCTAACCCCTAATTAATCACTAACCACTTACTAATTAAATGAATCTAAAATTAAAAGTGCAGAAAAATTGCAGGACCATCAACGAGAACACGATCGACGGACCATTTGTCCATCGACGGCCAGGCCTTCTTTTCTCCTGCACAAACGTTGTTTTAGTCAGAGACTTGTGTAGGCGAGGGATCCAACATTTTTACTAGGTGTTGGTCGAAATTTGGTATCGACGCCTCGTCGATCCACACACGAGCCATCGTTTGCCCTCTCGTGGTTGCACATTGACTAGGCAGTGTTGCCTCCGACATGCTAGGGTCCTCCTCAAGAGCCCTTGGTTTGTCCTTGGAGACTCGTAACCGGACATTTCAATCAAGAATCATCTTGAACACCTATTAACTACCCTTTCGCCAATTTTCATGGATTTTAAACTTCTAAAAGCTTGTCAAATAGGCTTAGGCAACGCTAGTACCTCCTAGAACTAGTTTACAGACGTCATGGACGTTCTTTGATGTTTTGGTTCATAAACTTCCTAAATGACCTATATTCAATAAAATACGTCTTAAACGGTGTTTAGACGTCATGGCACCTATGTTAGGCTTTAAGACGTCTTGGATTTTAGAAATGTTACATTTATCCCCCCCCTTAGGAACATTCGTCCCACAATGACACTAAACGTCTTGAAAGGAAGGAATAGACTCAAGACTAGCAGCCCAACCAACAACAATACATAACAACATCAATCATATTACTTACACAAGGCAATTCAAAACATCAATTACCAAACATAAGGATCAATATTACATTATGAGGAATATCCTTCTCACAACAACAACATGATCTCAATATGCTTTACATGAGTCAATTATGCCAAAGTTCAACTTATCGACATGCTTCATATTATTTCATAAAAAGAATCACCATATCAAAATGTACAAGATAATTCAAACAAGCCAAAGAGCAAAATTTAAAGTTCAAATGCTCACTTCACTGTAATCACTGTAAAGCCAAAAATAAAAAATGCACATTTTGCAACACTTAACTAAAAATCAAAACAACTTCAATTTTTTCATTATATTCATTATTAGTAAGAACTACTAACCTTAGTTATCAAATCGATGAGGGTAGAGGGACTTCATGTCGGCTTCGGCCTCCCATGTTGCACCCCCATCCAGGTGATTCTTCCATAACACCTTTATGGAAACCACCTCTTTATTTTTTGAACTTCTTGACTTGCCTATCAAGAATTTGAGCCGGAACTTCCTCATTGGAGAGGTTATCCTTGACACAAAGACCCTCAATAGGAAGAATAGAATCAGGATCACCGATACACTTTTTAAGCATGGAAACATGGAAAACCGGATGAACTGAAGCCAATTCACTAAGAAACTTCAATTCATAGGAAACCTTACCAACTCTTTGCAAGATTTCATAGGGACCCACTTAAAGAGGACTCAACTTCCCTTTCTTGCAAAATCTAACCACCCCTTTCATTAATGAAATTTTCAAATACACCTTATCACCTTCTTCAAACTCCAAATCCCTTCTCCTATTATTGGCATAAGAATTTTGTAGACGATAGGCCATTTGCAACCGGTTCCTTATAATATGAACTTTCTCGAAAGTCTTATAAACTAAATCGGAACCAAGAAGTGAAGGCTCTCCCACTTCAAACCATCCAATAGGAGACCTACATCTCCTACCATACAAGGCTTAATAGGAAACAATGGAAATGGATGAATGGAAAGTATTATTATAAGCAAACTCCACCAAAGGCAAATGTTTATCCCAATTTCCCTTGAAATTAATAATACAAGCCCTAAGCATCTCCTTAAGGGTTTGAATAGTACATTCCGCTTGACCATCCGTTTGGGGATGAAAAGCGGTACTCAACTTTACTTAAGTATTTTTTGGAATGACCTTCAAAACCTAGATGTGAATTGTTCACCCTAATCCAATATGAAAGATCCTAGCATAATCTTCCGTCGAATAAGTAGACTTGACGGGAATAAAGTGAGCAAACATGGTCAACCTATCCACAACCACCCATATAGAGTCATATTGCTTTTGAGTCCGAGGTAAACCCACTAGAAAATCCATATTGATTCTTCCCACTTCTAAGTAGGAACTTGGATTTCATGTAGTAATCCACTCGGCTTTTGATGTTCGATTTTTACTTGTTGGCAATTCCGACATTTAGCAACAAACTCCGCTATGTCCTTCTTCATACCTTCTCACCAATATACTTTATTAAGGTCATGGTACATTTTCTTCAAACTTGGATGAATGGAGTAGCGGGACACATGGGCTTCCTGAAGGATCCGGTTCCTCAACTCATCTACCTTGAGAACACATAATCTTCCTTGGCACCTCAACACTCCATCCCCCCTTAAGGAGAATGACTCATTTAACTTACCGAGAACCAATTCTTTCAACTCTATCAATGATTGATTAAGGTGTTGTTTGGACTTCACCTTAACTACCAATAATGACTCGGAGTTATGATGGACAACGAAACTAGCATTCAAAAAATCTTCCAACCTTACACCTAACCTATACAACCTATGTACATCCTTCGTTAGTTCTTTCTTCGCTTCATATATATGAGATACACTACCCATAGTCATACTACTTAGGGAATCCACAACCACATTGGCCTTGCCGGGGTGATTGAGGACATTCATGTCATAGTCTTTTAACAATTCTAACGACCTTCATTGTAGGAGGTTCAAATCCTTTTGGGTAAACACATTTGGAGACTCTTATGGTAGGTAAAGACATCAACATGGACGCCATACAAGTATTGCCTTCATATATTTAAGGAAAAAACCACGCCCGCTAACTCAAGCTCATGAGTTGGATAGTCTCGCTCATGTACCTTAAGTTTCCTAGAAGGATAGGCTATCACCTTTCTATGTTGCATAAATACACACCCCAAACAAACTTGGGATGCATAACAATACACAACAAAACACTTTGAACCCTCCGGTAAGGTTAAGACCGAAGCGGAAGTAAGCCTATCTTTCAACATTTGAAAACTTCTCTCACATGCCTCTGACCACTCAAATTTCTTACACTTTTGGGTCAAGGTAGTCCACGGAATGGAATAGATGCAAAACCCTCCACAAACCTTCGATAATAACCCACTAAACCCAAGAAACTCCAAATATCGGTTGGTGTCAAAGGTCTAGGACAATTTATCACCGCCTCCGTGTTCCTTGGATCAACCTCAACTCTCTCACTAGAGATGATATGACGAAGAAATGTCACCAATCTCAACCAAAACTCACATTTGCTATACTTGGCAAACAATTGATGTTCTTTAAGTACTTTCAACACTACCCTCAAATGGTTCATGTGCTCACCCTCATTTTTTGAATATACCAAGATGTCGTCAATGAAGACAATGACAAATGAATCTAGGTAATTTCGAAACACCCTATTCATTATGTCCATAAATGCCACCGGCGCATAACTGAGACCAAAGGATATTATTAAGAACTCATGATGACCATATCTAGTCTGGAATGTCGTCTTTGGTATATCCTCACCTCTCACCCTATGTTGGGGATACCCCGACCTCAAGTTAATCTTAGAAAAGTAACTTGCCCCTTGGAGTTGATCAAACAAGTTGTCAATCCGAGGGAGAGGATACTTATTCTTGATTGTGACTGTATTGAGTTGGCGGTAATCAATACAAATTATTAAAGACCCATCCTTCTTCTTCACAAACAAAACCGGAGCACCCCATGGAGAAAGAATGGGTCTTATGAAGCCTTTGTCTAGAAAATATTTGACTTGTGCCTTCAACTCTTTCAATTCGACTGGAGCCATCTGATAAGGAGAAATTAAAATGGGATTTGTATCTGGTAGAAAATCAATACCAAAATTAATTTCCCTTTCGGGAGGAATACTGGGAAGATCATTAGGAAAGAACTCTGGAAATTCACTCACTACGGGGACCGACTCAATGGGAGGAATTTCGGAGTCTAGATCTTGGACTCTTGCAATATGGTATATAGAACCTTTTGAGATCATTTTGCATGGTTTTAGACAAAAGATGATACGATCTCTAGGAATAGAGTTCCCCCCCTTCCACTCTACAACGGGGTCCTTTGGAAAGTTAAACTTCACCACCCTTGTCCTACAATCAATAGAAGCAAAGCAATCATGAAACCAATCCATACCTAATATAACATCAGAATCAAATATATCGAGTTCTATTGGATCAACATAAGAAAATCTATCGGGCAACATTATAGGAATTCTATACACTCTTTTTGCAACAACCGACTCACCCACCAGGGTAGACACTATAAAAGGTTCATGCAAATATCGGGTAAAATATCAAACTTTTTGGCTACTAGAGGATTAACAAAGTATAATGTAGCACCGGGATCATAAATCAATAGAGAAGACTTTCAACATACCGGTCACCACGTCGAGAGAAGTCTCTTGCTCACCCCTAGAGCGAAGAGCATAGAAGCGGTTTTCTTTGGAGCCTCATTAGAACCACTTGCTTGAGCTTGACCACCCTTGTCTTGACCTCTTACATTAGGGCAATTCCTAACCTTGTGCCCGCTTTTACCACAACCAAAACAATTGTTTGACCCCTTAAGGCAATCACCATAGTGCTTCTTGCCACACTTTCCATAGGTTGGCTTATCGTTCGGTGAATTAGTACCTTTTACTTTATTAAACATAGGGTTAAACACCCTTTTACCACTAGCCTTAGGGAACTTTGATGAAACATGAATAGAAACCCATTTCTTAAATCTAGGCTTGTGTTTTACCTCAAACCTATTCTTTGAAAAACCTCCATTAAAAGATCTCGCCCTATGGAAATCTCTACTCTTTCTCTTATCCCTTGCCTATTCAACATGCTTGGCATGCACCATAAAACGAGAAATGTTCAATATTGTCATGTACCATAGCTGAATGACTCTCCTCTTGCAAATCATCTGACACTCCCATCACAAAGCGGCTCATTTCATCTTTAGGATCAGAAACCAAAAAAGGAACATATTTTAACAATTTTGTGAATTTCAAGGTGTATTCATGAACACTCATACCTCCTTGGCGAAGGTTGATGAACTCTACCACTTTAGTTTCCACATCTCCCTTGGAAAGACCAATCAAGAAAAGCCTTCTTAATGATCTCCAAGTTACTAGACTACCTCTCAATGGACTATTATCCCTCCATTGCACAAACCATGTTTGAGCCACGTCCTTGAGTTGATAAGTGGCCAACTTGTCCTTCTCAATTGTGGACAACCCCATAGCAAAGAGTACCTTATGGACTTCATCAATGAATTCTTTGGGGTCTTACTCAATCTTAGACCCAAAGAAGGTAGGAGGGTTCATCCGAGTGAAGTCTCTTAAACGGGAAGCCATAGTAGTAACTTGTAAATTTGGACGGGATACAACCTCCCCGTTGGCTTGGTCCGTCATAGCTTGGGCTTGAGCCGTGGCGACTTGTGCTTGAGTATTGATATTTTGGGCTATTTGAAGAAGAGTGGCCCTTATATTTTTCATCCGTCAAAGGAGGAGGATTCATCGGGCTTGGTCATCATTATCCTCTTCCTCAATAGGAGGAACTTGGTCACCATGGGAGGAGCTCCCGCATTGGAAATTTCCTCTTTAAGTCTTTGTGTCGCATTCCTTCGAGTTTTCATTCTTCCTATAATCATAAAAATAGGATTAGATGCAAAAGCACACCATACATATACTCTAATGGCACGATATATGATTTCTAAGAAAATGAGAGTTTTCTAGGCATCATGTAGGTTCCCATCCATAAGTGTGGCACGCTTCACAATTATGAACACAAACTTACATAGATGTGGTTAAGAGAGACATTGACTCTATGATATTTCAACCTCATGCTCTGATATAAAGTTTTTCACATTTGGGTTTACCCCCTAGACGTAATCAGGTCGTCGTCCTCTTTGAGGACTAAGACTAGCCTCTTAGCTTACATCGTCACATTCATTATTCGAATTTAGAGGAAATTTGTAAAAACTTTTTATTACTTCTACTTGGAGGTTTACATAGACCTCTACATACACATAGTATATATATCGAGTATATATAGACCTTTCGTATAGGAAGGTTACATAGCCTTTTACTTTTATTGCACACACACACACACACACACACACACACACACACACACACACAAACACACACACACACACACACACACACACACATATATATACATATATATGACATAGTCATAAAGATTGTCTCATCTCATACCATCTAAACGATCATAGCATTTGGGCATAGCCCTACATCAATGGAAGGAAGCCACATATAGGCTTATACAAATTATACTCAAATCTAAATAGAGTGACCATAAGAGTCTTAGAAAAAAATGTAACCCCATAAGCTGGATAATGGCATCGCCCTTGAAAAGTGAGGACCTACCCACTTGGAAGGTAGAGAATATCCAAGTCTTCTTCAAGTCATCTCGAATGAGCCTTCAACAATCGGAACCTAAATTGTGGGAAAAAGGAAAAAATGGGGTTAGTACGCCACTTGTACTAAGTATGAGACTATATGCACATATACTTGTAAAACATGCCAAGAAAAAAAGGGCAATTCATAAATTGTGCATTTTTCATTTAAAACCTTCATGCATATACAACAAGACAATACTAATAAATATTTCACATTAATTAAGTCATAGGAATTTTAATAAAAATACTATAACATCAAGTCTAGTAAAATCAACCATTCATATCATGTAAGTAGATTCATACCCAAATAACTCTACTTCAAGTCATGTTAACCATAAGCATGAATAAGAGTACATTTCGTTATAACAAAGCAAGACAATTACCCATGAACCCCTATCAAGTCAAAAAGATCAATGACCGAGCAAAGACCCATAACCTTACTCAATCAATTAACCCAACAAGAATCATGGATGACACCCTATTTCACATAACATGACATTTAGATATACATTTCATCTTACTTTAACATTATAGACCAGCACATATTCATAAGTAAACTAATCAACATATAGTATCAACATATGCAAGTTCATCATATACATATCATGTATACTTATAAGCATAAACATACATAAGAACATCCTCCTAAGACTTCCCTCAACTCTAAGTAATGCAATGCTTAGGTCGAGTCCCATACCCCTACCTAAACTAAGCTAGACCCCTGAGGTTATCCTAGTTAGAGTTCTATCCTTTAGTTCATTTTACTTTTGTGGGAACATCTTGCTCTAACGAACATAGAGCACATGAGCTAGTGTGGAATCCGGTGTCATAATACCCCACACCGAAAGAAGGCGGACTACTTGCCAAGGTTTTACCAAAACAAAAAAACATAGCAACTACGTGCATGCACTAGCTAGTATTCCTATGGGGGCAACATAGTTCAAGAACTAGGAGATATATTTGGGACTCTCATTATGCTACACACATTATTGTCTCCAATATAAAGAGTACTTTAGTTCTCCTACCTTCCTTATGTGGGAAGGGACACTCCTCACTCTAGTTCCCTCGGTGCTAAGCTAGAGTCCCTTTTTGAAATGCCTTTAAGCCTTTAATTATCAATAATAGCTTAGTTTAGGTCATAGGGTCTAACCCTGTATAATCATCATCATCAATAGCTCAATAAGAATTGCAAGAGTATAAGTCCTTCCATTATAATTCATATGAGTGAGGTAGCACATTAGCATTTCATATTATTATAAGGAACATTGATAGTCATCACCATCCTTATAGAACATACACCTTAATCAACATCACAACATAGTCAAGACATTTCAATTCAACATTATACCACCCTATAAATCCTAAGACAAGGCATACTCCAATATAACATCATTGACTTAATTACAATTTACCACAATTGGAAGAAAAGGATAGATATCATAAGACTTACCAAGTCTCCTTCATAGTTCATCATCAAGGCCTTACCATAAACCCTCAATTCAATCAAAATTAAGGTATACAACATCATAATGCAATAATCAACATGATAATAATGCTAGGAGAATCAATACATGACAATTCAATGCTAGATAATAGCTTAAGACAAGATACTTAGGTCAATTCACTTCTTAACCTAGATCATCATCTCAAAAACTAGCATGAAAGACTACAATTCACCCAAGTTTATTCATCATCAATGTAACAACATAAATTAATAGAAATTCAACCAATAACCAAGCTACTGAACCAATTTCAACCTAATTCATGTCAATATCAAACGTAGGGTTAAGGGTTAAGGATCATCATCTACAAACTATACCAAATCGTCAAGATATACCAAAATTAAGTTAGAATACATGTTAATATATTCATATTATCCAATAGAAAATATAAACAAGTCATAGCCTAATTTTCAAGATTGAGAATAACCCATATGAAAACCCAACTTTTGAAAATATTTAGAAGGAACCCTTTGAGAAAAGAGGTATCAAAGGTGAATTACATCCCATAACTCAATGTTTGTTGAATATTTGATGGTGTATTCATCCCATTAAATCCCACAATCCTTCCCCCAGCTAGTCTTCGATGGTGTCTTCCAATAGAGAGAGAAAGAAGAGAGTTTGTTTTGAGAGTTGTGTTTACTCTAATGAGGGTTAGGATCTTTATATTGGGGATTAGTTAACTAAATTAAACTCCCCTAAACCCCTATTTAACCACCTAACCCCTTAACTAATTAAATGAATCTAAATTAAAGAGTGTAGGAAAATTGCAGGTCCATCGACAAGACCATGATCGATGGACCGTTGGTCCATGGATGACCAGGCCTACCTTCATGCTGCACAACAGTTGTTTTGGTCAGAGAGTTGTGAAGGTGAGGGATCCAACATTTTTTCTAAAGTTTCGATGGAACGTTGGCATCGACGCCCCATTGATCCACACACGAGCCGTCGTTTTCCCTCTCATGGTTGCACACTGCCCAAACAGTGTTGCCTCCTACGTGTTAGGGTCCTCCTCAAGGGCCCTTGGTTGATCCTTGGGGAGTCGTACGTTGATGTTTCGACCATAAATCATCTTAAAACCTATTAACTACCCTTCAACAAGTTTTCATGGATTTCTGTCTTCTAAAAGCTCGTCAAATAGGCTTAGGCACTCTAATACCTCCTAGAACTAGTTTCGGACATCATAGATGTTCTTGAACGTTTTGGTTCCTAAACATCCTAAATGACCTATATTAAGTAAGATAGGTATTATAACAGTGTTTAAACCTCATGGTACCTATGTTAGTCTTTAAGACTCATCTTGGATTTTTGAAATATTACACTTTTCACAACAAACGACTCACCCTCCGGGGTAGACACCATTAAAGGTTCTTTTAAAAAGTGGGGTAAAATATCAGACCTTTTAGATACTAGAGGAGTAACAAAATATAGTGTAGCACCTATATCATGTAAATCATACACATAAATAGAGAGGATTTTGAACATACTAATCACCACATCGGGAGAAGTCTCTAGCTCACCCCTTGAGCAAAGTGCATAAAATTATTCTGCTTTGGAGGATCAACATTTGAACTACTTGCTTGAGCTTGACCACTACCCTTGTTTTTACCCTTTACATTAGAGCAATCCCTAACCTTGTGACCACTCTTGCCATAACCAAAACAATTTCCCGTTCCAGCTAAGCATTCCCCTAAGTGACTCTTTCCACACTTCGCACAAGTAGGCATCTTGTTTGGTGAACTAGCATCCCTTCCCTTTTTAGACTTAGGGTTAGACACCCTATCATCATGAGCCTTGCGGAACTTGGAAGGAAATTGATTAGAGAACCTCTTCTTAATCCTAAGCTTGTCTTGGATATCAAGCCTACCCTTTGAAGAACCACCATCAAAAGATCTTGCCCTCTTAGCATCTCTACTCTTTCTCTTAGACCGTGCCTAATCCACTTGTTGAGCATGAACCGTGAGAGTAGAAATGTTCATATTGTCATGTACCATAGACGAATGACACTCCTCTTTAAAGTCATTCGACACTCCCGTCACAAAGCGGTTCATTTCATCCCTAGAATCGGAAACCAAATAAGGAGCATACTTTTAAAATTTTATGTAATTAAAAGAATATTCAAGTACACTCATACCTCCTTGACGAAGGTTGATGAACACCACCACCTTGGCTTCTCTATCCTCCCTAGAAAAGAATCTATCAAGAAATACCTTCTTGAACACCTCCCAAGTCACCTGTCCACCCCTTAAAGGCCTATTATCTCTCCATTGGATGTACCAAGCTTGGGCCACATTTTTGAGTTGGTACATGGTTAAGTTGGCCTTCTCACTAGTAGTCAACCCCATAGTATAGAGAATCTTGTATATTTTATCAATGAACTCCTTGGGGTCTTCTTCAATCTTTGACCCATAAAAAGTAGGGGGATTCATTCTAGTGAATCCCTCAAATGGAGGCCATGGTAGCAACTTGTTGGTTTGCTCGGGGTACATTATCCCGATTAGCTTGGTCCATAATGGCTTGAGCAGTTGCGGTGTAACAACCATAAAAATGGATAAGATAAGAAATGCTTAATTTGTCAAGAATGCCAACGATTAGTACCGGGTTCAGACGGATTGATGTGCGTAGAACCAGACCTCGGAACCCTTTATACATACAACACAACTAACTTGGGGAGTTATTTGAGCTAGTAAAGGTTGGGTCCAACCATATAGGGCTCTCCAATACGAAGATTTACTCGAAGGACTCTTTACCGGACTTAAAAAGAGGAAAGCTTAAATTTGGAGGGTCTAGGTGTAAAATGGTCTTTTTCCAGGCTAAGCCTAATATTGTAAATACCCTAAATATATAATTAATTATTTAATTAATAAGGTTGCGGGGCAATTTAGGGAGAGAGAGCCGAAATTGAGCTCTTGAAGTGAGGTCTTGCTTCACCCGGGTTCGAACCTAGGTGGAAGCAATGAATTAATATGATTTTTAATTAAGATATTGAATTAATATAGTTAATTAATAATTATTATTCTCTATCTGGTTTAAAATAAAATAAAAATCAGATTTTTAATAATTAAGTAGACCTTATTTGACTAAGTCTTAAACTAGACTCCTAATCCTAATATAACTCCTACTCTCTCACGTCTATCTCTCAACTCTCACACTCAATCTGTCTTCTTATTTCACACAAAACTCTTTGCCGAAATAACCTGCAAAAACAGAAAATAAACAAATTAGAAAACAATCAAAAGTTCTCTACACTCAAAGAACTTACAAAAAATATACAAGCAAGCAAGCTAACTTAAGAAACGAGAACTTTGCATCATCTTCTCGACGGGTTTGTGTTAAAGGTTTAGGAGAGGTTTTGGGAAGCACTTGGAATATGTGGAAAGCTACAACAAGGTATGGGTTTTCTCTCTTGGAATCCTTTCTCCAAGAGAAATTTCTTTCTACAAAAATTCAAACGTATGAAAGTATGGTTGTCCCCTTTAGTGTTGAACTCCTTGTCCCTAGTCTCCTTCCTATTCCAATCTAAATTAGGTTAGAAATCATGTTGTTGGTGTAGTTGCTGGTAGCTAAGCGTGAAGTGTGATATTCATTGTGATTTTGCTTTTGGAAATAGCAAGCATGTTTAATGATGTCAACCGAAAATGATGTGGTGCAATATGTAAATGTTTGGTGTTGTTGTGATCCGTTTTGAAGTCTTAAAATGGTTAGTTTGGTGGATGAAATTAATGTGCGTAAAATGTGTAATTCGTGATGTTCATATGAGGTGTATGTGACTGATTTTAAGTGGAAAATCTAAGCTAAAACAACAACGAATCTACACTTAAAAACACGTTAAAAAAATTATGAAAATACCACAAAATGAATGTATGAATGTTGTTAAGTCAAGGCTAGAAAATTTAGTCAAATATCCAGCACTTTGTGATGGAGTTTCGTCCAGAACACTTGAGGTTTGAGATGTTTAAAATTTTTTTTAAACATCTGAGGTCAGTGGGGATTGAACCCAAGACCGCACTACATGAAAGATAAAAAAAAATGAGAGGTGTGGGATTTGAACCCACAACCTCTCGACCAAACAAGAGAGTAAAAAGAAATATTAAGAATAATAAAAATAATGAGAGGAGTGGAATTCGAACCCACTACCTCTTGGCAGAATGAGAAGGTAAGGAGAAAATGTAAATTAAAATAAGGTGAGGTTGTGGAGATTCGAACCCACAACCTCTTGAATGGATGAGAGAGTTAGGAGAAAAATAAAGGAGAAAATAAAATGTGAAGACTAGGGATTGATCCCACAACCTCTTGAATGGATGAGAGAGTTAGGAGAAAAATAAAGGAGAAAATAAAATGTGAAGACTAGGGATTGATCCCACAACCTCTTGAATGGATGAGAGAGTTAGGAGAAAAATACAGGAGAAAATAAAATGTGGAGAGTGGAGATTGAACCCACAACCTCTTGAATGGATGAGAGAGTTATTAGAAAAATAAAGGAGAAAATAAATGTGGAGAGTGGGGATTGAACTCACAACCTCTTGTATAGGTGAGAAAGTTAAGAGATAAATTAAATGAAAAATAATGAGCTAGTGGGGGGATTGAACCCACAACCTCCATACCGTAAAACGAATTAGGGGAGGAGAACAAGAATGAAATATTATGGGGTTGATGGGAATTGAACTAGGGTCTCCCAAATCTAAAAAAATGCAATTATCATGTTTGAAATAAGATTAAGTATTGTTCAAGGGATTCGAAATCAGATTCCCTTGCCCGATTCCGTATTGACACATAAGTCATTCATAAACAAATATTTCATGAATGCTTCCTCTAAAGATCAAAATAAATATCTTGGAATATCTACAATATGCATAAGTCTTGTACAACATAATCTTGTGTTAACATGAATCACTTAGAAAAACTATGAATGAAGCCTCATGGTATGTATGTGTTGACTCATAACTCCAGAATAAGTTTAAAAGTAAGTGAACCTAATATGCATGTGATGAAATGATGTAAACCTAGAAGGGTTAATTAAGAGTGTGAAACACACGAAATGGCCAAGTGCATTGGCATATGATGAAATGAATATTCATGTAAATGGGTAAGTAATTATGAAGAGCAAATGTGCTAAAGTTAATGAATGTGGTGACAACATGATAAGAGGCTAATGTGAAAGATGAGAGCAATCTTAAATGAGCCTAAGTTAATGTTACCAAAATGTACTAAGCTATGAGAGTGTAAAGTTAATGTAGAGACCAGTCTCTATGAACACTCTAATGAAAGTATTAAAGTTAATGCATACTTAATAATAATAATGAGTTGAGATATCATCTAATGAGCTATGATGTCCTCATGCTAGAATCCAACTTCCATGACGTATGAGTTGAATGTAATGGAATCTTATACTGAGCACCGATAGACTAGCTATGAGTGGTGATACCTTCTTTCGGGAAGGGCAAAAGTTCACGTAACTCTCATGAGATGAGACTATCCGGTATGCGTGGTATGGGTCTCCTTATATCTCCTAGTCTTCGAACCTATATTGCCAATATAGGGATCTGTCGAGGTTCAAATCCCATGTGCGCTAGCATGTTTTGGGTCACTTTTGCCGGTTATTCCACCTATTTTCTGTGTGGGGTTTCATGAAACTGGATTTTATGATGCTCACATGATCTATATCAGTTAAAGTTAAAGTTCCCAAAGAATGAATGAGGCCAGCCTCAAATGATGCTCATAATGAAACGAATGATACCAAAGATGTTTGGATGGGACAATCAAGAGGTGAGTTGGATTCAAGTAATGACATTACGTCATTCTTAGTATTGCACAACGAACCCGATGAAAGTCTTAAACTACATCCTAGGTATATGTGGTGTTTACACTGGACCATGAATGAAATGAAGTACGTATGAATGAATGAAGAAGACTCTGTGTTTGCTAAAGCAAACTCCCTCGTTGAGGTCCAATATGTTGAGCCCTCATTTTTGCGAACCTTAATGTCAATTCCATGATTCCACTGTCCCATGGCATACGAATGAATGATATGAACAACGTTATGTGTTATATAAATTATGATATGTGCTATGTGAAATATGTTATGTGATGTTTGCAAAATGATAAGTTTTATGATGCATGTTACACTCATGGCATGACTTTCCAAATCCCAATTTTGGCAGGTCCATTGACTTTCCTAATCAAAATTTGGCAAGTCCACTGACTTGACTTTCCATAAATCATGTTGTTAGGAAAGAGTTATTCCTTCTCATGCATGTCCTTGGTGTGTGCTTGCATATACCCATACTTAGTAAAAGTGTTTACTAATTCCATACAAATATCTACATTTAGGTGCAGGCACAGGTGGACATTAGATCTTACTGTACGACGTTGAAACTATCTGGACGTGGAGATTTCATTCAAAATTTTTAGGCCCTCATGCTTTTGAGGCTGTCTACTGTTATTATCTAGATGTAGGCTTTAGCTAGTGGAGCATATTCCACTTGTGTTTCATTTCCCATTTTATTTCAGACTTTGTATTGGTGCCGTTTTGGCAAGTACACATTTATGCAGCTACGAACTATTTCTTTCATTTGTTACCTCTATATTAGATGGTTGATTTGTGAACGCCTATGATTTTAAGTTCCTAATGTTTATCATGAAATAAGAAAACAAAAAGTTTCAAATTTTCTGCTAAAATTAACCTAGATGAAGTAAGAATGATGTAAGTAGGCTTGTCTGCGACCTCTGAGAGGTCAACGACGCCGGTCTCGTTTGGGTCCAGACTCCAGTCGTGACAAAGTTGGTATCAGAGCGCTAGGTTATATTCTGAGGATAATAAGTTCACATCAACCACATCGAGTAGTTTCTAAATCATGGTAGTGAAGTACACCACTATCCTGGATTAGAGACTGCATGATACGTAGGAAAATTTCCCTTCTTCTAATCTTATCGTGCCTTCTTTAATGTTGGATTTCTTGGCGTTAAGAGCGTATCTATCATAAACTCTTAAAGTTTCCAAAAGATGAATACAAGGAGAAAAGCAGGCGGGAAGATTGGAGGAGCGACTACTGGGGTAATTCAAGTTTCTCCCTAGGCTCCAAATGCTGGAATAGAGATGCCTATTAACTCAGCTGGGTTGACAGATGGAGAAGTAAGGACAACTTTGGTATAAATGGCCTAAGCTATCACTTCACAAGCTCAGACTGTTGATTTTGATTGATGTCGATAAGTCTGAGTTGGCATCCTACCGGCTAAAGGATATAGCTCAATCCTGGTATAAGGTGTGGCAGGACAGCAGAGCCTAGGAGGGGGTCCTATTACATGGGATCTTTTCAAGATGGATTTTCTAGGGCGGTTCTTTCTCATATAAATTAAGGAGGCTAAGGCTTAAGAATTCATCAACCTTAAGAAGAGCTCGATTTCAGTCAGGGATTACTCCCTGAGGTTCGTAATACTTTACAAAGCCCAGGAGAGTCCACCTTGTAGGAAGTGGGGCATACTGCATGGGGGAGAATGTATAATGGACTCTAACGCTTGTTACAGTTGTGACAATCTGGGTCACATGATGAAGGATTGTCCGAACATGAGAAGTCTAGAACAAGGGAAGGAGAGAGTTCAACCTAATGGTACAAGTTAAGAGGCTCCAAGGAGGCACCGATTATTCACACTCAAGTCTAGGGGTGCAGGGAAGGCACCTCTAGTGAAGTCTCGGGTGAGTAGCCTTAATTAGTCCTTCAGGTATTTGACTGTGTATGGTGTTTCTGCACTAGTATGAGGTTAATATGTTTGAGTCATCATGTTGGTTGCTGATTTGTATGTCTTACATGTTTACTTATGATGTATGCTTTGATGAGACTAGTTTAGGAAAGAGTTCCTTAGTCTATTAGTGTGAAGCTACTAGTAGGTTTCAAGGATGTGCACCATCATATTAATATGTGAATCAGATATTCACCAATGGGGAGTACTGAATTACCTATATATGCATACATTCTATAGATGACTTACTTATTGTTAGTAAAGAGTAGTGTTATTCGGGGACGAATATTCCTAAGGGGTGGGGGGGATAATGTAACAACTCTAAAAATGGATAAGATAAGAAATGTTTAATGTGTCAAGAATCCAACGATTAGACCGGGTTCACACGGATTGATGCGCGTACAACCAAACCTGGAACCTTTGCTACATCCAAGACAACTAACTTCATGAGTTAGTTGAGGTAGGAAAGGTTGGGTCCAACCATATAGGGCTCTCGAATACGAAGATTTACTCGAAGGAGTCTTTACCGGACTTAAAAAGAGGAAGTCTTAGGTTTGTAGGTTCTAGGGGTAAAATGGTCTTTTTTCAAGCAAAGGGTAATATTGTAATTACCCTAAATATATAATTAATTATTTAATTAATAAGGTGGAGGGGGCAATTTAGGGAGAGAGAGCCGAAATTGCGCTATTGAAGTGAGGTATTGTATCACCCGGGTTCGTACCTAGGTGGAAGCAATGAATTAATGTGATTTTTTATGTTATTGAATTAATATAACTAATTAATAATTATTATTCATTAGCTGATTTAAAATAAAATAAAAATCAGACTTTTAATAATTAAGTAAACCTTATTTGACTAAGTCCTAAACTAGACTCCTAAGCCTAACATAACTCCTACTCCCTCACGTCTATCTCTCAACTCTCACGCTCAATCTCTCTTGTTATTTCACACGAAATTCTCTGAAAAAATAAACTGCAAAAACAGAAAATAAACACATTAGAAAACAATCAAAAGTTCTCTACACTCAAAGATCTTACAAAAAAATATACAAGCAAGCAAGCTAACTTAAGAAAGGAGAACTTTGCATCATCTTTTCGACGGGTTTGTGTTGAATGTTTAGGGGAGATTTTGGGCAGCACTTGGAATATGTGGAAAGCTACAACAAGGTATGGGTTTTCTCTCTTGGAATCCTTTCTTAAAGAGAAATTTCTTTCTACAAAAATTCAAACGTATGAAACTAGGGTTGTCCCCTTGAATGTTGAACTCCTTGTCCCTAGTCTCCTTCCTATTTCATTCTAAATTAGGTTAGAAATGATGTTGTTTGTATGGTTTCTGGTAGCTAAGTATGAAATGTGATATTCTTTGTGATTTTGCTTTTGGAAATAGCAAGCATGTTCGATGATGTCAACCGAAAATGATGTACTGCAATATGTAAATGTTTGGTGTTGTTGTTATTCGTTTTAGAGTCTTAAAAAGGTTTGTTTGATGGCTGAAATTAACGTGCATAAAATGTGTAATTCGTGATGTTCATATGAGGTGTATGTGACTTCTTTTAAGTGGAAAATCTAAGCTAAAACAATCATGAATATACACTTAAAAACGCGTTAAAAAATTATGAAACTACCACAAAATGAATGTATGAATGTTGTTAAATCAAAGCTAGAAAATTTAGTCAAATTTCCAGAACTTGGTGATGGAGTTTCGGCCAGAACTTTTTAGGTTTGAGAAGTTTAAAAATAAATTTAAAACATGTGAGGTCAGTGGGGATTGAACCCAAGACCTCACTATATGAAAGCTGAAAAAAAAGAGAGGTGTGGGATTCGAACACACAACCTCTCAGCCAAACAAAAGAGTGAACAGAAATATTAAAAATAATAACAAATAATGAGAGAAGTGGGGTTCAAACCCACTACCTCTTGGCATAATGAGAAGGTAAGGAGAAAATGAAAATTAAAATAAGGTGAGGCTGTGGGGATTTGAACCCACAACCTCTCAAATGGATGAGAGAGTTAGTAGAAAAATAAAGGAGAAAATAAAATGTGAAGATTGGGATTGAACCCACAATCTCTTTTATGGATGAGAGAGTTAGGAGAAAAATAAAGTATAAATAAAATATGGAGAGTGGGGATTGAACCCACAACCTCTTGAATGGATGAGAGAGTTAGTAGAAAAATAAAGGAGAAAATAAATGTGGAGAGTGGGGATTGAACCCACAACCTCTTGGATAGGTGAGAAAGTTGACAGATAAATTAAAAGAAAAATAATGATCTTGTGGGGGGGATTGAACCCACACCCTCCTTGCCTTAAAACGAAAAAGGGGAGAAGAACAAGAAAGAAATTCTATGGGGTTGATGGGAATCGAACTAGGATCTCCCAAATCAGAAAAATGCAATTATCATGTTTAAAATAAGATTAAGTATTGTTCAAGGGTTTCGAAAGCGGGTACCCTTGCCCAATTTCGTATTGACACATATGTCATACGTAAAAAATTATTTAATGAATGCTGCCTATAAAGATCAAAATCAATATCTTGGTATATCTACAAGATGCGTAAGTCTTGTACAACATAATCTTGGGTAAACATGAATCACTTAGAAAAACTATGAATGTATCCTCATGGCTTGTACGTGTTGACTCATAAATCTAGCATAAGTTTAAAATTAAGTGAATCTAAGATGTATGTGATGAAATGATGTAAACCTATAAGGGTTAATTAAGTGTGTGAAAAACACTAAATGACCATGTGCATTGGCATATGATGAAAATGAACATTCATGTAAAGGGGTAAGAATTATGAAGAGCAAATGTTCTAAAGTTAATGAATGTGGTTAAAACATGATAAGAGGCTAATGTGAAAGATGGGAGAAATCTTAAATGAGCCTAAGTTAATATTACCAAAATGTACTAAGCTATGAGAGTGTAAAGTCAATGTAGAGACCAGTCTCTATGAACACTCTAATGAAAGTATTGAAGTTAATGCATACTTAATACTAATGATGAGATGAGAAATCATCTAATGAGCTATGATGTCCTTATGCTAGAAGCCAGCTTCCATGACGTATGAGTTGAATGTAATGGAATTTTATACTGAGCACCGATAGACTAGCAATGAGTGGTAATGCCTTCCTTCGGAAAGGGCGAAGGTTCACGTAAATCTCATGAGATGAGACTATCCGGTATGCCGGATATGGGTCTCCTTATATATCCTAGTCTTCGAACCTATATTGCCAAAATAGGGATCTAGCGGTGTTCAACTCCCATGTACGCTAGCATGTTTCGGGTCACTTTTCCCTGTGATTCCACCTCTTTTTGGTGTGGGGTTTCATAACACTGGATTTCATTATGCTCACATGATCTATGTCGGTTAAAGTTAAACTTCCCAAAGAATGAATTAGGCCAGCCTCAAATGATGCAGATAATGAAACGAATGATACCAAAGATGTTAGGATAGGATAATCAAGAGGTGAGTTAGATTCAAGTAATGATATTAGGTCATTCTTGGTCATTGCACAATGAACCCGATGCAAGTCTTAAACTACATCCTAGGTATAGCTGGTGTTTACAGTGGAACATGAATTAAATGAAATGAAGTACGTATGAATGAATGAAGAAGACTCTGTGTTTGCTAAAGCAGACTCCCTCATTTAGGTCCCATATGTTGATCCCTCATTTTTTGCAAGTCTTAATTTCAAGTCCATGATTCCAAGGTCCCATGGCATACAAATGAATAATATGAACAACGTTATGTCTTATATGAATTATGATATGTGCTATGGGAAATATGTTATGTGCTATTTGCAAAATGATAAGTTTTATGATGCATGTTACACTCATGGCATGACTTTCCAAATCAAAATTTGGCGGGTCCATTGACTTTCCTGATCAAAATTTGGCAAGTCTACCGACTTAACTTTCCATACATCATGTTGTTAGGAAAGAGATATTCTTTCTCATGCATGTCCTTGGTGTGTGCTTGCATATACCCATACTTAGTACAAGTGTGTACTACTTCCATTCAAATATCTACATTTAGGTGCAGGCACAGGTGTATGTTAGATTTTACAGTACGTCGTTGCAGCTATCCGGTCGTGGAGCTTTCATCTAGACTTGGAAGGCCCTCATTCTTTTGAGGCTGTCTACTGTTATTATCTAGCTTAGATGTAGGCTTTAGCTAGTGGAGCATGTTCCACTAGTGTTTCATTTCCCATTTTGTTTAAGACTTTGTATTGGTGCCGTTTTGGCAAGTACACATTTAATACAGCTACAAACTATTTCTTTCATTTGATTATCTCTATATTAGATGGTAGATTTGTGAACGCCTATGATGTTAAGTTCAGAATGTTTATTATGAAATAAGAGATTAAAAAGTTTCAAATTTTCCGCTAAAATTAACCTAGACGAAGTAAGAATGACGTAAGTAGGCTTGTCTGCGACCTCTGAGAGGTCAACGACACCGGTGTCATTTGGGGTCTAGACTCTTGTCGTGACAGGAGGCTTGTACTTGGGTAGTAATGGTTTGGTCCAATTGGAAAAGAGCAGACCGAATGGCACCATCCGTCAATGGAGGATCAACCGGAGCTTGGTCATCATTAGCATCTTCTTCAAGAGGAGGAAATTTATAACCACGGGGAGGAACTCCCGCATTGGCCATCTCTTCTTCATGTCTTCGTGCCGCATTCCTTCGAGTATTCATTTCCTAATAATCACAATAAGAGGATTAGATGCTAAAAATGCATATAGCTAAACTCTAGAGGCTCGATATTTGACTTCCAAGAAAGTGAGAGTTTCCTAAGCATCACATAGATTCCTATTCATAAGTGTGGCGTGCTTCACAATTATGAATACAAACTTACATAGACGTGTTTGAGATAGACATCAACTCAAAGATTTTCAACCTCATGCTCTGATACCAAGTTTGTCACATCCGAGGAACGCCCCCTAAATGTAATCGGTGTCGTCGTCCTCTTTGAGGACTAAGACTATAACAGTTCAAAAATACAAGACGTGTTTTAGAGACTAACATGAGTGTCATAAGATTTAGGAATAGTTATAAGGTCTATTATAATGAATGTAAGTCATTTAGGAAGTCTAGAAACCAAAACGTCCAAGAACGTCCATGACGTCCATAAACTAGTTCAATGAGGTACTAGCGTGCCTTAGCCTATTTGACTAGATTTTAGAGTCAGAAAATAATTAAAATTTGTGGAAGGGTGTCTAACATGTAGTAGAATTATTTCATAGTCAAAATGTTGGGGCAAGACTCCCCAAAAACCAAGTAAGGGCCCTTGAGGAGGTCCCTTGCAATTTGGGGTCAAAGGAATGCCCAAGGCAGTATGCACCGACGAGTGCCATCGACGGGGCGTCGATGTGCACTTATCCAAATTCTTGAAGGTACTCTTTTTTTACAGTCTCTGAACTTACAAATGGATGTGTAGCATTGAAGGGGGACTGATCATCGATTGACACACGTTCCGTCGATCGTGGTGTCTTTTGTGAGGCCTATGTTTTGCAGCACGTTTTGACTTATTTCCATAATTTAGTTGTCTTAGTTAGGAAGGTAAATAGGGAATAAGGATGTATAATTAAGTTAGTTAACCACCTATATAAAGCCCTAACCTAATTAATCTAACCTAAACTCTCATAATTCACAAACCCAAAACTCTGTTCCTTCTCTTTTTTTCTCTCTCTCTAGTGAAGAACTCCATTGATGACTAAGCAAGGGGAGGTTTTAAGGTCTGAAAAGAGTTAGTTTACTCCATTAATCTTCATCAATTAATAAAGTATGTGATCTCCTACACCTTTGAGACTTCTTTCCTCAAAGGGTTCCACCAAATTGATTTAAAAAGTTGGGTTTTCAAGTGGTTCTTTTCCAATCTCGAATTGATTTTATGAATTTATTTGATTATGATTTATTTTGTACGTTATGAGTAGATTAACATGTAATTTAACTCTATTATGATATAGATTTGATGGATTGGTCTAGTTTGTAGAAGATGACCTTTACCCCTTAACCCTAGGTTAGGATCTTGATGTGAATGGTGTAATGTTTGTTCAATTGACTTAGTTATTGGTTGAATTACAACTAGGTGATGTTATTGACTCAATAATGAATATATTAGGGTGAATTATAGTCCTATTATGCTAGTTATTGAATAATTGCTTTAGATTATGACTTTGATCTGACTCTTGTCTAAAGCTATGAACTAGTATTGGATTGTGATGTAGTGATTTAATTATCCTTGTTATCATGTTGGTTATAGTTATATGATTATACTACACCCTAATTAGATTGATTAAGGGCTTATGGTAAGACCTTGATGATGAATTTTGAAGGAGACTTGATAAGTCTTGTGATCCCTATTCCTTACTTCAATTATGGTTAATTGTTATTAAGTCATGATGTTGTATTGGAATATGCCTTGTATTAGGATCTATAGGGTTTGTATAAAGTTAAATTTAAATGTCTTGACTATTGTTTGTGAGTTGTTTGCTAAGATGTAAATGTTATAAGGACAGTGGATTTACAAATGTCTCTTATCATGATGTGAATTTGTTAATATGCTAAGATTACCTATATGAATTGTAATGAAAGGACTATACTCATGCAATTCTTATTGAGTTATGATGATGATGATGTTATACAAGGGTTAGACCCTATGACCTACATTAAGCTATGATGATTAATAAATACATTAAAGACGTTTCAAAAGGGACTCTAGCTTAGCACCGAGTGAACTAGAGTGAGAAGTGTCTCTTCCCACATAGGGAAGGTAGGATCACTAATGTACTCTTGAGATTGGAAACTACAATGCATGTAGCATAAAGAGGGTCCCAACTATATGTCCTTGTTGTTGAACTATTTTCCCCCATAGGAATACTAGCTAGTGGATTCTCGTAGTTGCTATATTCATTTTTTGGTACTACCATGGCAAGAAGTCCGCCTTCCTTCAGTGTAAGGTTCAATGACACGGGATTCCACATTAGCTCATCTGTTCTGTGTTGGTTAAGGCAAGATGTTTCCAAAACGGTAAAATGAACTAAAGGATTAAACTCTAACTGTGATGACCTAAGGGGTTTAGCTTACTTTAAGTATGGGTATGAGACTCTACCTAAATATTACACTAGTTAGCTTTGAAGGGAGTCTTAGAAGGATGTTCTTATGTATGAATATGCTTATAATGGTACATGATATGTGTATGATGAAATTGCACATACCATATGTTGATTGTTGTCACTTATGAATATGTGTTGGTTTGTATTGTTAAAGTGTGACGATATGTACTTCTAAATGTCATGCTATGTGAAGTGGGATGTTGGTCATGATTCTTGTTGAGTTACTTAATTGAGTAAGGTTATGGAGCTTTGCTTGGTCATTTCACTTGTTAACTTGATAGGGGTTCATAGGTAATTGTCTTGCTATGATTATCATATAATGTAGTCTTACTCATGCTTGTCGTTATTCATGACTTGATGATAGAGTTACTTGACTATGTATTCAATTACATAATATGCATGTTTATTTGAGTAGTTTTGATGTTGTTGGTCTTGTGATGTACATGCCTAGGACTTAATGAATGTGTCTTGTTGATTTGGTATGGTCTTGTTGAACGTGCATAAAGGTTTTCAAAGTAAATTGCCTACTTAAGGAAATGTCCTCATTTAGCATGTTTTTGTGATATGTGTGCATATGGTCTCATACTTAGTACAAGTGGTGTATTAACACTATTTCTTCCTTTTCCCCAAAATTTTAGGTTCCGATCTCTAAAGGGATTTTGGAGATGACTTTGAAGCAGACTCAGAGTTCTTGATCATCCATGTTGGGTAGGTCCTTACTTTCCGAGGGCAATGCCAACATCAAGCCTATGATGTTGCTTTAGTTTTATGACTCTTATCTTTCTTTCCTTTTCATTTGGATTAGACATTGTATGGCCTATATGTGGTCTTGTTTAATTGATTTATGGTCTAGGCCCAATTTGATATACTCTTAGTAGATGATTATGAGATGAGACGACTATTAAGACTATGTTATGTTCTATATATTTATGTGCAATAAAAGTAGAAGACTAAGTAATCTTCCTATAGGAAGGGTCTATGTATACTCAACATACATCTATTACGTGTATGTAGATGTCTATGTAAACCTAAATGACCTATGCATGTAATAATGTAAGCTAAGAGGCTAGTCATAGTCCTTAAAGAGCACGCCGCCGCCGTTACGTCTAGGAGTATTTATGAATGTGACAAATACTAGCCTCTTAGCTCACATCATTACATTCATAGGTTAAAAATGCGGAAAATTTTAAAACTTTTCATTACTACTACATGAAGGTTTAAACCTCTACATACACATAATAGTTATATAAAGTATACATAGACCCTTCGTATAGGAAGATTGCATAGTCTTGTACTTTTATTGCACATAGATATATAAAAATATAGCATAGTCTCAAAATTATGTATCATCTTATAACTATCTAACAAGAGTTTAATAATTTGGGACTAGCCCATACATCAATATAATAAGGCCACATATAGGTCATACAATGTTTAGTATCCTAATGAAAAGGAAAGAACATAAGAGTCTTAATACTAAAAAAACATCATAAGGTTGATAGTGGCATTTCCCTCAGAAACTGAGGACCTACCCAACTTGGATGATTGAGAATTCCAAGTCTTCTTCGAAGTCGTCTCAAATCCATTCAACGGCCGGAACCTAAAATGTTTGGGAAAAGGATGAAATGGGGTTAGAACTCCACTTGTACTAAGTATGTGGCCATATGCCGACATATCATGAAATCATGCTAAAAAGGGATATTTCATTTATAACATGCTAATTTACATTTATAAAGCCTTATGCACATTCAAAAAGACCATATCAATCAATAAGACATATACATTAAGTCATTCACATGTACATCACAAGACCAACAACACTAAGTCTAGTCAAGTCAACATGTATATCACATAATTGAACACATAGTCAAAGTAACTCTATCATAAAATTATAATAGCTACAAGCATGAATAAGAGAAATTTCAACATCACCAAAGCAAGACCATTACTCATGACCCTCTTAATTCCACTTGTGCAATGACTGAGCAAAGTCCCATAACCTTACTTAATAAAGTAAAACTAGGAAGAACCATGACCAATGTCCTACTTCGCATAACATAACATCAAGAGTAAATAATATCATACTTTAGCAATAGAGACCAAATAGATGTTCATGAGAGTAATCAACATCACATAGTGTCACTAACATGTAAGATAAGAATATACATATCATTTATATTTATAAGCATATAAATAGATAAGAACATCTTCCGAAGGTTTCCTCTCAAAGCAAACTAGTGCAAGACATAGGTAGAGTCCCATACCCCTTCCTAAGCTAAGTCAAATCTCTCAAGTCACCCTAGTTGGTTTGTATCTCATTACTTAATTTTAGTTTAGGGAACACTTTACTTAACCAACACAGACCATAAGATCTAAGTGTGGAATCCGGTGTTGTAAAACTTTCACCGATGGAAGGTGGTCTACCTGCCTAAGTAAAACCAAACATAAATGTACTTTTCTAGGTCAATCGACTAGCTAGTCTTCCTATGGGGGCAACATAGTTCAAAAACTATGATATATGTATGAACCCTCTACATTCCACTTGGCAATTGGACACTTATCTCATGGGAATCCATAAAGTGAGTATCCCTCATAAATGAATCAACACCTCATGTGGAACTATCGGGTGAATCTTTTTCTATGGAAAGTCAACACCTCTCATTGTCAAGTTCACTCGTTTCTAAAATAAGTCCCTTTTTGAAATATATTAATACCTTTATTAATCATCATAGCTTAATGTAGGTCATAAGGTCTATCCTTTGTATAAAAATCATTGTCATAGCTCAATAAGAATTGCATGAGTATTGTCCTTTCATTACAATCCATAGAAGTGAGGTTAACACATTAACATATCACTTCATAAGAAGGCACATTGGTAAATCATGACCATCCTTATAACATTTACATCTAAGCCAACACCTCACAATCCATAGTCTACGAAATTTCAATTCAATATCATACCAAACCCTATCAATCCTAATACAAGGCATACTTCAATACAACATCACCACTTAATAAAAAGTAAACATAATTGAAGTAAAAAATAGGGATCACAAGACTTACCAAGTCTCCTTCATAATCCATCATCAAGGTCTTATCATGAAACCATTAATCCAACCTAATAAGGGTGTAATATAATCACACAACAATAACGAACATAATAGCATGGATATATTAATCACTACATCACAACCCATCACTAATTCATAGCTTAAGATAGGAGAGACATACATCGAAGTCATAATTTGATCAATTACTCAAGAACTAGCATGATAGGACTATAATTAACGCTAATATATTCATAATTGATTCAATATCATAATCTTTTACTAATTCAACCAATAACCAATTCAACTGAACCAACATTACACAATTCATATCCAAATCACAACCTAGGGTTGAGGGGAATAGGTCATCTCCAGCAAAATAGACCAATCCATCAAGAAATAACATAATTGAGTTAAAATAAATGTTAATCCATTCATAATATCCAAAATAAATCATTCACAGTATCAATTTCCAGATTGGAAAAGACCCACATGAAAACTCAACTTTTGAAATCAATTTGATGGAACACTTTGAGGAAAGATGTCTCAAAGGTGAAAGGAATCGCATACCTTCTAATTGATGAATATTTATGGAGAAATTATACCCTTTTCATCCCTTGAACCCACCCCGATATTGGTCTTCAATGGATATCTTCAATAAGAGAGCGAAAGAAGAGAGAAGGAAGAGAATTTGGTTTTGTGAATTATGAGAGATTAGGGTAGTCTAATTAGCTTAGGGGATTTATATATGTGGTTAGATAACTTAATTAGACCTCCCCTTACCCCTAATTAACGTCCTAACTAATCCAACTAATTAAATGAATGAATTTAAAACGTGCAGCAAAAATAGTTTTCACACACGACATAACGATTGACGGATCGTGTTACCATAGACGGGCATTGTGCACCTCTGTGTTGCACATCCATCGATGATTTCAGAGTGTATGTAAAAGAGGACTTCCAACATATTGTCTAAGTGACCATCGACGGAGGCATCGACGCCCCATCGATTCACAATGGCCCATTGGTGGCATTCGTTGGTGACAACGTCCCTTTATAACTTTTGATCACTTTTGCAAGGATCCTCCTCTAGGGCCCTTGGTTTGTCCTTGGAGAGTCGTTCCAGGAAGTTTCGACAACGAATCTACTCTAATACATGTTAGACGCCATTCCAATAACTTCCATCATTTTCAAACTCCAAAAAGCTAGTAAAATAGGCTAAGGCACGCTAGCACCTCATTGAACTAGTTTTCGGACGACATGGATGTTCTTTGACATTTTGTCTTCTAAACTTTGTAAATGACTTAAATACATTAAAATTGACATTAAAACAGTGTCTAAACCATTTGATACTTATGTTAGGCCCTAGAACACATCTTAGATTTTCGAAGTGTTACACTTACATTGGGTTGAGTTCCACCACCCTAGTTAGCTTGGGAAACCAAATGATTAGTGATTACTTGAGCTTGAGTCGTCATAAGTAGGGTCAAATCCATAAGTAGGGATCCTCTCGTTAGATACTCTTTCCTTCTCCCTTTTTGCGGTTATCCTCCTTTTATTCATGTTCTATAAACACAAGAGAAGAGGTTGAGAAAGACATCTTATAGAACTCAACTCTAAGGCACGACATTAGAATAATGAAGAAAGTGAAAATTCTATCGCGTTATAGCCTCTCATTCAGGGTGTGTCGCGACTCACACCGATGAACAAGACTCTACTAGACGTGGCTTGTGAGACTTTAGACCCTAAAATATTTCCCATATACTTATGCTCCTATAAAAACCTTGTAACGACCTAAAAATAGCCCCTAAAAGTTAGGGAAACCCTTAAATTAGAATTAAAACTTTCACGTCATTTAAAATAATAAGGAAATATGTTTTATAAATACTAAAGAGTAGTCTCGTCGTCACAAGCCAACTTAAAGACACAACTTAAATATCTTAAGGACACGACCCTTTACATTGAATGAAAATACATAATAAGTCTTAATAGTAGAACTAAAAAAATAAAGATCATGCCCTCGAATATAAAAGGTCATACTTAGTCTTGGGAGAGTTTATTACCAAGCTTGACTTCTAGTATTCAACTTGCCTCTAACCTATACTTATAGACTATAGAAAAGTATGGGTTAGTACAAACAATTTACTAAGTATGACATATGCAAAAACATTCAAAAGCGGGCGTTTTAGTAGAAATAAGCTTTGATGCCAATTAAGTTAAACCTTTATGAATATACAAGTAAAGAAACATATAAATCCTCATGTATTACATATTTAAGAATTTCTAAAATTTTAGCATAAAAGACGACTTTACAGTAAGCTTAAGAAACAATACAGTAAATCCAACATTTTACAGTAAAATCAAACCTTAACGTCACAGTGGACCCATTTCCTTAGAATTTTCCCTAACATGGTTATCCTAAGACTCACTAAGGTAAGACATGAAGGAACCGTCCATACAATTTCTTTGAGGCACACCTAAGTGATCCTCAAGACTACCCTTTATAAGCCGACTTCGCACGGTTAACAAGTCCACACTCCATAACTATACATTTGAGAAACATACCTGCATTTAAAGACTTCACATAAGTTCCCTTCCCCAAGTAGACATGCAAGTTACACAAAGTGAGAATAACATACCATACTACTACTCTCACTTTGTGCTCCTTGAGGATTCAATTAGGTTAGGTACACCACATTCATCATTCATAAACTTCATTATCAAAGAAATAACTTTAACATGCTTTCTTAAAAATGGACATTAATCCACATAAATTCATTTTCATTACATAACAACACAATCATACATTAAAGATAAAGACACACCAAGACTCTCCTTTCAAGTGTCATCTTGTGCAATGGACACATAGCGTCCCATACTACCACTACCCTAAGTAGTATAGTCTTTAGGTGACTTTGTTCGTTACATTCTTTTGTGGGGAGTTAGATTTAACCTACATAGACCATGAGAGCTAGACATGGTATCACGACATTAACCCCAATCAAACAAGGGTTCCCCACTTGCCTAGGGTAGGGTCATTCTCTTAGCGTTTACATAGATTCTCCAATAGCTAAACCTATCCGGGCCCATAGTTTAGAGATAAGGAGATTGCTTTTAAGTAACTCGTTCTCGAATAATAAGGAGTACTCATCTCAAGAGGTACATTAGATACAACATCTCAACTCACGAAGTTTAACGACCTCTTCTTCATATCCTCTCGGTGCTAAGCATAACTCCCCCACGGAGTCTAAAACTTTCATTACTAAAGGTTAAGGAATAATTATTGGACACCAGATATGAACTTAAGAAGGGTATTCATCCCCAAACCTAAATTAGGAAGCTGTTGTGAATAGTGAGGTTTGCTACTAAAAACTTCATCTTAACTCACGCAGAGTGTTCACCCCAAAACATGCCCATTCACATTCATTAACTTCATTCATTCATTAATGTGTGTGTGTAAACACACCTTTCATATAATCACTATTTTCTTAAGATTGAATCCTAAAGATATTCATAACTTCGTTAATCATATATTACACCCTAGCATGCTTCACATAAACATATAATTCACTTAGACATAGTCTCTATCATACTTCACACGACAAGCTTCATAAGGAACATCAAAAAGAACAACATCATTATCATCTTACTTTACATAATATTCCTTCATGGAATTATTCACAATACACATGTAAATTCATATTCAGATACTTCAAATAAACACCACCACCAATGGTGGACCATACCACTCAAGAGCATTTCATATGAAATGTGCATAATTGTTTATTGAGAAGTCATATGATGTGTAGGTGGTAGCATGGATGTTATACATGCATAGCACGAGTGGGCTTTAAGAGAGTTATACTGAGTTCTGTAAGTATAAGTGACTAATGTGAAAGTGTCACGCCCCTAGACCACACTGTGGACGTGGCCGACACCTAATGATCATTGTGGCCGTGAGAGAACCCTTGGACTACCTTACTTAACTCAGGTGGAAGACTTAAATCAATAGAATAAAAATATTTGAAATAAAAGAGACTCAGCTGAACAATCTGACTATCAATCTTTGAAGCCTCTAAAAATACTATGATGAATGTTGGGAAAAACCCCATAACATTCTATAAATGAAAAGATTGGAAAGCAATAATAAGGATCCTCCAGAATGAAGGGAGGCTCACCAGCTCACTCTGAGCTACTTAGTGGATCAACGGTGTGTTTAATGCTAATCCTAGTTACCTGCATCTGCATCATAATACAATGCAGTCTAATTGGCAGCAGTACATTGAATGTACGAGTATGCAAGTTGGAATGCTAACAACACTTAAGCTTGAATTTGAGTAAGAAGAAACACTTACCTTTGTTTTGCTCAACTCATAGATAACTACTCATTTCAATATAATACAATTTAAAAGTAATGTGAAAAATAAAGAAGATTGTATGAAACATATTGAAATTTCTGAATATATGCAAGATACAATTAACTTTGACATGTGTATAAAAGTACAAGTTAACAAATGTATTTAAGAATACAATAACTTCTGTGGGAGCTTCTCTAACCGACAAAAATCACTTAAGAGAGAAGTGATGATACATCGTTCTACCTCAAGCTTCCAGCGCATCGTACAACCGGCCAAAGATATAAGACCTTAACTACCTAATGGATCCACTAATCTACTGTGAAAATGTTTCACCTAAAAAGTATGAACCTTTTCTACCTATGGTGGCTACATGGATTATGGGGGCTGTGAGTTGTTTGAGCTCTCCCCCATATCGATGCTCAATACTACTCTCAAAATATATTGGATCTTATGTTTTAAACACATAATTATTATGTGGTTTAGAGATTAGTTCTCAAAATACATAACTCAAATTTATCATGGAAATCATAGTTTCCCTGTTTCCTTCTTTTCGTAAGCTATAGTTCTTTTCTAAAAACTTGTCCTAAGACTCCTTGGAAATAAAAGTTTTCTTTTTAATTAAATTTTTTAGAACATTATAAGTCTTTTTGGATATACTTAGTCCCCATTACATTCAACTCATACGTTATGGAAGCTGGCTTCTAGTATGAGGACATCATAGCTCAATAGATGATTTCTCATGTCATCATTAGTATTAAGTATGTATTAATCTCAGTACTTTCATTAGAGTGTTCATAAATACTGGTCTCTTCATTTTACACTCTCATAGGTGAGTACATTTTGGTAACATTTATTTTGGCTCATTTGAGATTTCTCTCATCTTTCACATTAGCCTCTTATCATGTTGTAACCATATTCATTAACCTTAGCGTATTTGATTTTCATAATTACTCACCCCTTTTACATGAATGTTAATTTCATCATACTCCAATGCACTTGGACATTTAGTGTGTTTTACACTCGTACTTAACCCTTCTAGGGCTACATCATTTCGTTACATACATCTTATGTTCACTTACTTTAAACGTATGCTAGACTTATGGGTCTATACATACAAGACATGAGGCTTCATTTATAGTTCGTTTTAAGTGTTTCATATCTTTCTAAGATTATGTGGTACAAAATTTATGCAGCTTGTAAGTGTGCCAAGATCTCGATTTTGATTTATGTAGGAAACATTATTTTTGAACATTTATTCACGTATGACTTATGTATCAATACGGAATTTGGGCAAGGGAACCCGATTTCGAATACCTTGGACATCACTTAATTTTTTTTTATTTATTTATGTTTGATCCACAGGGCTTGGGGACCCAATATCGAGCCCCAACGCCTTCAGTTTATTTTTCCTAAATTTCTCTATTCATTTTTTGTTCATTGGGACAAAGAGGATGTGGGATCGAATCCCCGCAACCTCATTTCATTTTCTTTTCTTTTCTTTAATTTCTCTCCATCTTGGTAGAGAGGTTGTGAGTTCGAACCCCCCCCCCCCAACCCCCCTTTAATTTTTCTCCTTAAATTCTCTTCATTCTGCCTAGAGGTCGTGGGTTCGATTCCTGATACGCTCAAACTTACTTCTCAAATAGGAAGTAAAGCGGTCGTGTCAAGTAAATAACCCAAATAATGAGGTTTGGGATCGTTCCCACGAGGAAAATAGTTTAGACTTAACTTCAATCTATTATTACTATTGTTCAGTCAATTATTTCCTTGGAAAAAAAAATGATAAAAGGGGTGTTTTCTATTTCTAAATAAATGAAAATAACTAGCGAAATTAAAGGAGACAACTACAGCTTCAAATGTTGGAGTTTAATCAATTAATCAAAGTAACTAGGGTTTACGTGTTCCCCGCAGGTTCATAACTTGATAATTCTAACTATAACAACTCTTTCCTAGTATCTTTCATGCAAAGTGATAAGTTATGTATATCTAAATCCTTGGTCCGACTTCTAAAAATTTCACTCCGCACCTTGGTCCGGCTATGTGTGTTGCTATACTAACCCTTACCTTTACCTCATATTAAGCATCGTATTTGATATTTGACTAGGTTATTACCTCGTACCAATCAATACTAGCCTATTAGATAGTATACACTAAATCTATGTTGATAATTCTTTTCCTATTATATACCTCCTTTGGTCCGGCAAGTTGCATTAAGGCGATTCTATCGTTGGCCATCCGTCAAAAAGACTTCTAAGCGAAAGAATTATAAATACATGCAAGACAATATTCTAGAATTGTTATTTTAGTTAGGTTTTACCTCATTATTCGCCTATGGTTCCCATAATCCTAGTTATGGAGTTTAGTTACCCATAGTCATAATCACAATATTCAAATATGTAATATAAGAATTCATGCACTTACTTCAATGAGAAAGAATAAAATCCAAAACTTTACTTGATTAATCAACAAAAGTCACCAACAATCAATTACCAGAGTGTAAAAATATTCAAAAGTCTAACAAAGAGTCTAACCTCATAAACAAGGTTTTTCGAACTATTTATAAAAAATACAAACCTAATTAAATAAGGACTCTATTTGCTGGAAATCTGTCAAAAACGCGGCTGGATCGACGGACCTCGCGATGGATCGTCGTGGTCACGACGGACCATCATGGACTCCGTCGTCCCATACTTGTGCAATTTCTTCTGCTGCTCTCTTCATTACCCTCGACGGCAGGTATGATGGATTGTCACAGGCACAACGGTCCGTCGAGGGTCTAAGTTACAAAACACTTGAACTCTTGGAATTTGGGTACTGGGACTACTTCTCTGATCTTCATGACGAACCAGCAGGACGGACCGTCATGGCTACGACGGTCCGTCAAGCACTCAGTAACCCCACACTTGGTCAGACATCCCATCTTCCTTCAGAAGCTGCACTACGATGCCACCTACGGACCGTCGCGGGCACGACGAACCGTCACAAGCTCCGTAGGTGGTACTTTTCTGTATTTCTCGCTCAAAAACCTCCGCATTCACCTTTTAGGCAGATTTCCTGCAAATAAAAAGAAACTTACATAAAAGTTAGTACAAAAAGTCTTTTGGACTCACTAAACTTAAGGAAAAAACATTAAAAATACGGTCAAACCACGGTATATCAATACCCTCAACTTAAATTCGTTGTTTGTCCTCAAGCGATGCACTATGACTCAATACAAAATCATTGTACAATAGTATCCATGTTTTATCCTTCACAATCATTTGACTATAAATCCCGATCAATCTCATCATATTTATGCATGATATCACTATTAGGCTTGAATTATGTGGAATCAGACCATGACACAGACTCACCATGCACTAAAACCTATCCTTTTCAATTTCTCACCGAGGTGCTAATATTTCCGGTAATGCAACTAGTGTCCTCACTTCAAAACAAAATCCTCATTTTTCACACAATGATTTAAATTTAAGTATAAGGATTACTTCTCAACACTCACTCTCAGAACAAATTCACACTCATTCATACATATTGCCATAAGCTTGCCCTTATTTTCACTGCTCTAAGTTCGCTATACAACTCTTAGGATTACGATAGGACTTTCTTAGCTCGTAACATAGGCTCAGGGACAGGTAGGGTATATTTAGGTATACTTTAGTGACATTTTGTCCTCCTTGACATATCGGCTAAACATACCACTTTTTATCATTTTATCTCACCCAGTTTCTCATATTCTTTCACCTTGCTATTTTCCCTTCTTTCTTCATTTGTGTAAGTGACTCTCTTCTTTTCTTGCTTGTAATTCTTGTATTTTTTTTATTATTTATTTTTCGTTCAACTGATTCTTGAGTCACATAACTTTTGTTCTCTCTCTGTTTGTTCTTTCAACCCCACTTTCCAGAGCATTCCTCATAATAGCCACCCACAACTCATGGCTTTGCCATGAGTCAAAGTACACAATACCCAAAGTAGGGTCAGGGCCACAAAAAGGGTTGTTTACTGCATTAGCCACCCTCAACTTATGCTTTTGGCATAAACTGAGGTGCACATGTCCAAGGAGGGACCAGGTCCAACACATTATTCTCAGAAAAGATCAGTTGGAGTGAAAACGAAAGGTCTAGTTTAAGCTCAAATCATTTGGATCAAAGAAGGATTAATTTCATTTGGTTTTATTTTATTTAGGCTAAATATGGGCTATATTGAACAAGGGCCTATGATCCTTTCCTAATTATCAATTACAACTTACTTTTAGCAGGACTAACCAGGCAAGTTCTAGCTCAGTACAAATAGTGGACTATTCAAATCTTCCTCACACTCACTTGACATCTCATTACTCTATCAGATTATCAGACACCTAGTTTGAATTTTAGACTTAGGGTCATACAGTGGTGTACCTCTATATCATGCTTAGAGGCACACATTTATCAATTACTATGCCTAGTCATGCATCATTTTCATTTTATCAAGATATCATTTTAGCCATCATGCTTCAGAATTAAACTATGTACACAAGATATAGACATGCCGGTTCAACATAAAAAAAATCAGTCTCTTGGGGAAAAAGAACACAGGCAAGAAAACACTAAAAGAGTATAGTGAATTGGGCTACTCAGACTTCACCCTAGCACTCACTTTCCATTTACCCCACCCCCAACAAAAAGACATGAAATTGTCCCCAATGCATAAAAAATTGAAATACAAGAGTGGTAGGTGAAGCAAACCTGGGGCGCAAAGCGCCGACGATCAGCAAGCTGGTGTGTCTGGTTCCCCGGAACCTACTACTTCTGTAATCTGGACACCCTCAGCAGTGTCCTCAGCATCAACATCACTATCAACAGTGCCTCCCTCTATCTCCACATTTCTGGAGCTAGAATCCCCAGCAGCTAACTCTACTACTCTCATCTGACGCGCCTCCTCATCAGCAAGTGAGGCTCTCCTCGCAGCCTCCATCTCACGACGCTCCTTCTTCTGTGCTCGACCTTCATACTCCTCTCCACCCCTACGCCTCTTGGCATGCTCTTGAGGGGGAGGTGGTGGAATCTCTGAAGTGGCGAATAGAGCCGCTATCACTGTGTCTTTAGCAGGCTCTGCAGAAGGGGCCTCAGACTTAGGCACCCTAGCCTCTAAGATCATATCGATGTCTACGCGAAGAATGTCGACCGCAGCCTAAAGGGTCGACACATCCACCTGAGGGGCTGGTCGAGCTAACACCCGCAACTCCAAAGCGTCCAAGCACTGATGAACCTCAGCGATCTTCCGCTCTTTGTGCTGGACCATTCTCCGCTCCAAGCGCTCTTCTTCCTCAGCAATAGACCTCTGCATCCAAGGCTGGATGTTATGCAGAAGTGTAGCCATCAGTGCCTCTAATTTCTTGACCCTAGCAAGCGTGACCAAAGCGGGGAAAGAGGCTGAGCGAGAGGAGCTCGGTGCAGTGCTACTACCCGGGATAGACTCGACCGGGGTAGGGTCAGTGGAAGCCGCCTGCGTAGCGGTGCGAGGCCTTCTGCGTGGAGACAACTCATTGGCCTCATCCCTTATGAGGCCGATATCAACAGTGCCCAACGGGGTCTTGAGCTAATCAACGTGCCATAAAGGCACACCTGCGGACCGGTATAGAGAAAATATCATGCACAGGAAAGGGTAAGTAGTTGTGACCTTAAAATCCCTCTCGTGCATGACCGCCTGTAGAAGCCAAGAAAAATCCACCTCAAACCCGGCTATCATCGCCGCCATCAGTACTGCTCGATCCCATGTGACTATATTATCAGCGGCTGTAGGGGAAAGGTAGTGGCGGACAATCAACCACAAAAACTTTGCCGTGAAAGTCAGGTTAGCCTTCTTGATGGCTCCCTTCGGCTCGGTCACCCAGTCAGCACCCTCTCCATCAACGACCAAGTGCGGTGCCATCCACCTCTTGGTGGTCTCTCTCAGCGTTGGCTCACGCAGGAATTGGCCACCTTTGACAATTTGCCACCGTTAGTAAAACACGATGGTGAGAGGGGTACGGTTGGCGTCAACATTCTCGCCGTATAGATACCGGCGGATGGCAGGCAGGGAGATATCAACCTGAATGCCACGTACTCGGACATGCTCCAGTGGGGCCTATTTGGCGGGAGCAGCCCTCTTATCAATCTGTGATCTGAGAGTCGCTATGTAGGAGGTGTAGAACTCTCGGACCAACTCTTCACTATGACGTCCCAACGGATGCGCTGTCCACTCCAGTCGATGTCTGGTGAAGAGATTGTGGATCTATGGCATCGTCGGGAGACTTCCCGTAAGGACTCGCCGCTCCAATGTAAGTGTCCGTGTCATGACTCGTTTGTCATTCAGGAACTTTGCATCGGAATAGACTTAATACTGCCCGTCGACACACCACCGGTTGGGCTGGTCGGTGACTGGGGTGAGAGCAGGAGTTGGTGAACCGGGTGTGGATTCCAAACTGTCAGCCTCATCAGACGAGGCAGACTGTGCAGCGGTGGTGGGTGCAGGGACCATAGCAGATCTGAAGGCTTCCTCTGACCACGAAACTCCTAAGGAGCCAGGCGCTCCTTCTTCATTAGTAGTTGGCCAAGAAGTTGTGCCGGTCAGTGTGCGCTCCTCATAAGACTGGGAGGCAGTGACTACGTCGGACGCCACCTTTTTGGGTGTGGCTCTGGCAGCACGTTCAACTCGGGATGGGGTGGAAGTGCCTGGGGGCACATACTCTGGGTCACACTCATCATAAGAGCCAATGACCAGGCGGGCAGACGGGGCGACAGACTTCCATCGCCGCATGCGTAGACTCGATCTTGTTCTGGTGCCATAATAGATAATACCTGTAAAGAGTAAATATTAGTACTAAAAGTAGCAAACAAGACAAGCAAAACCACAAAAAATAAATAAACGAGTTAAGATGCAATGACATTTCTATAGAAACAGTGAAACACGATGGACCAAATGACGGCTCATCGTGAGTACGACGGACCGTTATGGGGTCCGTCGTATATGACTTAAACTATGTTTATGTGGAGAACCCTAAAGAAAAGTTTCTGACAACTATGACGGTATATGCAGGGCGAACCGTCACAGGTATGACGGTCCGTCGAAGGTGTCCGTCAGAGGACAGTTGAAAAAAAATATGGAGACCTTTAGGAGAGGGGTCTTTGACCATCATAACGGTTATGCAGGACGGACCATAGAGGGTATGACGGTCCGTCGTAGTTGTCCGTAATAGGATACTTGGAAAAAGGATAGAGACCCTTGAGAGAGGGGTCTCTAACCGTCATAACGGTTATGCAGGATGGACAGTCGAGGGTATGACGGTCCGTCGTAGATGTCCGTAGGAGGACACTTAAAAAAGGTGAGATACCCTTAGGAATAGGGTCTCTGACAACCAAAACGGTTGTGCAGGACGGACCGTCGTGGGAACGACGGTCCGTCATATGTGACCGTTGGTGGAGACTCGGTTAGAATAGGACAATGGGGTGTTAGGGATGTTGGGACGGACCCAATGACGGTCCATCGTGGGTACGACTGTCCGTCATAGGGATCTCGTTCTGTCATTCAGTGACAGAACTGGGGATGCCCCATTCATCCCCTATGACCCAAATGTATTTGTTAGTGTTTTAACCTACAATTGTCTGACCCAAATACCTAGTAAACTAGCAATGATAAAGCACCTATTTCTAGAGTTTTAACACGGCAATTTTGAGGAATCTCAACCTAGGTCAGACAGAATTTTTATTAAAAAAATGAAACATTCAATAAGAACTAGGCTAGTACTAATTGATAAACAAAAATGCAAACTAAATGGATAGAAATCAGAGACACATACCTAAGAATATGAGAAAAATTGGTGAGGAAGGTACTTGGTGATCAAGTAAAGAACCACTGCGGCAGACTCCGACTAGTAGATAGTGAATTTTAGGAATTGGGGAAATTTGGAGAATGATCGGTTGTAAGAGAGGGGAGTTATGAACTTGGAAGTTGAAAAGGGAGGGAAATGGGAGAAAGAGGTGGGGTGAAATGAAGGGGTGGGAGTTTTACATGTTTAATTTATAAAAAACCCCAGCCGGGTCGGGTCGGGTACGCTTTATTAATGACGCGACTAGTCCCCGACGACGCTCCGTAGAACTTTTGATGGTCCATCATTGGTTTCGTCGCGTGTGCCCTAGTTTTGAAAATAACAGAAAGACGTACATGGCATGACGGATTCATGCGACGGTCCGTCACAGGCACAACGGTCCGTCGATGTATCCGTCAGTGACTACTGCAGAGTGATTTTCTTCAGAATTTCCTGGTGATGTGCCTACAAATTTAAAACCCATTAGTAGAAAATGCTACCATAACTAAAAAGAAAAAAAACTATAAGTATTGGGTTGCCTCCCAACAAGCGCCTGATTTAGCGTCGCGGCACGACTGAGGACACTTGATTACTCAGTCTTCATCAAGATGGTATGCCTCTATCACTCATTCACCGATGCAGTATGCCCAAAACAGAGTTTTATTCGTTCTCCATTCACCTTAAACCGCACTCCCTCCTTGGTTTCTAACTCAACTGCTCCATGAGGGAATACTTGGGTAATCAAGTAAGGGCCACTCCGTTTGGACTTCAGCTTGCCCGAAAGCAAACACAACCTAGAACTATCTAAAAGCACCAAACTCTCATTTTTCACTTTTTAGTTCATTATACTTCTTCATCTTTTCTTTGTGGGATATGGCAGATACCGATTGGATCTCACCACTCTGCCTCATGAACCTACAAATGTTGAAGGTCACTTCTTCATTGTTCAACCGAAATTTCATCTGCCCCTTTTCCATATCAACTAAGGCTCTACCCGTAGCAAGGAATGGCCTCCCAAGAATAATAGGCACTTCAAAATCGACTTCACAATCAAGAATAACAAAATCTACTGGAAATATGAACGACTCCACTTTTACTAGCACATCGTGGAGTATCCCTATAGGCCTTTTCAGTGTTCGATCAGCCATCAGTAGCCGCATCGCAGTTGGCTTTGGGTCACCCAAACCCAACTTCTTGTAAATCGAGAGGGGCATGAGATTTATGCTTGCCCCAAGATCACATAATGCTTTCGCAAAATGTAATGACCCGACTGTACAAGGAATAGTGAATGCACCCGGATCTTCTTTCTTTTGTACGAGAGATCTTGTAGCAATAGCACTACAATGCTGCATTCTATCATCATCCTCGAAAGTGACCGATCTTTTCTTTGTAACCAGATCTTTCATAAACTTGGCATAACCGGGCATTTGTTCTAGATCTTCTACAAAAGGGACATTGATAGAGAGCTTCTTCAGCATTGTTATAAAACACTGATATTTACCATCCTCGGTCTTTTTCACTAATCTCTGAGGAAAGGGGGTGGTGGTCTAGGCATGGGAATTACCTTTATAGGGACTTCTGCATCTTTTCCTATACCACCTTATCATTATCCTTTCTCACCTTTTCCTCATTAGACGGCATAGGTGGGTCAATGGTTTGCTTACCACCCCGAGTAGTGATTCACAGTGTGCATCATTTTTCAGATTTTGGACAGTGTTGCTTGGAAGAGTGCCCGGTTGCCGTGTGTTCACAGTCGTAGATAATTGGGCCATTTGAAACTCGATCTGCTTAATCGATATTGCATGTGTATCGACTTTTTGCCCAATACCCTCTAAATCACTCCTTAACTCTTTAATGTGCTCATCACTAGCATCGAACCTCCTCATCATTTTGTGCAACATATCCTCAACTCGCGCCATGCTATCTCCACAATCCCTAGGAGTAACTTCACGATTTTAAGGAGGGACATAGGGCCCATTCCTATCATTTCTGTTACCGTAGTTACCCTGTAGAAGTTGTTGTCACGGTTGTAGTTTCCATCTCGGACATAATGACCCTCACGGTTATAGTTACCATAGATCCGACCTTGGTTCCCTTGACCTTGGCGCCAATTATCCTGATTTGAGCCTTGGGCACTCGATCGGAAATCCCCCGTCTGCTCATTTACTGCATAGGAATCCTCCGCATAATAGCATTCATCATTAGGTGGTGGAGGTTTAGACAAGTAGTTAACTGCATTTAGCTTTTCTGCACCCCCAGTGATATGTTTTAATACCAACCCAAGCTCAGTTCTCATCTGAGCCATCTCTTCACGAATCTGATCTGTGGATGGGTTGTGAGTGGACTGCACTTCGAAGGTATTTCTCCCGGTATCTGACTTCTTAGTACTCCAAGCTTTATTATTCCGGGAGATTTTCTCTAATTTTTCAGCAATCTCAGCAGAAGGACACTCCCCATAATATCCACCTGCTATAGTGTCCAACACCGCTTTATTATTATCATCCTTTCCTCGATAAAAGTATTCCTTCAGTGACTCATCATCTATACGGTGATTTGGGATGCTTCTAAAAAACGAGGTGAATCTATCCCAACAACTACTAACTTACTCTCCTGGTAGTGCCACAAAGTTGTTCACTCTATCTTTGTGGTATAGTGTCTTGGAGACCGGGTAGTAGCGTGCTAAGAAAACGTCCCTTAGTTGGTTCCAAGTGGAAATTGTGTTTTAAGGGAGCTCAGTGAACCATATAGAAGCCTCTCCCGTCAGTGAGTGAGGAAACACTCTTAGCCTAATTACATCCAAGTCCAAGTCAGGCCTCCCTACACAACTTTTACACACTGCCCTAACCTTAGCTATATGGGAATGTGGATCCTCAGAAGGTAGCCCTGAAAACAAACCTCTGGCAGTGAGCATTTGCATCAGGCTACTAGTTACCACAAAGGTGTGGCCTGGTGGTAGAGGGGGCAAGACAAGTGGCCCATCAGAGTCTGCTATATTGTCATTGCCTCTGTAGGATTCTTGGGGCCGTGGAGCGGGATTTTGTCCCCTCTGTTGGTGTTCACCCGGAGCATCGGGGTAACATCTGACCATGAACATCAACCGGACCTGGGATGTTCTGGTTTTGATCATCATCATTAATTCCCATGTTTTGATTCATGTTGCGTAGTGTACGCTCTAATTCGTGATCGTAGGGAAACAAGGGTTCTCTTCCTCTCTGTGTATTTGGCATACAAGGAAGATGGTTCTGCAAGAATCAAAAACAATAAAACAAAGTAAAATAAAGAAAATATTGACTAAACTATAGTAATAAGTTTAGGTTAATCTAAAAGCTACTTTACCCGGCAGCGGCGCCAAAATTTGATACGCTCAAACTTACTTCTCAAATAAGAAGTAAAGCGGTTGTGTCAAGTAAATAACCCAACTAATGAGGTTGGGATCATTCCCACGAGGAAAATAGTTTAGACTTAACTTCAATCTATTATTACTATTGTTCAGTCAATTATTTCCTTGGAAAGCAAAAATGAGAAAAGGGGGGTTTTCTATTTCTAAATAATTGAAAATAACTAGCGAAATTGAAGGAGACAACTACAGCTTCAAATGTTGGAGTTTAATTAATTAATCAAAGTAACTAGGGTTTACGTGTTCCCCACAGGTTCATAACTTGATAATTCTAACTATAACGACTCTTTCCTAGTATTCTGCATGCAAAGTGATAAGTTATGTATTTCTAAATCCTTGGTCCGACATCTAGAAAATTTCACTCCGCACCTTGGTTCGGCTACGTGTGTTGCTATACTAAGCCTTAACTTAACATCATATTAAGCATAATATTCGATATTTGACTAAGTTATTACCTCGTACCAATCAATACTAGCCTACTAGATAGTATACACTAAATCTAGGTTGATAATTCTTTTCCTATTATCTACCTCCTGTTCCGGCAAGTAGCATTAAGGCGAGTTCTAACGTTGGCCATCTGTTAAAAAGACTTCTAAGCGAAAGAATTATAAATACATGCAAGACACTATTCTAGAATTGTTATTTTTGTTAGGTTTTACCTCATTATTCGCCAATGGTTCCCACAGCCCTAGTTATGTAGTTTAGTTACCCATAGTCATAATCACAATATTCAAATATGTAATATAAGAATTCATGCACTTACTTCAATGTGAAAGAATAAAATCCAAAACTTCACTTGATTTATTAACAAAAGTCACCAACAATCAATTACCAGTGTGTAAAAATATTAAAGAGTTTATCAAAGAGTCTAAATATAATCTAGAGTCTAACCTCAAAAATGAGGTTATTAGAACTATTCATAAAAAATAAAAACCTAATTAAATAAGGACTCTATTTGCTGGAAATCTGTCAAAACGCGGCTAGATCGACGGACCTCGCGACGGATCGTCTTGGTCACCATGGACTCTCATGGACTCCGTCGTCCCATACTTGTGCAATTTCTTCTGCTGCTCTCTTCATTACACTCGACGGCAGGTATGACGGATCATCACAGGCACAACGTTCCGTCGAGGGTCTCCGTTCCAAAACACTTGAACTCTTGGAATTTGGGTACTGGGACTACATCTCTTATCTTCACGACGAACCAGCAGGCCGGACCGTCATGGCTACAACGGTCCGTCACGCACTCCGTAACCCCACTCTTGGTCAGACTTCCCCATTTTCCTTCAGCAGCTGCACTACGATGCCGCGTGCGGACCATCCCAGGCACGACGAACCGTCACAAGCTCCGTAGGTGGTTCTTTTCTGTATGACTCGCTCAAAAATCTCCGCATTCACCTTGTAGACAGATTTCCTGCAAATAAAAAGAAACTTACATAAAAATTAGTACAAAAAAGGCTTTTGGACACACTAAACTTAAGGAAAAAGCATTAAAAATACCGTGAAACCACGGTATATCAATTCCCGCACGCCTCAACCTTTTATTTTTGTTTTATATTTTCCTTAAATCTGACTGAGAGGTTGTGGGTTCAAATCCCACTCCTCTAATTTCTTATTTTTTTTCTTTTTGTACCTCATTTTCGGTTGAGGTCACTGGTCTGGATCCCCCTGGCCACACTCTTTTTAATTTACTTTATTTCTATGACTTTTAACATGGTGAGGTAACGGGTCCGATCCTCAATGATCTCACTTATTTTTAAATTTATTATTCATAACATACAAAACCACTTAGCTGTATCGAAACTAACCAACTTATAGCTGGAAATTATATACGTTTTCCATCCTCCTTTTCATCAACATTACACGTTAGTTCTTAGGATAATTCATGGATCATGTAGTACATCTTTGGGTGCATTTTCATGGATTCATTTAGCTAATAGTTTCTACTCAAATCAGCCACATTATACTTCATATGAACATCACGATTTATACATGTTTGTGCACGTGAAATACAACCATAAAACAAGTCATTTTCATGATTAAATCCGTGTTCAAAGTCACGACTACACATTCCACACACGTAAACACATAATTTCAGAAAACATAGGTTATCATTTGTACGATTCCAAACACACATTCATGAACATATTCATCACGAAAACACACTACATGCCTAATAGCTACCAGCAGACATACCAACCTACAACCATCGATGGGAGCTAGTGACTGGACATGCAATGTGGAAATAATCCTAGTTTTCAGATTAGAATCGACTGAATCCTAGGGGTCTCTAGGGAAAGGGACCAAGAGTAAGAAAACCCATAACTTTTATGTAGTACAAACCTTGACTTGCTGCCCAAAACCTTCTCCAAAAATCACGTCCAAATCCCCCCAACTTCAATACCAAATCGCCGGAATAATCCTCCCTTTCGCCTAATGTTTTTGATTAGTTTATTTTTCTTATATTTTCGTGTAAGTTCTTCAAGTATGAAAACTTCAGTAATTTTTATGCTTTAGTATTTTTGTTTGGCAGAGAAACGTGAAAAAGAAGAGAGAATGGTCATGAAGGTGAGATATTGACGTGAGAGAGTGAAACGTGAAAGGTAGTTTAGGCTTAGGTAAGGACTTAGTCAAACTAGGACTCTTTCAATCCTTAAAAAAATCTGATTTTCCTTTTTCTTAAATCAGCTAATAAATATTAATTAATTAAATTAAATTTCCAATTTAAATGAAAACAATTTAAATCATTGCTTCCACCTAGGTTCGAACCCTGGTGGAGCAAGAGTTCACTAAAAGGCCAATTGTAGGCCCTCTCTCCCAAAAATGCCCCTCCTCTTCATTAATTAGATAATAAATTACATATTTAGGTTAATTACGTAACTACCCGTAGCATGGAAAAAGACCATTTTACCCCTAGACCTCCAAACATAAGATTTTCCTTTTTTAAGTCCAACAAAGACTCATCCTGGTAAATCTTCATATTCAGGAGCCCTACATGGTTGGACCCAACCTTTCCTAGCTGAACTAACTCCCCAAGTTAGTTGGCTTGGCTGTCGAAAGGGTTCAGAAGTATGGTTCTACGCGCATCAATCCGTGTGAACCCAATCTAATAGTAAGCATTTTGCACATATTAAGCATTACTTAGCATATCCATTTTAGGGTTGTTACATTATCCCCCTCCCTAGGAACATTCGTCCCCGAATGACAGTACTAACTATCTAGCGTAATGCCAGTTAGATCATAACATAGTTACTGTACACAATCAAGCAATAACAACAAAGAATGGAGAGATAAGGAAAATTAGACTTAAGAGTAGGAAGTATAACCTAAATGGCTGAAAAGATGAGGGTCGCGGGATCTCATATCGGCCTCGGCCTCCCACGTAGCACCCTCAACAAGATGATTCCTCCACAATAGCTTCACTGCGGCATTTATCTTGTTCCTTAGCCGCTTGATCAGTCTATATAAAATCTCAAGAAGTACCTCCTCATAAAACAAGTCTTCATCGACCCCAAACCTTGAAAAGGTAAAATCGATGTTGGATCACCTAGGAACTTCTTTGACATAGAGACATGAAAGACTGGATGAACAGAAGCTAGCTCCTCAGGCAATGCCAACCTATAGGCCACCTCACCCACACACTGTAGGATCTCATAAGGCCCAACATACCTCGGACTCAACTTCCCCTTCCAGCCAAACCTCATCACCCCGTTCATATGCGATATCTTTAAATAGACCTGGTCACCCACATCAAACTCTAAGGGTTGTTTTCTATTGTCTGCATAAGACTTCTACCGACTGTAAGCAGTAGCCAACTTGTGCCTAATCACCCTTACCTTCTCTAAGGCCTCATGAATGATCTATAGACCCAAGATGGATGACTCTCCAACCTCGAACAACCCAACTGGAGACCTTTATCTCCTACCATATAGTACCTCAAATGGTACCATCCCAATGCTGGAGTGATAGCTGTAATTATACGAGAACTCTATCAAAGGCAGATGGTCGTCCCAACTATCCCTGAAATCAATAAAACACACCCTCAACATGTCCTCAAATGTATGAATGGTGCACTCTTCCTGCCCATCATTCTGATGATGAAAGGCAATACTAAGCTTCACCTGCGTGCCTAAGCTTCACTTGAAGGATCTCCAGAAATGTGAAGTGAATTGAGCTCCTCTATCTGAAATGATAGACAAACAAATCCCATGCCATCTCACAATCTAATCAATGTAGAGTCTCGCTTAATCCTCAGCTCTGTAAGTAGACTTCACATGGATGAAGTGGGCAGACTTAGTCATCGTTTCCACAATACCCATATGGAGTCATGTTGTCTCCTAGTCTTCAGAAGACCAACCACGAAGTCCATATTAATGGCCTCCCACTTCCAAGTCGGACCTCAATAATCTGAGTAAGACGGCCAGGCTTAAGATGTTCTGCCTTAACCTGTGGACAATTAGGACACTTGCCCATATATTCCTCAATGAACATCTTCATGCCATTCCACCAATAGATCTGCTTAAGATCATGATACATCTTGGTGGAACCTGGATGTATAGAATCTCTTGAACCATGGGCCTCTGAAATAATCTTGGTCCGCAAATCATCCACATCTGGTACACACAGCCTGTCCAGGTACCTAAGTGTGCCGTTATCTCCCAAAGCAAAAGACACATTCATCTTAAGAAACATTGAGTCCTTCAGCTCAATCAACACAGGATCAAGATGCTGACCTTCATTGACTTCAGCTACTAAGGATGATTCAGAACTAGGATGAATTGATACACCCCCACTAGTAGAGTAAACTAACCGCACACCCACTCTGGCCAGTCTGTGTATATCTTTCACCAACTCTTTCTTCTCATCCTCAATGTGGGTTGTACTTCCCATGCTCATCCTACTCAAAGCATCAACTACCACATTAGCCTTACCTGTATGGTAGTGGACATTCAAGTCATAGTCCTTCAACAGCTCCAACCATCTCCACTGACGTAGATTCAACTCCCTCTGTGTGAACACGTACTTTAGACTTTTATGGTCTGTGAACACATCCACATGCACTCTATACAAGTAGTGCCTCCACAATTTCTGTGCAAACACCACAACTGCCAACTCTAGGTCATGAGTGGGATAATTCTTTTCATGAACCTTGAGTTGTTTGGACGAATAAGCTATCACCTTAACCATGCTGCATAAGAACACAACCCAAACCAACCCTAGATTCATCACAATAAATAGTGTAATTCTAACCACACTTAGGCAAAGTAAGAACCGAGACTAAAGTGATTCTGTCCTTGAGTTCCTGGAAACTCTTTTCACAAGTCTCCGTCCATTCAAACTTGGCCTTCTTATTAGTCAAAGTTGTCAGTGAGGCATAATGCTGATGTTTTCTATGTACTTGCAAGGTTAGTCTCAAATGATGTTCATGCTCTTCCTTGGTGTTAGAGTGGATGAGAATGTCATCAATGAATACTATGACAAAAGAGTCAAGGTATTCACGGAAGACCTTATTCATGAGATTCACAAATGCAGCAGGTTCATGAGACCAAATCACATAACTAGGAACTCATAGTGACCATAACAGGTACGAAAGGCTGTCTTTGGGATGTCTCCATCCCTAAACCTGAACTGATGGTACCCTCAACGAAGATAAATCTATTTGAAGAAACTAGACCCTTGGAGTTTGTCGAACAAGTCATCTATTCTGGGAAGTAGATACTTATTCTTGGTAGTGACTTTATTGAGCTGTCGATAATCGATACACATTCTAAGGGTTCCATCTTTCTTTTTCACAAACAACACTGGAGCGCCCCAAGGGGATATGCTTGGCTGAATGGAACCCTTATCAGTGAGATCTTTTAACTGCAGCTTCAACTCTTTAAGTTCAGTTGGAGCCATTTTGCAAGGAGGAATCGAAATTGGTTTAGTATCAGGTTCTAAGTCGATACATAAGTCAATCTCTCGAGGGGGATGAACTCCATGCAAATCATCAGGAAATGCATTTAGGAACTCATTCACAACAGGCACTGAGTCTATGGAAGGAATGTCATGCTCTAAATCATTAATACTCACAAGATGACATAATAACACCTTGGACATCATTTTGTTGGCCTTAAGATTCGAAATCAAGGGATTATGACGACTCGAGTTGTACCCCTCCCAAACTAGATCTTCTTCATTAGGGAAATGAAATCTCACAACCCTACTAGGACAATCAATACAAGAATAACAACTACGAATCCCGTTCATGCCAAGAATAACATCAAAATCATGCATTGGTAACTCCACCATGTCTGCACACATAGTCTTACTACATACAACTGTTGGGCAATCCTTGTATATTCTATTAGTTCTTACATTTTCTCCTAAAGGTGTACTAACCACAATAGGATCTGGAAGAACTTCAAGCAATATCACAAAAGTGAGAGCAAGTAAAGGAGTTACAAAGGAAAGTGTAGACCCTGGATCAAGTAAAGCATAAACAGATGTTGAGAGTACTTGGAACATACCTGTGACCAAATCAGCGGACTTCTCCTGATCCTCCCTGCCCTTAAGGGCGTAGAACCTGTTCCTCTTAGGAGGCTCGGCTGCTGCTGCATCATGTGGATTAGGCCTAGATTGAGTGTTACCTCCATCCTGACCTCTCTTCTGTGGGCAGTCCTTAACCATGTGGCTCCTCTAGGTTTTGTACTTGTCTGAAAGTTATAGTTCCCTGAACTCTGTTTCCCTTTATTAAATCTGGGTTGTTCACGGATGCCAAAGTTGTTCCTGTTGCCCCAATTTATAGGAACTGCCTGATCATGAGGCTTAGGCCTCCTAGCATCATGGACGCCCCTCTTCGTCCTGCTGTCCTCCACCTGCTGGACATGCACCATTTACCTGGAGAGGTCCATGTTATCGTGGAGCATCGCAGCCCGACACTCCTCCTCCAGATCTCCGGTGATTCCTGTGACGAACCTACTCATATAATCCCTATTGTTAGAGACAAAGGAAGTAGCATACTTAGATAGTTTAACAAACTTCAGGGAATACTCCCCGACTGTCATTGATCCCTGCTTAAGGTTGATAAACTCCTCAACCTTGGCCTCTCTCATCTCCCCAGGGAAGAATCTCTCCATGAAGAATGTTTTAAACAGCTCCCAAGTTACCGGAACTCCGCCCAACGCAAGGCTGACCTGCCACATCTTGCACCAAGTCTGTGCAACATCCTTAAGTTGATAGGAAGCCAACTCAAATTTCTCTGTATCTGTGGCCCCCATGGACACCAAAATCTTATATACCTCATCCAAAAACTAATGGGGATCTTCTGAAGTCTTGGACCCTATGAAAATAAGAGGATTCATCCTCGTGAAGTCTCGTTTGCCTATCAGCCATGCTACGAACTTGTGGGTTTTCCCTTTGAACATTCTGTCGCTTGACCTAGTCTATCATGGCCTGGTCCTGCATAGTGATGCCAGTACCATCTAGGCCAGAGATGCCCGCACGTCCACATCAGTCGACCCAGCAAGGTTAACCGGCATAGGCACTCCTTCGACTGGAGCCTGGGATGGAACCTGATTTTCCCCAGCAGCTGCTCCTCCTCTCCTCTGACCAATGGTTCTCCTAGTATTCATTCTCTAAAAAATAAAAAGGATTAATGTTAGACACGCTCATAACATCAAGAAATCAGACATTACGAAAAGGCACGATAAGATAAAAGAAGGGAATTTTCCTACACATCATGTAGTCTCTAATCCAGGATAGTGGTGCACTTCACTACCATGACTTAGAAACTACTCAATATGGTTGATGTGATCTTATTATCCTCGGAATTTAACCTAGTGCTCTGATACCAAATTCGTCACGATTGGAATCTAGACCCCAGACGAGACCGACGTCGTTGACCTCTCGAAGGTCGTAGACAAGCCTACATACGTCATATTTCTTCTTCTAGGTTAATTTTAGAGAAAAATTTAAAATTTTTGTTTTCTTATTTCAGCGAAAAATATTATACTTAACATGATAGGTTCACAAATCAACCATTTAATATAGATCTACTCAAATGAAAGAAGCAGTTCATAATTGCATTAAACGTATTTTTGCCAAAACGACACCAATACAAAGTCTTAAATGAAATGGGAATAAAACATTAGTGGAATATGCTCCACTAGATAAAGCCTACATCTAATCTAGATAATAACGGTAGACATCCATGAAAACATGAGGGCCTACCAAGTCCGGATGTAAGCTCCACGTGTGGACAGCTGCAACGTCGTACCGTAAGCTCTAATGTGCACCTGTGCCTGCACCTAAAAGTAGATATTGTATGGGATTAGTAAAAACTTGTACTAAGTATGGGTATATGCAAGAAAACACCAAGGACATGCATTAGTAAGAATAGCTCTTCCCTAATAACATGATTTATAGAATGTCAAGTCAATAGACTTGACAAATTTGGATTAGGAAAGTTAGTGGACCTGCCGAATTTGGATTAGAAAAGTCATGCCAGGAGATTATGTCAAAGCTGTAAGTGATTCGTATCTTCCTAAGATTATGTGGTACAATACTTATGCATCTTGTAAGTGTGCGAAGATCTTGATTTCGATCTATGTAGGCAACATTATTTTTGAAAATGTATTCACGTATGACTTATGTATCAATACGGAATTTGGGCAAGGGAACTCGATTTCGAATCCCTTGGACAACACTTACATTATTTCTTTTGGTTTGATCCACACGGCTTGAGGACTTAAGATCGAGCCCCAATGCCTTCATTTTGTTTTTCCTTAATTTCTCTCTTCATTTTTCGTTCATTGGGACAGAGACATGTGGGATTGAACCCTGACAACCTTATTTCCTTTTATTTTCTTTTATTTAATTTCTCTCCTTCTTAGACGAGAGGGTGTCGGTTCGAACCCCCACAGGCCCACTTAAATTTTTCTCCTTAAATTCCCTTCATTCTTCCTAGAGGTCGTGGGTTCGATTCCTAAATGCCTCAACCTTTTATGTTTCTTTTCAATTTTCCTTAAATCTGCTTGAGAGGTGGTGGGTTCGAATCCCACTCCTTTCATTTCTTATTTTTTTTTGTACTTAATTTTTGGCCGAGGTCACTTGTTTGAATCTCTTTCGGCACACTCTTTTTAATATAAATTATTTCTATGACTTTTAACATGCTGAAGTCACGGGTTTGATCCTCCATGATCTCACTTATTTTAATTTGTTATTCATAACATACTAAACCACTTATCTTGACCGAAACTCATCAACATATAGCTGGAAATTATGTACTTTTTCCAGCATCCTTTTCATCAACATTACACGTTAGTTCTTAGGATAATTCATGGATCATGTAGTACATCTTTGGGTGCATTTTCATTGATTCATTTAGCAAATAGTTTCCACTCAAATCAGCCACATTATTCTTCATATGTACATCACGATTTATACAAGTTTGTGCACGTGAAATACAACCATAAAATAAGTCATTTTGATGCTTCAATTCGTGTTCAAAGTCACGGATACACATTGCACACACATAAACACATAATTTCGAAAAACATAGGTTATCATTCGTACTATTACAAACACACATTCATGAACATATTCATCACCAAAACACATTACATGCCTAATATCTACCAGCAGGAATTCCAACCTACAACCATCGATAGGAGCTAGTGACAGGGACATGCAACGGGGAAACAATCCTAGTTTTCAGATTAGAATCGACTAAATCCTAGGGGTCTCTTGGGAAAGGGACCAATAGTATGAAAACCTATACCTTTTATGTAGTTCAAAACTTGACTTGCTTCCCAAAACCTTCTCCAAAAAAGACGTCCAAATCCCCTCAACTTAAACACCAAATCGACAAGATAATCCTCCCTTTCGCCTAACATTTTTGATTAGCTTGTTTTTCTTATATTTTCGTGTAAGTTCTTCAAGTGTGAAGAACTTTATTAATTTTTCTGCCTTAGTATTTTTGCTTGGCAAAGAAACGTGAAAAAGAAGAGAGAATGATCGTGAAGGTGAGATATTGACGTGAGAGAGATAAAAGTGTAAGGTAGTTTAGGCTTAGGTAAGGACTTAGTCAAACTAGGACTCTTTCAACCCTTTAAAAAAATCTGATTTTCCTTTTTCTTAAATGAGCTAATAAATATTACTTAATTATGTTAATATACCAATTCAAATTAAAACAATTAAAATAATTGCTTCCACCTAGGTTCGAACCCGGGTGGAGCAAGACTCTACTCAAAGGCCAATTTTCGGCCCTATCTCCCCAAAATGCCCCTCCACATTATTAATTTAATAATTAATTACATATTTACGGTAATTACGATACTAGTCTTAGCCTGGAAAAAGAAAATTTTACCCCTAGACCCTCCAAACTTAAGATTTCCCCTTTTTAAGTCCGGTAAAGACTCATCTGGGTATATCTTACTATTAGGTAGACCTACATGGATGGTCCAAACCTTTCCTATCTCAACTAACTCCCCAAGTTAGTTGGCTTGGCTGTCGTAAGGGTTCAGAGGTCTAGTTCTACGCGCATCAATTCGTGTGAACCCGGTCTAATCGTAGGTATTCTAGACAAATTATGCATTACTTAGCCTATCCATTTTTAGGGTTGTTACAATCTAAAATGCACACAAGCACGAATTAGCAGGGAAACTATTTAGATATAAACTCTAACACACGAAGAAAGAATATGAAAGAAGGGAGAAATTCCTAAATGTTATACTGATGACTAAGACGATACTATACAACTTCATAGAATCCCTCAAACTATTGAACTCTATGCTTCGATATCAAGTTTGTCATGCCCCGAACCTACACCCTTGACGTGGCTGGCTTCAAATAACCAATGTTGGCCTTGAGCGAATGCTTGTCCTAGCATATTTAACTCAAGCGGAAGACTTAACTCAATAAATAGCAAGAATCATTATCACAAGAATATCTTAAAATAAATTGTCTTTGCCAAAGCTACACTTAAATCTCAAAATAAAAATATCTGAAATAAAAGAGACTCAACTGAACTCTCTGACTATCAGTCTATGAAGCCTCTACAAATACTATAATAAATGTTAGGACAAACCCCACAACATTCGATAAATGAAAAGACTATAAAGCAATAACACGATTCCCTTAGAATTAATGGAGGCTCACCAACTGACTTTGAGCTGCTCACTAGATCAATGGTTCGCTGAAAGTTGATACTAGTTACCTGCATCTAAATCATAATACTATGCAGGACAACTGGCATCAGTGCATTGGATGTCCGAGTATGCAAGTTGGAATGCTAACAACACTTAAACATGAAATGAAGTAAGAACAAACATTTACCTTGGCCCTACTCAACTCATGGATAACTGCTCATTTCATATAAAGCAATTTAAAAGTAATGTGCAATATAAAAAAGACTGTCTGAAACATGTTGAAATCTCTAAATGTATGCACGATACAATTAATGGTAACATGTATATAAAAATACAAGTAAACTGATCTATATAAGAATACAATAAATTGTGTGGGATTTTTTCTAACCGAAAACCATAACTTTAGAGCTAAAGTGACAATACAATAATCTACCACACGCTGCCACCGCATCATATACCTTGCCAAAGCCTGAACTGCCTAATAGATCCACTAGTCTACTATGAAAGGGGTTCATCTAAAAAGTATGAACCTTTTCTACACATGGTGGCTGCATGGTTTATGGGGTCTGTGAGTTGTAAGAACTCTCCCCCATATCGATGTTCAATACTACTAAAAAATATGTTGGCTCTTATGTTTTAGAACATGTTGGTTCAGCGGTTTGAGATTAGTGCTCAAAATACTTAGATCAATGCTATCTTGGAAATCATAGTTTCCCGGTTTGCTTCTTTTCGAAAGTTATAGTTCTTTTCTGAAAACTTTCCCTAAGGCTCTTTGGAAATCAAAGTTTCCTTTCTAATAAAATGTTAAAACATTTTAAGTCTCTTTGATAATACATAGTCCCCTTATATCTTTGAAGAAAAGAACTTCAATTTACTCTTTACTTAGCTTGAAACTTGATCTTTAAAACAAAGTTAAAAAGTTTAAATAGGATTCTTGAAAACCTTAAAAAACATTACCTTGCCTTACTTCTTGACTTTAGACATGACTGTTAACTTCTTTGACTTTGATCTTAACTTTCCTTGAATTTGACTATGAATTCAAGGATCATGATATTATGTTTATGGATGAATTCCTGATTTTAATATGTACTTTAGAGTGTTGGAATCAACCATGAATTATATGTACATTAGTAAGGAACTCGTATGAAAAGATGGGGAAACAATGAGATCTCCAGGTGATGCTGGCTCTATGAGAGGCGCAGAGCGCCAAATCCTAATAGACAGAGACTGTCCTAAGGGGCTTTGGCTGACATGACACACCAGGACCTTTCAGACAAAGGCTGCCTTGAGGGGCTCTTGAAGGAGCGGCACCTGAGGGCTTGTCAGGCGGGATTTCTTACTTTTCTTCTCCAATTTTAAATTCTAAGGCTTATAAAATCCCATAATCTCACACAAATACATAGGATAACTAAAATACTCAATATACAATAGTTTAGACTCGTAAAACAGCCCGAAAACACGAATCAAACAACGAAAGGTATACTACAACTCAACCCATAAGAATTCAATGGTTTTTCATCAAAACTTCAATGTTAATCATTCAATACACTCTAATTACGTTGAATTAAAAATATTTTTGTATGGGTTGAAGAATAGATCATAGAAATATCTCACTTACCTTAAAGGGATCACTCCCGATGAAACTCACTCAACGATTTTGGTGCAATCTCTGTATTTTTTCCTTTCTCCTTGTTCTCTTCTCTTTTCTCCCAAGCCCTAAGCGTATTCAATCTCCTAAAAATGGACTTAAGGCATAATTAACTCCTTATAAAACATTAAAACATATTAGGAAATAGGGGGTGAAAAGACCACTTTACCCTTAATAAAATCCGAATTGGATTTTTCTCAATTGAACAACCTAACTTTCAATAGGCATATCTCCCTAATTCGATATTGAAAATACAGAAACTCGGCGGCGTGGGAAATATATTTTCATGGTATTTCAAACCATATGAAGAACTGGATCTAACATGCTAAGTTAGAAGTTATGACTATTTGAAATTGACTAAAAACATAGTTTTATACTTAAATTTTTTTCTAGATTTCTTGTATTCTTTCCAAGAATAACTATTCTTAGTTTCTTTGTTTAATCCTAGCTATTTCGATTTACGTGATGTTACAGAAAGTCCACTACATGATATAATTGAAGAATGTTGACTCTCAAGTTCTTAATGTTATATGCATGATATACTTGGGTTATTTGCCTTTGTCATGGCTTGTATATTGTTATGGATCTTATACATATATATGGCGTAAAGGTGAAAATGGAAGAATATTAAGTTCATTTTTGCTAACCTAATGTGGTGCCATAGTGTGGATTTTTGTACGTAAGGCTATCCATGTATTTCAGAAGGTATAGCATGAGGGTTACTTGAGGTGAAGGTCTAAGGTCCATGTAATGGTTTACATGGAATATTGTCAAAATGTGATGTTATGACTGTATGATGATTATAATTTCCTTGTATGTCTCTTATGTTATTGTTCATGGTATTTACATGGAATATTGTCTAAATACGATATTATGAGTGTATGATGATTATAATTTCCTTGTATGTCTCTTATGCCATTGTTCATGGTATTTCAAAAAGTGGCATAATGCATGGTGTTTAACAAAAATGTCCCTTTCAAAGAATATGTTTGCATGGTCATCATACTTCGTACATTTTTGTGTGCCAACCCATATTTCTCTTAATTTTACTACATGTTTAGGTTCCGACAAGTGATTGCTCCAAGATAGATTGAAGTGGTTGGATTGCTATTCCACCAAGGAAAGACTGGTACATGCATAAATGTCGAGGACAAGTGAATTTTGGAAGTTTATTTACTTTTATTCATATAATAGACATTCCTAGTTATTCGATTGTAAAGGGTCATGTCACCACTTTAGTTCAAGTACATTATTAGCATGACCATGTGAGACATAGACTTCCGCTGGGTATTTTTAATGATTTTAATGAAGTATTTTGAAAGTTTGGATCTAAATGAGTTTTAATTGCACACTATTTTTCATATATAAAATGTTATGAATGTTATGAGGCTTGTGTGAGACCGTTTAGGTCTAGTACGCCGTGTCAAATCTGGGGCCTAGACTTGGGTTGTGACACTAACATTTTACTATTCAAATGCATTATTTTTAGTTAGCGAGTTATGGTTTGGGTTCGAGCCCTAGATGTTATCAATGTGGTTTTGAGGAATAGTTGACTTCTTCGGCACTTGTATTTGAGTATCTTAATCTTATAGTCTTAGATATTTTGTGTACCTTTTAGGCTTATGGAGGTCCATTTGGGTGTTATTTAAAGTTGCGCATGATTGTATATTTTAGGCTTATGGGGTCTAGTTAGGTTTAGTTTAGATGTACTTAGATTTACTTTATTATACTCGTGTTCCTTCTTTATTTCCAATGCATACCTACCTTTGTTTATGTATATAGACCTACAATGCCTTCTGAGTAACTTTCTTAGGTACTTATGTTGCACTATGCATCTTTTTTGTGATGCAAATCGTAGTATCTCTACCATCTATGATCATTCCTTCCATCTTTTGTATCTTAATTTTTGAGATGTGGGTGAGCACTTTGAGTATGTTTCCATCATATATAGCTTTTCTTTTGCTATGCGTTTTGTCTTTTTTAATTGATATTATTATTTTAATGTTAGTTCTTCGTTTATATCTATTACTCACATTCTGGGTACATGTAAGGTTACCTACTTGAGAGTTGTGGTAACTGTTTGTCATGACTCGAGGGATTGGGTAGTGAAAATAAACTAATGGATAAAAATATTGTAAAATAATACATATCCTTATTTCATTTACCCTTTTAGATTAGAAATAAAAGGATTGAAGCTTATGAAATGATACATATCTTTACCTAATTAATTTAATAAAATCATCTACATTCTTATATGAGTTAACTTTTAAGGTTAGATAAACTTAAGGATATAAGTGTTTATAAAATCATCCATAACCTTACGTAATTTACGTTTCTAGGATAGATAAATAAAAGGAAAAGAGTTTATGACAAATCTCTTTCTATCCAAACATCCATCAATTAAGAAACTTTTCATATTCTTTTACAATTATGAGTAAACTAGGAAAAGCGTCAGAATAACATACCCAAATAAGGCCACATCTTATTGATTTTGGATCGTACTTGTTACCCCGATATGGTTTAAGGTTTGTTCCCACTTTTTCCCCATTATGAGTGTGTTTAAAATAATTGTTCTGAATAGTACATTGAATAATTCATTCTTTATTTTAACTGGTCATATTTACAGGTTAAACAACATACTGACCATGCATTGTTTAAGACATCTAATATCTATCTATCTATCTACACTATTTTAAAAGCATGAACTCCCTAACTTGAATGTTGAATTAATGTAATAGCCCAAACTTAAACACCCATTTTAGTAAATTTGTTGTACTTTAATATTATATAATATTTCTTTATTTATTAATTTATTTTTGTATCATATTCAAAGCTGACACCTTTTTAATATTAATTCGTAGTGACTTTTCAGAAGGGTAGTAACTTCGTGATAGAGTTGTCACTTTTTTGATAAGTTATGACATTTCCAGAAAGATATAACTTTTTTGAAGGATTATGACTAATGTGATTAGGCACAATACGCACATTTTCATTCTATCCTTTATTGCCTATAAATAAGGTGGTTTTCTCATACTTTGGATTTTGTATGTTTTCTATTCTTCATTTTAACCGAGGAAGATTGTGATAGTAGTTCAATTATGCAAATACAATACTTTACGCGAAAAAATTAATAGATCAACAAATACTGATGCAACAAGGAGAATGGAATAACTCAACTTCAAATGAGAAGGGTATCTAGATAACTAATATTTAATTATTTTCATAAAGATAAATATGTTTTTGTAACAACTTCTACTTACATGAAGTTTAAAGTTTTTTTTTTGCACAAACTAGAACTTGGTGTTCAAGTTGCGAAAACTCTAAAATTGTTAAAGAAAACTGATTTGATCAACCACATATTTTAAGAATCCAAATATGTTTTTGTCATTACCATAATTATATTTTTGCAACATCTTCTACTTGACAATAAGTTCAATGATATTCTTTTGCACAAACTAGAACTTGGTGTTCAAATTGTGAAAAGTCTCAAACTGTTGGAGAAAAAAGAGTTGATCAAAAACTTGTTTGAAGTGGCTAAACTAGATTAATAAGTAGTATTCCTCCATCTTCAATTTATTTGTTGTAACTTTAATTATATTCAGTTTAATAAGAATGTTTTTTTTCTTGGTTTTTGGGGATGCATCATTAAGACCACAAAATTTAAAGCCATTTTTATATGTTATACATATATTTAAATTAAAAATCTTTTTTATTAGTTAATATTTCATATCAAATTTAAATTAGAAAAATCGATATCTATCTTTTTTATCTTCTATATTAACTTAAAAGAATGAAATACATAATTTCAATGATCATTTATTATAATACCACCAACTTAAAAAAACAATTATAATATATCTTATATTAAATATACTTTATTTAATTTACTCATATTAAATTATGTTACATTAAAAATAGACACCTTATCACATTGAATGATTGTGACAACTCCAAAGAGTAATACCTTTTTCGATGAGTTGTGTCATATTCGAAGCTTGTGACTTTTCTATAGGGTTGCGACATCTTCAAAGAGTTGTGAATTTTCCGAAAGATTGTGACATTTTCAAACAGTTATGACTTTTTCGATGAGTTGTGACCATTTTGAAGGGTTGTGACTTTTCAAAAATTTTGTGACACTTTTTTGATAATTAGAAGAACTTTTTTATGCACTACTATTTGTTGGTTATGAAAAAAGGGGCTTCCTCAATTATTTAAACTATTAATTTTTGAAGTTTTTTATTGTTCGTCTTCTTCTTAAAACATACAATTTAGTATATCTTCTATATTTTATATATTTACTTATAATATATTATATTGGGAAAATGTACAAGTATCCCCCTAGACTATGGTCGAAATAGAGGCAAACCTAACTAAACTAATGTCCTATTATCCCCTAACTAATTTTTTGTAATTTTGTGCACCTTTTTGTCTTACGTGGCATCCAAATATTTTCACGTGTATCCATTGTGTGGATTCACGGAGTGTGTCACATAAGGCAAAAGGGGCACAAATTACAAAAAAAAATATTCAGGGGGTAATAAGACCTTAATTTAGTTAAGGTGTGTGTCTGAAATTTCGCTCATAGTCAAGGGGGGTACTTGTGCATTTTCCCCATTATTTTATATTAAATAAAGACACCATTACACATTGAATGGTTATGATTTTTTAAAAGACTTTGACTTTTTTAATGAGTTGTGACATTTTCAAATGGTTAGGTCTTTTATGATAGAAAGAATATGCACTCTCATACTACCCTTTGTTAACTATGTCTGAAGGGCTTTTTTCACAATTTTGGATGACATTTTTTATGCTTTCTATTCGTATAATCTTAAAAATTCACGTTTGATTTTCAGACATTGACAATCTTGAATTTCGATGAAATTTTATCATTCCCTAATATGAATGTTGATTAATACATTACTAAAACTAAAAATATCAAATTTTGTATATTTTTTTATATTATATATCAATATTTATTTATATTTTATTAGAAGTAAGAACTCTAAAAGCACAATTATAACAAATTAATGCATTATAGGGGAGGGAGGAAAAAGTATATTTATGAGGATGTGTAGCTAAAATAATTTAAGTGGAGGAAAAAGTGTATTTAAGAGGATGTGTAGCTACAATAAATTAAAAATAACTAACTTTCAATAGAATTAATAAGAAAGCTAGCATTCACTATTCATAGGAACTTATAATTAATCATTCATTTTATAATTGTTTACTCAATTTTTAAATTTAATAATATTCACATTATTATTAATGTAATACATGGTTTGATATTTACGTGAAACACACGATTGTCAGAACTAATTTAGAAAACACATTCATCAACTATGTACATGTAGTCCCTCTTTAATGGAAAATGAATAGTTTTATGTTATATTCAATTTGTATAATAATATTAAGGATAATAAACAATTGTTGTCATTTTCGATGGATTCTATAGTAAGTTCACACATTATAAATGAGAAACCACATAGTTTTTCACATAGTATTATAGTAATTCAACTGATACGACACTTTTTAGCATGTCCTAAGACAACACCCTGGGCAGAACCCGCACTCGGAGACCATCTCTAGCCCAAAGGGAACCCTTGTTCTAGCTTACTTACATAGTGGAAGACTCAAGCATAAGCGATAACTCAAATAACTTAAAAGTGATACTTATCCAAAATGACAACTCAAGCCTTAATCGTTTACAAGTGAAATGAATATACCAAAAAACTAACACTATCTGACTATGAATCCTCTAAAATAAAAAGGGATGTTGGGAAAGGACCCCCAATCATCCTAACAACTAAAACTAAAAACAATAATCTAAATGATAAAGATTTCCTCCTGAATAAAGGGAGGCTCTCCAACTGACTCTGAGCTGCTCACTGTATCAACGATATGCGGAATGCTGATTGTAGTTACTTGTGTCTGCATCGTGATATAACGCAGGCTAACTGACATTAGTACGTTGAATGTACGAGTATGCCAGTTGGAATGCTAAAACAACTTAAACTTGCAAATAAGTAAGAAGAAACACTTACCTTTGCGTTGCTCAACTCATGAATAACATAACTCAATATCACTAACTTATTTCATTATATAGCAGTTTAAAGACATGTACAATATAATGAAAAGCTGGTTAAAACATGGTTTTCAACTCTATGTATGCAAAGATACTATTGACTCTAAGATGTATGAAAAAAATAAAAATAATCTTATGTAAACTCATAATTTTAATAAAAGACATCATGCTTCCTCTCAAATTCTACTTGTGCAATGCATGAATGAAGTCCCATATCCACATTCATACTAAGAAGAACCTCTTAAGGGAACCATGCAACTACTGTGGTGAGAGTTTCTCTAACTGAAAAAAATTACTTAGCAGTTATAGTGATGACATAGCGTGTTACCTCACAGTACCAAGGACCATCCTAACCTTGCCAGAGTAAAGGACCTGAAATTCCTAATGGGTCCACTAGTAAGCTGTGTAAACTATTCATCTAAAAAGAATGACATTATTCTACCTATGATGGCTATATTGTTTTCATGGAGACTTTAATTAGTATGAAACTCGCATTCCCACATCGGTGCTCAATACTAATCCCAAAAATATACTTATCTTGTATGTTTTAAAAACAACTTTTCCTGTGATTTAAGATTAATTCTCAACGACTTAGCTCAAAGGCTATTTTGAAAATCCTTGTTTTTCCCTGCTTGCTTTATTTTATAAAGTTACAAATCTTTTCTATAGCCCTAAGTCTCTTCAGAAAACATAGTTTCTTTACTTGTTTAAATGTGAAAACATTTTAAATCTCTTTGGGATAGTTAGTCCCCCTATACTTTTGAAGAGAAGAACTTCAACTTAACTCTTTTCTCCTTACTATTTACTCTTTACTTAGCTTGAAACTTGAGTCTTGAGACAACTCTACGGGAAATACTTAGTTCCCTTATATTTTATTGAAAAAGAACTTCAACTCTTTACTATTTGCTTAATTTGAAATTTAAAACTTAGGGAATACTTAGTTCTCTTATATTTCTTTGAAGGAAGAACTTCTACTCTATGCTCTTTACTTAACTTGAAACTTAACTCTTAGGGAATACTCAGTTCCCTTATAACTTTTGAGAATTGAACTCAACTCTTTAGTATTTACTTAATTTGTAACTTGAGACTTAAAACAAAGTTAACATGTTTATTAAAGAATCTTGGAACTTTTTTTAAAAAAATTGCTTTGACTTGCTTCTTAACTTTTAGACTTGACTTTTATCTTCGTTGACTTTGATCTTAACATTCCTTGAATTGGATTATGGATTCAATATTCATGATCTCATGTTTATGGATGATTTCATGTTGTTAATATGTGTCTTAGAGTGTTGGAATCACTAGGAAACATGGGTACATCACATAGACATTAGTCTGATAAATGGGGAATGAATGGGGTGAAATAGCGTTCTTAGCGCTCTGACCGGCGTGGGGAGCCATGACCTAAACTTCACAGGCCATGTTGCGTCACTCTGGCTCGAGCACCACCCCAAGTCCCTACGGACAGAGATTGTCGTGTAGGGCTATGGAAGGCACAACGCCCAAAGGCCTTACGGATGTGCGTTTTGACTTTTCTTCTCTATTTTTAGACTCTAAACGTTCAAAACATCCATGGTTCTTTACCCAAACAAATAAAATCACTAATAATTAATAGATTCGACTCGAAAAATAACCCAAAACCACGAATTAATTCAACTATTGGCGTGCAACAATTCAACCAACAAGAATTCAACAATGTTCTTCAATAACTTCACTTTCATCATACAATTTAATCAAAATAGTTGAATTAAACAAGTTGGTGTGTGGTTGAAGTAACCCAATACAAAAATATGCCACATAACTAAATAGGGATCACTCCCAATGAATTCCACAAGCCGAACTTCAACGATCTTTTGCGTCCTTACTTCCTCTTCTCTTTTCTACTCTTCTCTCCTCTTCTTTTATTTTCTCTTAAACCCCTAACTCCTTTGGTAAACGTATACACTGAATCCTATCAGTTGACACCGAATGTACCGAAAATGAATAAAATAAAAGGGTAATGAAAAGACAAAAACACCCATTAAAAATCTGAATTTTGTCTTTCCTTATTCAAACAACCCAACTTCCGAAAGACATAACTTCCTCATACGATATCGAAATAATGCAAACTCGCCGTTGTTGGAAAGATTGTTCAAAGGTCTTCCAATTATAACAAGATATACCTTTGACTCATCCTGAGTTAGAAGCTATGGCTACTTGAAAATGGCCGAATCTCACTTTTTCAACTTCGTCAATTTTCTATATTTTTCTTATTCCAGATTTTAACGTCCTTTCTAGTCATTTCTAGTTGCGAGATGTTATACTTTTACTTTGAATTTATTTTACTTCTCAATTTTTCATGAATTATCAACCTACTTATTCTTGAATTAACCATGTTTAAACATTATCTTATACCTATTGCTAGACTAGGGCAATCAAATTCCCCCTTAAGGCTGTCAATATTTTCATTCATTCTCAATTAAATGCTAGTGTAAACGGGGTTAGTGATAAATTTTCTACTTGCAAAATTGTCCGGACATCCTATGAATTTGCATTTTCATCTAATTCTTAGTACATGACGTTGTATAGCATATGATATTATTGATTCAAAAAGAACATGGTCAACATTTGCATATATCTGCTTAATACAATAGAGTATTACGCGCATTGATCAAAGCCTAAATACCAACCTCTATTTCACCAGCCTTTTAATTTTCTATTATTACTTGTTTCTTTTACATGGTTAGCTTAGCATTGAGGCGTCGAGCACGCTCCCACAATGTACCAAGTCTCTAACTACATGGTCCTAAATTAATTGTGAACTGGGACAATTTTTCTAACAAATTAAAATGCTTTCAACTGTCAACATTTATTACGAACCAATAAATTAAAATCACAAACAAAAAGAAGCACCAACAATCCTTAATTTTCTCCATCCGCATGTTTACAATATTGCTTGTGATCCTCATTAATTTTACCTTGGGTTATTCCTGATCCCTTTACCGTTTAGACTATGTACACTTTTTTAAGTAATTGAATCTTTTAATTGATGAAGAAACTCCCAAATGTATATGAATAAGGGCATTTCCTAATTTATGAAGCAACTCCAAATGTGTATTAATTACATTTTCCCAATATGCATCTATATGACATACAATTGAATAATACCATATGTAGAAGATAGAGTTTTCCCAAACAAAGTTTCTTGTCACGCACAAAGCCAACACCCTGGACGTGGCCGACAACCAATGACCATTGCTGGTCTAGAGAGAACTCTTGGTCTGACTTACTTAATTAAGCGGAGAACTTATTCAATATTAAAGCAAAAACATTTTCATAAAATACTTAAATTAATATCTTAGGCCAAATGGCAATTTAGTCTCAAAATGAATATCTAAAATAAAAGAGACTCAGCTCAACAATCAGAATATCTGTCTATGAATCCTCTATAAATACTAAGATGAATATTGGATCATACCCCCACAACGCTCGAACAAAGAAACAAGTCTGAAAGAATAAAAAAAATCCTCCAAAAAGGAAGGAGGCTCAACAATGACTCTAAGTGCTCAAACTGGATCTATGAAACGCTAGATCCTGATCCTGCATACCTACGTCTGCATCATAAGACAATGCAGGCCAACTGGAAGTAGTACATTGAATGTATGAGTATGCAAATTTGAATGTTAAACAACAAACTTAAGCTTCATGAGAATATGATGAACTTACTTGTATATACGTAATAGTTAAGCAACTCAATTCATCAAAGAAAAGGTAGTAGCAACTCAACTTTACTTGTATATGAAAGTAATATAGTTATGTGGGAGTTTCTCTGACCGACGACAACCATTATGACCGTAAGTGGTGATAAAACGTATCGCCCACGCTTTTAGAATAGTCCTATACTTTGTTGTCACATAGAACATCCTCAACATAGTGGATCCACTAGCTAAACTCTCGTGATTATATAAAAAGTATGACCCGTTAATACCCATGATGGCAACATGGTTTCAATGGAGACTTGAGTTAATATGAATTCTCATCCCCACATTGGTGCTCAATACTACTCCAAAAATCTATTTTAGCTCATGCTTTAAAATTAACCTTTTTCCTCTGGGTTGTTATAATTTGCTCAACCCTGTTTAGCTTTAAAAACTCCTCTTGGAGTCTATGTTCCTTTTTTTTGTTCAAAACTTTGTTGGGATATCTTAGTTTCCTCTTAACTTTATATAAAAACATTTATAAACTTTCTAGGGAATTGCTTAGTTACCTCATATCTTTTGAGAAATGAGCTCATCTTTTTACTTTTTATTTGATTTGAAACTAAACTCTTATACTTAGTTCCGTTATAACTTCTGAAATTGAAGCTCAACTCAGTAATCTTTTCTCAACTTGTAGATTGAGCCTTAAAATAAAGTTACAATGTTTTTCAAAGACTCTTGAAAACTTTAAGAAACATTACTTTAACTTACTTCATCGTTTTAAACATGATTTTTTAACTTCCTAAACTTCGATCCTAACTTTCTTTGAATTGAATTATGGATTCAAGGTTCATGATTCATGTTTATGGATGATTTTGAGATGGTTACATGTACCTTAGAGTGTTGGAATCAACTAAGAAGTGTGGATAATTGATTGGGAAGTAGTACGAAATGATAGGGAAAGAATGGAGTCTCCAGGTGACCCTGGCGCTCTAAGAGGTGCATAGCGCCAGAGCGTGATGGACAGAATCTGGCCTAGGCACTTAGGCTGGTGCGGCACGACAGCGAGACTGTCCTGAGGGGCTCTGGTAGGCGCGGCAACCCAGGGCCTTTAAAGATGGGACCTCCTACTTTTCTTCTTTATTTTTCATCTCTAAACCTCCTAAACATCAATGGATCCTACCCCAGTAACTTAGAATCACTAATAACCACCAAATAGATTAGACCCAAAAAAAAATGAAAAACATGAATCCAATCAACCAAAACATGTCATGACTCAACCAACAAGTACTTATTAATTGTTCATAAGGAACATCAATATTTATCAACAAATCTATTCAAAATCTGCTTAATTAAGCATGTTGGTGTGTGGGTGAGCAAAACCGAACATAGAAATATCCCATATACCTTATAGGGATCACCCCTGACTAATTCCACACGTAGATATTGGCGTTTGTGATGAATTATTGATCTTTTCTCTCTTCTGCTACTTCTCTTCTCTTTCTCCCAAGCCCTGAGCGTTTTTTAATTTTCTTAAACTGAATTTAGGCTTAGTTTTTGTCAAGCCCTGAGCTACCCCTGAGATGCGGACACAGGACCTAGGACCACAAGTGAGCTTAAGCTAAACCTTCTGGCATGATCATGAGCTTACTAAAGATAAGAAACTGAATGTGGAAGCTAAATCAAAATTTGAAATGAAAAGATGGGGAATATCCATATTCTATATCTGAGATATTTAAAAAATTGATAGGTTTAGTATAAAGGAAATAGTAACTCAATACTAAGCTAAATCTAAGTATCTATGAAAACAACATCTAAATGACTAGAAACATTGGGACAGGCCCAAGCTAAATCTACCAAAAACTGAAACTAAAGGAATAAAATATTCAAATGAACTCATGAGTATTGTGATTGGATAATGAGGACTCACCACTGATGTTTCTAAACTGGAGATCACGAATCAATCTAAGTGTGATCAAGATGTTAAGAACCTAAACCTACATCACGAAAAGATGTAGCGCATGCATATGTTAGTACTTGAAAGGTACTGATCATGTAGGATAGAATACAACTGAAATAAAAAATAACCAAAAAATCACAGACAAGTATAATATTCTGAACATGATGTACTGAATTCTGAGCTAATTGGATGCAATGACCGAATTTATAACATGCTGAGGTTGAATACAAACTGAACTGTAAATATGGTCAATGCAATAGAGTCTGTCTGAAGTGTGGGAGTTACTAATAACTGATAATAAAACCACATGAGTTAAATGTGGAGACTGATGTATACGCCTCATCGAGAGGATCCAATATACTCTGCTAGAGGTATAAAGGCATGCTGCCGTGATCACTTAACTGATGCCAACAGATGGGAGTTACAATCTACTTGGCTAGTAATTATAGCACTACTGAGTACGTTGAACCCTAGTCTAACTCGGTATTATTCTACTCCCAATGAATTAAATGATTAACACATTATGACTAAATTTCTGTAAATAATGGATAAGAAAAAACTGAACATGCAAACTGAGAATGCAACAATAATTCTAATAATGATGCATTAATAAATGAGGCATGTATAACTTAGGTAAGTTGTAGTTATGTTTCTAGGCTTAAACTAACTAAAATCTCATGATATAGGGTCAAAATGATGTATCTTAGGAGTTAAAAAAGTAGGAAAAGACCAAAAGACCCTTGAGTTAATTGTTGTCAGAGCAAGTGACGACCTGGACTAACGGTTGGTTGTTCAATCGACACTCCATCATTTGAATGGGCCTGCACGACATGCCTTCACTTAAATGAGCATAACTTTTTACTCAGAGTCTGGATTTTAGCAAACTCGGTGGATATGGAAAGATAATTAAAATATCTATTATTTCATATCCATGGGTCACCTAATACATTTTTTACTAAGCGTTTAGGACAATTGAAGTTGACCCAACAACATTTTCCTCTTAACTGATTGCAAATCTTCACCTACAATCAGACCTAAAGTCTCTAGGTCCATTTATGGACCTTACCGGTCAATCGTGACTCATGTAAGAGGTTGAGTAAATAGGGTTTTGATCCACATATGCAGACTACGGACCATCGCCTAACTTACTGAATGTATGTTTGTCCGTGGATCGACACTTAGTCAATTTTTCTGGGCTGAGTTTTTGGAGGTCTTCAATTGATAAAAAAGGATGCACTCTACGGTCTATATATCTTACTACAGTCCATCGATGGTAACCGTCGATTGCACCTGCAAATTTCTGAAAAGTGGATTTCTGGTATGCTTTGGATATGGGGTGTTACATTATCATCCCCAAAATTCGTCCTCGAATGAAGACTAAACTAGCTTAAATAGAGGGAGAGAGGTGCAATCCCTACTACTAAACACTGAGGACTGAGTTTGTGACTGAATTGAGTTCAAAGAGCATGGAAATACGCTGAAATGCAAGAACAATTGAGGAAACATGATTCTAAGTCTTAAATCACGCATGAATGATTGAAAAAATAAAGAGGAACTATTATCTCAAACTGGAGTGGAATCGCAAGGAAAGAGGTGAGGATACTTGGTTTTCATGACTACTTCTGCTCCCAAGTAGCTCCCTCTACGGACTGACTCCTCCACAAAACCTTGATTGAAGCAACTTCTTTGTTTGTCAAGCTTCTAACCTGCTGGTCAAGAATCTCAACTTGTAAATCCTCATAATAAAGGCTATATTTCACAACCACACTCTCTAATGGCAACACAGAAGCTGGATCACCAACACACTTCTTCAAAAGTGAGATATGGAAGATCTGATGCATTGCTGCTAATTCTTCTAGCAACTCTAACTCATATGCCACTTTGCCAACCCTCTTCAAGATCTTGTAAGGGCCTACTGTATATACGAATGATCTTCCCTTTCTTGCCAAATCTCATCACCGCCTTCATAGGTGACACATTCAAGAAAACCCAATCATCAACTTGGAACACTAGTTCCCTTCTCCTTAAATCTACATAAGATTTCTCACGACTCTGGGCTGTCTTAAGTCTATATCTAATGAGTTGCACTTTTTCCATTGCATCAAGAACAGAATTTGGTCCTATCAAAGTTGCTTCACCTACTTCAAACCAACCAACACGAGATGTTAATGCTGAAATGGTAGCTATTATTGTAGGCGAACTCAATAAGAGGAAGGTGATAGTCCCAACTACCCTTGAAATTGATCACACAAGATCTTAACATATCCTCTATGGTCTGAATGGTATGCTCTTTCTATCCATCTATATGCGGATGAAATTCTATGCTAAGGTTAACTTGAGTATCAAGACCCTTTTGAAATGACTTCTAGAAATGAGAGGTAGACTGAGGACCTCTATCTGAAATTATACACAAAGGAACCCCATACAACCTAACTATCTCATTAATGTATAGCTTGTCATAGTCCTCCGTGCGAATTTGTGGTCTTGACCGCCAAAAAGCGACAAGACTTAGTCATCCTATCAACTATTACCCAAATGGAGTCATGTTGTCTACCATTACGAGGTAACCGTGCGATGACATCCATATGATCACTTCTCACTTCCAAGTAGGAATGTTGATCTCTTGAGTCATAGCCCCATATTCAGATGGTCTACCTTGACTTGCTGGCAATGGGGACACTTACTCACAAAATCTACTATATCCTTCTTCATGCCATTCCACCTATAGACTTCCCGGAGATCGCGGTACATCTTAGCAGCACCTGGATGAATAGAATATCTGAAGTTATGGGCTTCTGCACGAATATGGTTTCTCAACTCACCAACATCAAAAACATAATATATATCCTCGTACTAATGTACAACATCTCCCCTAAGGGAGAAAACCTTCATTCTCTTATTATGGACCGAATCCTTAAGTTCAAGCAAGATTGGATCGTTGTCTTGCGTTTCCTTACCCTCCACTACCACAGAACATTTTGCCTCATTTAGAACTGTTACACCTCTATCTGATATGCTCATAAGGCGAACTCCCAAGCGAGAAAGCGTGTGAACCTCCTTCACTAGTTCTTTCCTTTCTTCCTCAACATGGGCTACACTACCCATAGATAATCTGCTAGCAGCATCTGCTACTACATTCGCCTTACCAGGATGATACGAAACACTCATATAATAATCCATAAGGAACTCAAGCCATCTCCTCTGGCGAAGATTCAACTCATTCAAGGTGAACACATACTGAAGACTTTTATGGTTAGTGAACATATCTACATGAACACTATACAAGCAGTGTCTCACAATCTTGTGTGCAAACACCACTGCTGCAAGCTCGGGGTCTTGAGTTAGATAGGTCTTCTCATGCACCTTAAGTTGTATAGAATCATAAGTTACTACCTAATCTCGCTGCATCAACACACAACCTAGGCCAACATTGCATGTATCATAATAAATCACATAACAATTTGAACCCTCTGTTAGAGTCAACACAGGAACTGTAGTCAATCTAATTTTCAATTTTGCGAAACCCTCACAATAATCTGACCATTGAAACTTGACCATCCTCTGAGTCAATCTAGTCAATGGCGACGCTATGGATGATAATATTTCCACAAACCTTCTTTGATAACCTGCTAGACCTAAAAAAACCTATGATATTTGTAGCTGAGGTGGGTTTGGTCCATTGTTTCACTACTTTTATCTTCTACGGATCCACTCAGATACCCTTGCTAGATATAATGTGACCAAGGTAAGAAACATATTGCAACCAGAACTCACATTTGTTAAACTTAGCGAATAACTGGCGATCCTTGAGAGTAAGAAGAACAACTCTCAGATGACTCGCATGTTCGTCATCATTCCTAGAGTATATGATGATATCATCAATAAAGAAGATAATGATCAAGTCTAAGTACTATTTGAACACTATGTTCATCAAATGCATGAAAGTTTAAGGTGCATTGGTTAGTAAAAATGACATAACTACGAATGCATAATGACCATACTGAGTTCTGAAGGTTGTTTTTGGAATGTCACTTCATCTGACTCTGAGCTAATGATAACGCGATTTTATATCTATCTTCTAGAAATGATTAGTACCCTGAAGTTAGTCAAACAAGTCATCAATCCTGCGGATGGGATACTTATTCTTAATTGTGACCTTGTTCAACTGTCTATAGTCAATGCACATTTTTAAAGAACCATCTTTCTTCTTTACGAACTACACTGGTGCACCACATGATGAAATACTAGTTTTGTGAAAGCCCTTATCTAGAAGGACTTTCAACTGCTCTATCAATTTCTTAAGCTCAAACGGAGACATTCTATAAGAAGAAAAAGAAAAAGGTTGTGTATCTGGAAGGAGATCAACTCAAAAGTCAATTTCCCTTTCGAGAGGTCTCAAGGAAGATCTTCTAGAAACACTTTTGGAAACTCACAGACCATTGGAACTGACTCAAGAGTTAATGTTTCATAGCTAGAATCCTTAACTTGAACTAGATGATAAAGATAACCCTTAGAGATCATCTTTCTAGACTTAAGGTAAGAAATGAATCGATCCAAAGGTGCTAAGCTACTACTCTTCCACTCTAAGATTGGTCCATTTGGAAATTGAAAACGAACAATACTAATTATACAATCAACTGAGGATTAAGAGGAATGTAACCAATCCATGCCTAGAATGACATCGAATTCTACCATCTCTAACTCTACAAGATCTGTTGAAGTGACTTTCTGAGAGACCCTGACTGGGCAATTTCTGTATACTCGTCTAGCTAAAATTGGGTCACCAACTGGAGTAGAGACTGCGAAAGGTTCTGAGAGTGTTTCTGGACCAACACTGAATTGGACTTTTATTTAAGGAGTTACAAAGTAAAGAGTAGCCCCTGGGTCTAACAATGCATTAACATCAAAGTGAAAGACTTGTAACGTACTAGTGACTACATCAGGAGAACCATCCTTATCCTGGCGAGCCTGAGGAGCATAGAATCTATTCTGGTGCTGACCACCACATGTACTAGATGAGTTACTTTACTGAGTCGGGCGACCTACTGGTGCTACTGAGGTTGTAGACTAAGCTCTACCACTGCCACCCCCTTGACCTTTTCTAAATGGACAATCCGTCAACCTCCAGACCGACTGCACCCAAAGTATCCTTTATTTCTTGTGAAGCACTCACCTAGATGGTTCTTACCACACTAAGGTCAAGTGGGGTAAGTCTTGGTGTTTGAATAGTTCCATGTGACTTAGAGTCTTGTTCCCTAACCTTCTTATCGTACATGTTCTTGAATGAGAGAACACTAGCCAATGAAGGGGCTGGGGGTGAAAACGAATTCTGGAACTGTCAACCTTCTCTTGTCGAGCTCCTGTTTACTGTCCAACATGGTTAGTCACCTCTTGGCTCAACGTATGGATAGCCTCACGGAATTCCATATTGGTGACTTCTTCTTCAGGTTGCATGTTTTGTGTATTAGGTACCCCTTGCTCTTGTGGTTCAGCATTGCTACTAGATGGACGACCTCTGGCTTCTCTTCGTGGAGGCATGATTATCTGAAAACACGCACAAGCACCAATTAGAGAGAAGCTTTTTAGAGAAAAACTCTAACGCACGAAAAAGATGTAAAAGAAGTATGGAATTACATAAATATGGCAGCCTTCTAATTATAGATGTGGCGTGATTCACATCGATAACTAGGAATTTACATATACGACTGCATAGATTTCCTAGAACTCTTTAACTTTGTGCTCTAATACCAAGTTTTTTACGTCCTGTTCCTACACCCTGGGCATGACCAACACTCGAAGACCATCGATGGCCTCGAGCGAACCCTTGGTTAGGTTAACATAACACATCGGAAGACTGTAAACACTATTACAATTATAAAATGCACTTACTCAAATAACTTAGTAATAAAACTGGGAATGTTAAAAAATCAAACATTCACTTTGACAAAATGAAAACTCAAGTCCTTAACATAGAATTATAAGGTAATGAACAATGAACTACTAAATTGTCTATCTATGAAGCCTATAGTACAAAGAAGTATGTTAGGACAAGACCCCCGATCATTCTAATACTAAAATACTAAAAGCAAAATAAAAGGGGTCCCCCGGAAGGGAAAGAGGCTCACCAACAAATTCTGAGTGCTTAAGCTATATCAACGAGGTAATGGATGGTAATCCTGGTTGCATGTGTCGGCATCATAAGACTATGCAGGACAAATGCCATCATTACATTGAATGTACGAGTGTGAGAGTAGAAATGTTAACAAACATAGGATTGATAGAGGTTCTGAAAGAAACACTTTCTTGGCTCTTCTCATCTCATGAATACTAAACTAAATTCATTTCATTATAAATCACATTAAAGTAGATGCAATATGAAGGAAAACTTGTTTAAATACATGATGTCAACTCTGTGTATACTAAAGAATACAACATAACTCTCAATGTATGTATAAATACAATAACTGATGTATATGAAAATATATTAACTTTTGTGGGAGATTCTCTAACATACAACTATTACTATGAGCCTAGGTAATGGTTAGATGTTTTACCTCACGTTGCCAAGGACCATTCTATACCTCATTAAGTGGACCCACTAGTTTATGATAAAAGCACTAAGGAATCATCAAAAATTTATGATCCTTTCTATGACCATGATTGCTACATGTATTATGGGGGCTTGAGTTAATATGAACTCGCATCCCCATATAGGGGCTCAATATACTACTCTCATAATATACTTAGCTCATATGTTTATAAAATAACTTTTTCTCTAGTTTGAGATAATTGCTTAAAGTTAGCGTTAAAAAAGCTCTTTTGGAAATCATAGTTTCTTCTTTACTGAAAAAACTATATCAATGGATCTTTTGGAAGTCTCAGTTTTCTGTATTGTTTAGATATGAAAAAAAAATTTATACTTCTTTGGGAATACTTAGTTCCTATGTACTTCTTTTATAAAAAGACTTCATTTTACTGTCAATTAAACTCAAACTTGAGTCTTAAAATGAAATTAAAACATTTGTTAAGACTTATGGAACTTGAAATGAACTTATTATCCTTATATTTAATCTTTACTCAACTTGATCTTTGACTCTTAAAACAAAGTCAAAAGAATTAGCAGAAGACTTCTTTAAAAGACTCTAAGAAGTTTCTAGACTTGGCTCTTAACTAACCTTAAATTTGAAGTTATCGATTCAAGGTTAAAATTTATGTTTCTGGATGATATTTATATATTTAGTAGTCATTTAGAGCAGTCAGAATCATTAGAAAGTATTAAAATACTTTTGAAATGATTAAACTGATTGAATTACAAAAATTTTGGTGAAAAACGCCAATCCGGGCACGCCAGGGGTGTGCCACTTTACGCCTTAAATTCAAAGACAACAGTGCGCCTCCCCGGGCCCTCTAGAGAAGATTGGGCGCGCCGCTCTTGGATCTCCCTAGATGTGCCAAACGAACTTTTCAACTCTTTTTCTCATCTAAATCATTTTAGCTCGATTCCTTCTCTCATTTTATCTTTAGATGCATGTACCCACATAATATATACAAGGATGTAATCCAATGAATTTAAGAAGAACACCTAAGTCATCAAGGAAACTCCTAGATCTCATCTAATGTCAAAGAACGAAAGCAATTCAAGAACAAAATTCAACAATATTCAAAATATCCAATCTTTTTAGGATACAATCATACTGAATCGAACATACTTGGCACATGAGTAAACGAACTCAATGTTAAGATAGACTCAATAGCTGGTAAAAGAAATCCTTTAGCGAAAATACCAACGTTCTTTGTTAATCTTGATTAATTTTCCTTATTCCCTTCTTCCTTTCTCTTTTTCTTTCTCCTTAGACCTACCGTGAAAATCCCAAACTCTAAAACTTCCTAAGTTCATAATTCACCCCTATTAAACTCCTCAAAACGTATTAAAATAATAGGGTACTTAAAAGGCTAATATACCCGTTAAAGTCAAGAAATTAGACAATTCCTTAATCCAACAGCTATACTTCCAAAGGGCATAACACACTTATACGAACTCGGAATTGCGCAAACTCGATGGTGTTAGAAAGACTATTGAAATCTTCTTGCAACCATATATTGAACTACACCTAACGCATACTGAGCTAGGATTTATGACCACTTGAATTTAACAAAAACTCACCTTTTAACTTGCTTAAAATTTCCAGAATTCCTCATACTTCCCAAAATAAGTATTTCCCGATTTTAGACTCCTATCTAGTTCTTTCTAGTAGTGATATGTTACAAATTACTTCATTTAGATGAAAGTAATTAGTCATTAGTAAATATAGAACTTATGTAACATCTTGTAACTTGAAATAGCTAAGAATAAGGTAAGAAACTAAAATAATCACTTTTGAAAAGAAACAAAAAAATCTAGAAAACTTTTTAGGTTAATAAAGCATGTTTTGGTAATTTTCAAACGGTCATAACTCTTAGCTTAGGATGAGTTAGAGGTAGTTATTTATATGGTTGGAAATCCTTTTGAGAGATTTTTCCAACTCTGACAATTTTGTGCATTTTTGATATCATATGAGGGAGATATGCCTATCAGATGTTAGATTGAGGAAGGTCCCATTCTTGATTTGAGAAAGGGAAAACTAGTCTTTTCACCAATTAATTTCCTATTTCTTTATAGGGTTTTTTTGGGGTAAAAACAAGTTTTAGTTTAGATTACAAAATTAACTTTATGCTTAGGGCTTGGAGAAAAGGGAAGAAGACAAGGAATGGGAAAAAGTCAAGAACGCCAAGGATTTGCGAGTGGAATTCTTCGAGGGTGATCCCTATAAAGGTCTGTAAGATATTTTATGTTAAGTTAATTCATCCACACACTAAATTTGTTTCAATTTAGTTTTCTTTGAATTGCTTACAAGTTAAGAAGTGAGTTCGTGATGATCTTGTTGAATTCCTATTAGTTCAGTTGTTTGGATTCCCATTGTTGCTTGATTCATAATTCCTTGTTCTTTTTTGAGTTATATCTATTGGGTATTTAAGTTTCTATTGATCCTAAGGGATTTGAAGAAGAACTATGGTTGTGTAGGGGGGTTTAGCATGAAAAACGAAGAAGAGAAATTTGTCAGCCATACCTGGGCCGCACCATACGCGGCGCTTACCATCCGCTCTAGAGGGCCTAGGGCGGCGTGCTTGTAGTGCCCCATGATGAGGCTTCTAAAGTTGAGGCATGGCGCGGCGTGCCCCTGATGCGCCTGAATCATCATTTTGCCCAATTTTTCTAGTTTAGACCTTTTAAGTCCTTCTAAGATATATTATCACTCTCCAGTTATTCTAATTACTTCAAATGATTTCTAAGCACGTAGGAATCACTAAAAATACGAATCATAACCTTGAACCCATAATCCAATTAAAGGAAGGTTAAGATCAAAGTCAAAATAGTTAAGAGTTAATAAGTCAAAGCAAAGTTTCTTAAAGTTTCAAGAGTATATTAAACATTTTAACTTCGTTTTAAGGGTGAAGTTTTAAGTTAAGTAAAGAGGAAAGATATGAAGTATTTCCATCAAATAAGTATACGATAACTAAGTATTTCTTAAGACTTTATTTAAGACACAAGTTTTAAGTAAAAAAAAAGAGTAAAGAGTTGAGTTCATTTCTCAAAAATTATATAAGGGAACTAAGTATTCCCTAAAAGTTTATAAATGTTTTCACATTTATGTTAAGAGGAAACTAAGATTTCCCAAAAGAGTTTTGATCAAGAAAAGGAAACATCTGTTCAAAAACTTTCTAACGCTAAGCATTCAGCAATTAACTCAACTCAAAGAAGGAACTTATTTTTTTAAAGCATGAGCTAGAGTATATATTGGGACTAGTATTGATCACCGATGTGGGGATGAGAGTTAATATAAAATCAAGTCTCCATGAAAACCATGCAACTATCTGGAGTATAAATGGGTTATACTTTTTATATGATCACGTAACTTAAACTAGTGAATCCACTAAGTATAGTAGTTCTAGGTGACAGAGAAGTATAGGGCAAGACGTTGTATTGCCACTTAGGCTCATAATGGTGGTTGTCAGTTAGAGAATCTCCCGTAGAAACTATATTACTTCTTATATAAATAAGATTGAGTTTGTTATTGCATTTTGTTTATAGAACTAAATGTTTGCATTGTTTTTGAGGCTTTTATATATTGCTTGTGTCTTATTTTTCTTTATATTTAGTAAAGTTATCCCTGAGTTGAACAGAGCTAAGATAAGTGTTTCTTATTACTCTTTTAAATATTAAGTTGTTGTTAGCATTCCAACTCACATACTCGTTCGTTCAGTGTAGTGATGCCAGTTGGCCAGCATCGTATCATGATGTAGATGCAAGTGACCAGGATTAGCATCATCCAGTGCTTTGTTGATCCACCTAAGCACTCAGAGTCAGTGTTAAGACTCTTTGCATTCTAGAGGAGACATATTTACTATTTTTCAGTCTTTCTTTTTGCAGGATTTTATGAGGTCTGTTCCAACATCCATTTTAGTATTATAGAGGCTTTATAGACAGTCAGATAGTTTAGTTTTTAGTCTCTTCTTTGTATTGCAGATATTTTTCTATGAGATATTAAGTGACATTTTTGCTAAGTTTTTTACTTTAAGTTATTTCATGAAAAAGCTTTCTTGTATTGATTTAAGTCTTCCACTGAGTTTAGTAAGCCAGACCAAGGGTCCTTTTAAGGCCAACAATGGTCATTGAGTGTCAACCATATACAGGGTGAAATCTTAGGCATGACAAACCTTGTACCAGAGCACAGAGTTCAAGTCCTAGAGAGTATATGAAATTGTGTCTGTATAATCCTAGTAATCTATGTATAGCATGCCACATCTATATTTAGGAGGCGTACAACATTTAGGAATTTCTCATTTCTTTCATATTCCTTTCCTGCATTAGAGTTGACTCCAAAAGGTTCTCTCTAATTCGTGCATGAGCGTGTTTCAGATCATTAAGACTCCACGAAGAGCATCAAGAGGCTGTCCAGCTAGAAGGAATGTTGTGGATCTAGAGATACATAATGCACCAAACGTGCAACCTAAAGAAGAAGTCATAAATGTTTAATTTCATGAGTCTATCTGGATGTTAAGTCAAGCGATGCTAACCAAGTCGGGTAACAACTATGAGATCGACAAGAAGAGGATGACACTTCGAGGATTCGTGAATTCTTGAGAATTATTCCTCCCTGTTTCACCGATTTAAGAACCAATGAGGATCCAGAGAAGTTTTTTGAGGAACTGAACAAGGTTTTTAGTGTGATGCATGTTTCTGATGTTGAAACAATTGATCTAGCGGCATATCAACTGAAAAACATGGCTAGCACTTGGTTCAATTAGTGGAAGATGGGTAGAAATCAAGATGCATCACATCCAAGTTGGGCTTATTTTGAAAAGGATTTCTTGGTGCGTTTCTTTCCCATAGAACTTAATAAGGCTATGATATGAGATTTCCTTACACTAAAATAAGACTCCTAGAGTGAATATGAGAAAAGGTTGAAGTTCACCCAACTGTTCCGCTATGCTTTTTAAATTGTTAAGAACATGAGGAGCAGAATGAACTTGTTTGTCCTTGTCTTGGGTCGGTCGTCAAGCAAAGAGGGCAGAGTTGCAATGCTTATAGGAAACACAAACATATCAAGGTTGATGGTTTTTGTGCAGGAGGTCGAAGAGGAGAAGCTGAGGGACAGAGAAGAGTGTAGAAGCAAGAAAGCTAAGATTGGGAATGAGTCTGAGCATTAGAAGGGTGATTCAATTTTGGCCACAATTTCAGAAACAAAAGGGGCTTGCACCATAATCTTCTAGTGATCCTGCATCTAGAGAAAAAGGTGAGCATCATGGAAGAATTTGAAGAACTTCAGAGCTAGACCAGCATAGTCAAGGAAATGTGGCACAGGAGGTAGTTGGGCTCCTGCATGTGCTAATTATAGTAGCAACCAGCCAGGTAAATGTCATGATTTCCAGACTGGTTGCTTTAAGTGTGGTCAAAAGGGTCACTTCATGAGGGAGTGCTCTAAGAACAGGAAAGGTAGTGGAATCAAGGCATTATAGCCCAATTTTTATCATATGTTCGAATAGACATGGATGCACCTAGAGGAGCCACTTCTGGTAATGGTGGAGGGGAAAAACTCCCTATGTAATCACTAGCCGCCAAGAGCAAGAGAACTATAAAGATGTAGCTATTGGTATGATCAAAGTCATTACTTTTGATGTTTATGGTTTTCTAGACCTAGGAGAAAGTTTGTCTTTTGTAACTCCTTATGTTGCTAATAAATTTGAGATTCTTCCTAAAAAAATTTGTGAACCTTTTTGTATTTCTACACCTGTTAGAGTGTCTATTCCAGCGGAAAGAGTCTATCATGATTGTCCTGCTTCCATCAATCACAAGAACACCATGGCTCACCTAGTGAAGTTAGACATGGTAGATTTTGATGTCATTCTAGGTATGGACTGGCTTTATGCATGTTATGCATAAATATATTGTAGTATTTGAGTTGTCAAGTTTCAGATTCCTAATGAGCCAGCTATAGACTAGACTAGCAGTTCAGTAGTGCCTAAGGATCATTTCATTTAGTACCTGAAGGAGAAAAATTAATCTTCAAAGGGATGTATGTATCACTTAGTCTGAGTTAATGAATCAAGTGTTGAGGTACCTTGTAACACCCCATATCTAGAACATACCAGAAATTTAGCTTTTCAGAAATCTGTATGTGTAAGTCAACGGCTAACATAGGTGGATCTTAGCCTGAACCACGGCCCGTACTGTACATTCGTCGTTTTAGACTTAAAATCTCCCAAAACGCAGCCCAAAAAAATTGACCAAGTATCGAACGATGTACAAACCTATGGTCCGTAGTTCAGACTACAATCCGTATTCTGCGTCCTTCGATCAAGACCCCATTAACCACTCTCTGACAAGAACCACGATTGACAAGTACATTCCGTAGATGGACCTAAGGACTGTAGGTATGACCGTAGGTGGAAATTAGCAGATAGTTAGGTGCAAAATGTAGTTGGGTCAACTTAAATTTATCATAACGATTAGAACATAATAAATTAGGTGTCCCATAACATACCAAATGATAGATAATTTAATTATCTTTTCATAACCACTGACCTTACTAAAATCAGACCTCTGAGTAAAAAGTTATGCCCATTTTAGTAAAGCCCTGTCGAACAGACCCAACCTACAGATCCAAACGACGGACAGTTAATTGAACGAAGGCCCGTCAATCCAGGTCGTCATTTGATCCGTCAGAAACTAACTCAGGGGTCTTTTGGTCTTTTCCCACTTCCTTTAAATCCTAAGATACGTCGTTTTTACCCTAAATCATGAGATTTTAGTCAATTTAAGCCTAGAAACATAACTAAAACTTATCTAAGTCAAATTATTAATCAAACATAGAAAATTAGAATCAAGAAAGGAGAAAAAGGTCAAGAATCCTAGTTCACGAACGCAACAAGGTTCCAGCAGTTCTAGCCCCAAAATCTAAATATTTCTCCGTGATCACCAAGTATGTGGAATTTCACTAATTGGTTCCTTTCACCTATTGGGTTCCTAGTTTTCAGTCAGATTCTTGATTCTCATATCAGGATTAGACCTTAGGTTTCTAGAACTTCAACAAAACTTCATGAATTAATTAGTTTACATTCCAAATCAGATTACCATGTTATTACTCTGATTTTGCATGAATATCAAAACCCTAGCTATGTATTTTTTTAGTTCTTGAATTACACATGCTAGGTCAGATATTTTAGTTACTTCAGATATACATGCCTCAATTATAAATGAATAATTACCAGATTTATTATTGCATTCTCAGTTTGTATGTTAAGTTTTGAGCTATCCAATATTTACAAAAACACAATCATAATTAGTTAATTACATAATTCATTAGGAGTAGCATACTACCAAGTTGGACTAGGGGTTAGCGCACCTAATTAGTCCTAGAACTACTAGTCAAGTAGGTTGTAAGTCTCACCTATGGACAATCAGTTTAGTTATCACGCTAGCATGCCTTTATACCTATGACAGGGTATATTGGGTCCTCTCGATGAGGCGTATAATAGTAGATGATGCGGTTTTATTATCGATTATTAGTAGCTCTCATAGTTAAATAAGACGCTCTTGCATTGACCTTATTTACAGATAAGTTAGTATTCAATATCACCATGTTACAAATTTGGTCATTGCATCCAGTTAGCTTCGAATTCAGTATATCATGTTCAGATTATTATACTTGCTTTTGTGCTTGTTCAGTTATAGTTTATTTCATCTTTACTCTATCCTACATGCTCGGTACCTTCAAGTACTGACACATACATGTGCTACATCTTCTCGTGATGTAAGTTCAGGTTATCAACATCCAGATCACGCATAGATCGATTCCCTATCTCTAGTTCAGTAGATTCAGTAGTGAGTTCTCATTCTCCGAGGACAATAGTCGTGAGTTTCTTTTCAGTCTTTTAGTCATTTAGTTTATGTTTTTGCTAGACTTAGCTTGGGCCTGTCTGAACATTTATAGTCAGTTTAGAGGTTATTTTCAGAAATAGTTAGTTTTAGCTTAGTATTGAGTTAATATTTCCTTTATAGTAAACTCATTGTTTCAAATATTTCAGTTATAGAATATAGGTATTCCCCATCTTTTTAGTTTAAATTATTATTTAGCTTTTGCATTCATTTTATTATCTTTAGTATGCTCATGATCATGCCATCTGGGTTAGCTTGGGATCACTTGTGGTCCTAGGTTCTATGTTTTGTGTCCGTGACTCGGGGCTAGCTTGGGGCGTGACATACCTTCGCTTAAGTCAGTTTTTGTAGTAAAGGAGTTTCTAGAAGTCTTTCCTAATGATCTAACTGGAGTCCTTCCTAAGAGAGAAATACACTTCAACATGGACATCATTCGAGATACTCGTCGTATCTCTATTCCTCCATATAGAATGGAAAATGTAGAGTTAAAAGAATTGAAAGAGCAATTGAAAGATTTGTTAGATAAAGGTTTCATTCCACCAAATGTCTCACCTTGGGACTCTCTGATCTTGTTTGTTAGAAAGAATGATGGTTCCCTTAGGATACGTATAGACTATCGTCAACTAAATGAGTTTACTATCAAGAATAAGTATCCTTTTCAAAGGATAGATAATCTTTTCGATTAACTTCAGGGTGCCACATGTTTTTTTAGATTGGCTACCATCAGTTAAAGATTAGGGAATGTGACATTTCAAAGATTGCTTTTAGAACCCGATATGGGCATTATGAATTTTTGGTCATGTCTTTTTGGTTTACTAATGCACCAGTAGTGTTCATGGATCTTATGAGAAGAGTCTTCAAACCTTATTTAGATATGTTTGTTATCTTCTTCACTAATGACATACTGATCTTTTCAAGGAATGAAGAAGATCGTGCTAGTCACGTTAGGATAGTCCTTAAGACTTTGAATGATAAGGAGTTGATTGCCATGTTATCCAAGTGTGTGTTTTGTCTTAAGTCAATGGAATTGTTGGGCCACATAGTTTCACGTGATGGGATTAGTGTTGATACTCAAAATATAGAAGTAGTTCAGAGTTATCCACCCACGTCTCTAACTGATATAAGGATTTTCTTGGGTTTGGATGGCTACTATTTAATGTTTGTTGAGGGGTTTTCTTCTATGTCATCTCCCTTGACCAAGTTGAATTTGAAGGCAATTAAATTTCAATGGTCTGAAGCTTTTGAGAAAAGCTTCCAGGAATTGAAAAAAGGGTTGACTATTTCCCAAGTTTTGACCTTACAAGAGGTTACTCAAGGCTTTTTTGTGTACTGTGATACATCTAGAGTTGGGTTGGGTTTTGTGTTAATGCAGAATTTCAAGGTAATAGCTTATGCCTCCAGAGAGTTCAAAGTTGATGAGAAGAATTACTCAACCCATGACTTGAGTTCGCGGTAGTAGTTTTTTCCTTGAAAATATGGCGTCGCAATTTTTATTGTGTGCATATAGATATATCCACAGACCACAAGATCCTACAATATGTTTTCAACCAGAATGAGATAAATCTCAGATTGAAGAGGTGGTTACAATTATTAACTATTATAACATAAGTATTATTGACAAGCAAGGTCAGGATAATGTGGGTGTTAATGCTTTAAGAAGGTTATCTATGGGGAGTACCACCCATGTTGAGGAGGAAAATAGAGAGTTAGCCAAAGATGTGCACAGAAATGCAAGCCTCGGAGTAAGACTTATGGATCTCACAGATGAAGAAATAGTGGTAACCAATAGGAATGAGTCATAATTAGTATTAGAAGTGAAAGAGAAGAAAAATTAAGACCCTATTTTGCTTGATTTGAAGGAGAATATTCATAACCAAAGAGTATTAGCTTTTGAACAAGAAGGAGATGTTGTGCTGAAGTATCAAGGTAGGTTGTGTGTACTTAGGGTGGATGGGCTCCAAGAGTGGATTATAGAGGAAGCTCATAGCTCGAGATATTCCATTCATCCGTGTTCCATAAAGATGTACTGAATTTTAAGAGAGGTATATTGGTGGGAAGGTAAGAAGAAGGACATTCCAGAGTTCGTTACCAAGTACCCGAATTACCAGCAAGTAAAATTCGAACACCATAGGCCTAGAGGGTTTTCTAAGAATATAAAACTTCTTGAATAGAAGTGTGTGATGATTAATATGGACTATGGACTCCATCTCAGTATTTCCATTGTCTCGCAGGCAATAAGATTCAATTTAGGTGATTGTCGATGGAATGAAAAAGTCAGCCCACATTTTGCTAGTAATAATTACACATTCGGCAAAAGATTATGCAAAGTTATACATTCAGGAGGTGGTGAGACTTCATGGAGTCCCAGTGCCGATTATTTTAGATAGAGGTGCACAATTCAAAACATTGTTCTGGAAGTCTTAACAGAATGGTTTGTGTTCAAAGGTGAACTTAAGCACTGCTTTTCATCCGTAGATAGATGGGCAAGAGGAGCGTACTATCATGACCTTAGAAGATATGTTGAGGGATTGCGTGATTGATTTCAAGGGGAATTGGGATGATCACCTATCTCTCATTTAGTTCGTGCACAAGAAGACCTATCGTTCGCGCATCCAAATGGCTCCATATGAAGCTCTTTATGTGACAAAGTGCAGATCTCCTATTGGGGGGTTTGCTGTTTGTGAAGCAGGGTTTATATGACAAGACATAGTTCACAAGGCCATGGAGAAAGTGAAGGTGATTCAAGAGATATTTAAAATGGAATATAGTCGTCAAAATTCCTGCACATATATTAGGAGAAGGCCGTTGGAGTTTGAAGTAGATGATTAGGTACATCTAAATTTTTCACCCATGAAGGGTGTTATGAGGTGTGGTAAAAAAGGGAAACTTAGTCCACTATATATTTGTCCTTATAGAATATCTAAAAGAATTGGAAATGTAGCTTATGTGTTGGAGCTACCACAAGATTTAGCAGCGGTTCATGCGGTATTTCATATCTCCATGTTGAGGAAGTGCATGGGTGATCATTCATTGATTGTACCAACTGAAAAAGTTGGGATTAAGGATAGATTATCCTATGAAGAGATTCTGGTTTAGATTTTAGTTCATAAAGTTTGCAAGTTGAGAACAAAGGAGGTTGCGTTAGTCAAGGTCCTTTGGAGGAACCAAGTTCTTGAAAAAGCGACTTGGGAAGCGTAAGAGGATATGAAGAAGAGATATCCACATATCTTTGAATATGGAGAGAATGTAGATAAAGGAACTAATTTTCTTTTAATTACTTTACAGACTATGATTAAGCATGTTGTTACTTGCTTTTGATTTTTGAGTGTTGAACTTCATGTTACTATCCTTAGCTTAGTGAAAGAAATGTCATTCGAGCATGAATGTTTCCAAGTGGGAGATATTGTAACATCTCGTAACTCTAAATAGCTAAGAATAAGCTAAGAAACCAAAAACAATCACTTTTGGACAAAATGGGAAATATCTGGAAAATTTTCTAAGTTAAGAAAGTGAGAATTTGTCATTTTAACATGGTCATAACTCCTAGATCATGATAAGTTAGAGGTAGGTCTTGATATAGTTGGAAATCCGTAGGAGAGATCTTTACAACGCCACCGAGTTTGTGCATTTTCGATATTGTATGAGGAGATCTACCTATCGAAAGTTGGGTTGATATAGGCGTTTTTCACCTACTTTTCATACTTTGGACTTTTTAAGTACTTCTAAGGTATATTAGCACTCTATAATGATTCTAATTACTTCAAATGATTGCTAAACACCTAAAAATCACCAAAAACACGAATCACAACCTTGAATCCATAATCCAATTCAAGGAAGTTAAGATCAAATGCAAAGAAGTTAAGACTTAAGTGTAGAAGTTAAGAAGTAAGTCAATGCAAAGTTTCTTAAAGTTTCAAGAGTCTTTATCAAATGTTTTATCTTCATTTTAAGTCTCAAGAGTCATGTAAAGAAATGAGTATAGAGTTGAAATTTTTCCTTCAAGTAAAAAAAGAGAACTAAGTATTCCCCAAGATTTTAATTAAGACTCAATTTTAAAGTTAAACAAACAGTAAAGAGTTGATTTCATTTCTCAAAAGGTATACGGGAACTAAGTCTTTCCTAAAAGTTTATAAATGCTTTCACATTTAATTTAAGAGGAAACTTAAATTTCCCAAAAGAGTTTGGAAGAAGAAAAGTTAACAATGATTATAAGAGATCTTTCTAAAGCTAAGTGTTGAGCAATTATCTCAACTCAAAGATGGAAGTTGTTTTTTTATATCTGGGGATAGTATTGAACACCAATGTGGGGATGGAAGTTCATATTAACTCAAGACTCCATGAAAATCATGTAGCCATCATGGGTATTAATGGGTCATACATTTTAGATGATCACGTAATTTAAGCTAGTGGATTCACTAAGTTAAGTAGTTCTATGCGACGGTAAAGTATATGACAGTTCTAGCAGCATGGGCAAGATGTTGTATCACAACTTCGGCTCATAGTGGTGGTTGTCGGTTAGAGAATCTCTCATAGAAACTATATTACTTCATATATGAGTAAAATTGAGTTTGTTATTACCTTTTCTTTAACGAACTAAGTGTTTACTTTGTTTTACAAGCTTCTGTATATTGCATATGTCTTACTTCTTTATGTTTAGTCAAGTTATTCATGAGTTGAGCAAGAGCCAAGGTAAGTGTTTCTTCTTACTCTTTTCAAGCTTAAGTTGTTGTTTGAATTCCGACTTGTATACTCGTATATTCATTATACTTATGCTAGTTTGAATGCGTCATATCAGGATGCAAATGCAGGTAACCAGGTTCAGCATCCTCATTCTCGTTGATCAATTCTAAGAACTCGGAATCAGTGGTGAGCCTCCTTTCATTCTGGAGGACACATATCTACTGCTTTTTATTCTTTCTTTTTGTAGGATGTTGTAGGGTCTGTTCCAATAGTCATCTTGGTATTATAGAGGCTTCATATACAGTCAAATAGTTTAGTTTTGAGTCTCTTCTTTGTATTACAGATATTTTGCTATGAGACATTAAGTGACATTTTGTCTAAGTTATTACTTTAAGTTAGTTTTTGAGAATGCTTTTTTTTTATTGAGTTAAATCTTACGTTGAGTTAAGTAAGCCATACCAAGGGTCCTCTCAAGGCCAGCAAAGGTCATTGAGTCCCCTCCATATCCATTGTGTAGGCTCGGGGCGTGAAAACTCACTATCACCCTCAGAAAGCCTACTCATGCAAGTCATGGATAACATCCCATACTACCACCCACAGAACATGGAACATCTCAAAAAACCATTATGCACATCTCACCTCATAGGAATAAGATTTTATCTGACATAGATCAACTGATTTAGATCATGGAATATGGTGTCATATAACCCCACACTGTAAAGATATTGTCTACTTGTCTAAGGTAAGACCATAAATTTTAACTTAAGCGAATCCACTAGATAGACCTATGTGGGGAAATAGTTAAGAGATAAGAAACATGTTCATAAAAATTTGACCTAACTTAGGGAGAACTTCCATCTTACCTTATCCCTTCGGTGCTTAGCCTATATTCCCATAGAGTAGTTTCATTAGCTTAATTTGTCGCACTATAGAGGGACACCAACATTTGGCCTACCGACCCAAGGAACATTACAAGGATAAATCATTGACTTTCCTAAAAAGGGCCACCACCATTAGGTCAAAAATTTCAAGGTTCATCATTTCACGGAAAAGGGGCCACCACAATTAGGTCTACCGTTTCAAGTTTAAACATCAGATTGAGTCCTAGACTCATCATGAAGGGATACCAACAATAGGTCTATCAGTATAAGGCATAATTTAAATTCCTCATTATACATTCAATTCACTTCATCATGAAAGGTTACCTACATTAGTTCTACAAATTCAAGACATTAATACATGAGTCAAGATACATATATTATACAAGAATAAGATGTCTAACCCTACAAATTTAAGATATGGAATATGTAGTAGACAAAATTTCACACTCCATCATCATCATTCATGAGTGTCAAATTGAGAAATAGCCTTTCAATAATCACATAAATACCTTTAAGACATGATCACTTAATTTCATTCAATTCACATTCACATACTTGGTAAGTAAATACCTCCACTTTTCACGTGGATCAATAGTCAAACACATTCTAATTTAACATATAATTTAGTTATAACTTGCTTTCAAGGCCGTGAATCTCAAATCAACAACACACCAACAATTTACCATAATCAAGGCATATGTATTGACACAATCTAATAATCCAAAACAATTTACATATATTCCAATCATAAGCTTTCTTAATACAAAAACCCACTTCATAAAGATACAATTTAGGAATTGAGATAAATCATTGGATCATGGAGTATTTTCATCATAAATCATAAATTAAACGCGAATACAATCATAATATGACATTAGTAACCATTTAAAATTGTTAGAAGAAAGGACCCATTAAATTCAGTCAAAAATCCTAGGTATTTCATGAACTTGAAAAGTTTGAAAATTTATTTTGAATGGACTCTAGGGTGTAACATAACCCTAGATAAAGTATCACCATACCTTTACTAAGATTCCCCAATAAATTTGATTAAGAAAATACCTTGAATCCAAACCCATGTTCTCACTTCTCCTTCTTTTTCCTTGAGTCTGATAGAAAAATATTGAGACAAGAAGAACTTCTTTGATGTGATTTGGGTTTGTTAAAAAGTGACTTAATTGAAGAAATTTCAAGTATTAAAGGTTAATTAGACGTAAATATAAATTGAGGAATGTAGTAGTGAAATGCAACAAATAAATATTTCCCAAATAAAAATGTATCTATAAGATTTTACTTCTTGAAATTATATTATTAGAGGATGCATATGTGAAAATCATGTTGTATTACATTATATCTAGGGTTATATACCTGATCATATATGTTATAACTGTATAAACATATAAATATATATCATTTTAAAGTGGAGAGTTTCTCAACCTAAATATACCATTGTGCTCATGACACTCTAGAATGAATAAAATCATTGAAGCTCTATACAAATATAAGTATTAACTCATATGAATATTTTTTAACCAAATTTATTATTAATATTCAAGATGTTTGGGAATGTTTCTTTTAGAAAGAGAACATATTATACAAAAATTTATTGATAAGTATAAATGAATGTGAGTGTTTTCTTAATGGTTTGATATTTAGATGTAATGAGTCTTTTCATAAACATTTATCCTTTAATTTATATTACCTACAATGAATAATTATGTAAGGTTATGTATGATTAAATAAATAAATTAGGTAAGTATATGAATAATTTCATAAACTTTTATCCTTTTAATTATCTAATACAAAAAGGTAAATGAAATAAGGATACAAGCAATTTTATAAAATCTTTATTCATTTATTTATCTAACCTAAAAAGGTTAATCATACTAAGATATGAATGATTTTATGAACTCTTATCATTTCTCTTATCTAACCTAAAAAGGTAAATAAGATAACAATATATAAGATTTCATAAACTTTTATCTTTTTCTTAATCAGACGTGGAAACGAAAATAGGCTAAAAATGAATATTTCATTTTGTGCAAAATCCTTTTAAAAATATTATACATATTATTTCCTTTTTTTTTCAATTTGCATATAATTAGTATTCATATTAAGTAAATTTAGTGACCAAAAACTAGCTTTCGATTCACAAATCTTTTGTTATCTCTGGTGTTGTGGAAAAGTAGCACCAAAAATGCTATCAAAGCCAAAGTAGCGAGACAAAGAAGTTCAACTCTCACATTTCCTTTTTTTATTTGTCTAATATTTAGTTTGTTTATACTAATATGAGCTCCAACAGTAATAAAATGGTTAGAATGATTTGTAATGAATCAACAAAGAATTATTTTACTCCCAAAATATATAGGGTTGATGATAGAAATGTCAGCGTTTCAGATTTGTGCGTTAACTCTGATCAAAATGGTGGATTGATTGTTTATGCCAGGTTGTCCGAGAAGAAAGGGGAAAAGAGAAATACATGAATAATGTGAGGGATTCATCAAAGATTCATTCTCGAATTATTGGAAAATAAGAATTGTACTTGTGGTTATGCAAATGTTAAAAAATTTGAATTCTGTAATAATGTTGGATCATCTAATCAATTAGATTTGCCAAGCGATGAAGATAATATTTTCAGTGATGATGAATTTCACGACCACCCATATTTAAATGATATGAATAGATAGGAGCAAAATAAATGTTGATGGTTCAAGGAATTCTTTGAATGTTTCAACAACTTGACTATTCATATGATTATTGATCCTAATTGACAATAGCATTGCCCGACCTGCAAAGGTGGACCAGGTACAATTAGGTTGTTCAGAGGGTTGAAATCATTGATGTCCCATAAAAAAACAAAAAGTGGATCTAAGTTTCAATTACACAAAGAACTTGCTCAATTTTTGGAGGAGGAGCTACGTTTGAGGGGCTAAATTTTAGAGATATACATGTATGTTAGTCAGAACAAGGTACTTCATATGTCAATTCTTCTTGCAAGTCCTAACAATTGATTGTTAACCTTTAATTTAGTATTTAAATATGATTATTTGTGTGAATCCTTAAAATAGAGAAATTCATGTCTCGGCACAAGTGTTAACTAAATTTCTGTTGTACTCATTATTTTTAAATTTATCATGATCAATGGTAAATTCAATTTTTTGTCAACATGCTTAAGATGCTTTAGATGCAATGTTTATCCCTTTAATAGAAAACTTAAGTGTTTATGAGTTATTCTTATAATCAGTATTATTCAGTTTATCAACACAAATTTCGTGATACAGGCCCTAGTACAATCTACTAATGGTGATTATTTGTTCCATCCATTACATACTTGTTGGATCAGGGATGAGGGTGAGCACTTGATATCATGGATAAAATTGCCTCCTTCTCTCTCTCTCTCTCTCTCTCTCTCTATCTATCTATCTATCTCTATCTCTCTTTCTCGCTCTCTCTCTCTCTCTCTCTCTCTCTCTCTCT
>NC_028644.1:22405562-22415801 GCF_001406875.1 Solanum pennellii
CTCTCTCTCTCTCTATATATATATATATATATATATATATATATATATAAATATATATATATATGTTAAGCTCGTCTTTTGCCTATGAGATGGATTTTTGTTATCCACTTTTTGGACTTGTATTTTCATATTAGACAATTCTCTACTCGTGACTTTTAGGTTCTGGAAGGGATTCTGTTATATACATATTTTTGTTTGCTTCTATTATTGCCTTATTTTTTATTATTTGTGTTATTTCTTTCTAGTTCTATCGTTAAAATCACTATTTTTCATTCAGAGTATCAATTGGCTTATCTATTATTCGGTTATTTTATGTTCCATCACGACTCGAGACTAGTGTCGATACTGAAAACCTCTAAAATAAATTAATTTAGTAGGAAAGGCACCAAATTAGTTGTAATAGAAATCCAAAATAAAATGAGAATAAACTAAATCATTCCCTTGAATAAGAACATACCAACTACAAATTAAGAATGAATACTTTAATGTTATGAATGATTATTTGTATCTATATCGCATGAAAAACATTGCACATAAGAGGTACTTTTTTAGTACAACGAAGGTATTAAATATTTATAAACAAAATAAAATATTAAAGAGCATATTTATCATAAATTTTTAGTGGGATCAGAGTGAATCTTTTAGTTAAATGTAAAATTAAACCGAGGGACATTATAGTTAAAGATGAGAATAAATAAATATTTTTTCTGTATAAATGATATCCTTATGCATAAATATATCTAATTGTGGAGTTTCTTCATGAATATACACCATTGTGTTCATATAATCTAGAACGATAGAATCATTGAAGGTCTAGAAAAACATGATTCACAACTTATGAAATTTGTTCTTAACCCAACTTATTAATATTCGATATATTTGGGGGTGCTTTGTAGGAAGAAAATATATGATACAATAGTTTATTCATAATTATAAAAGAGTATAAAAAGTTTCTTAATTGGTGGTGTTTGGATAGAATGAGATTTGTTCTAAATTCTTATTCTTTAATTTATCTATCTTAAAATGTTAATTAGGTAATGTTATGGATGATTTTGTATATTCTTGTCCTTAAGTTTATCTAAACTTAAAAGGTAATTCATATAATGATATGGAAGATTTAATAAACTAATTAGATAAGAATATTAATAGTTTCACAAACTCTTATCCATTAACTTATATAATTTAAAAAGGTCAATAAAATAAGGATATGGATTATTTTATAAATCCTTTTCCATTAATTTATTTCTCACAACCCCATTCCTCGAGTCATGAAAACACCTCACATAACTCGCCATTAGGTAAGCAAACATGTTTCCATTACGTGAGAAATAGGTATAAGGGAAGAACTAAAACTGAAATAATATTAACAATAATAAAAGAAAAAAACAAAAGAAAAACAAAAGCTATATATAATTGAAACCCTTTAAGAACCTGAAAGTCACGAGTACAAAGCTATCTAGTATGAATAAATATATGTCCTAAAAGTGAAGCGCAATGAGACGTCTCAAAGGTGCAAGAAAAGCTAATATATGTCCAGAAGGAGACAAGCATGTCTAGGACGCGAAGTGCTCACCCGCATCTCAAAAATTCACAACATACAAAAGATGAAAAGAATGATCACAACTGGTAGTTGGTACTAGGACCTGCATCACAAAAAATATATCGAGTGCAACATAAGTACCAAAGCAAGGGATCCATAGGCATTGTAGGTCGACTGAGTTAGAAAGGCAAAGACAATAAGAATTGATAGAATCTATACACAAAAAAGGTATGCGTGGAAAATAAAGAAGCGAAACGAGTATAATATTGTGAAACTAAGTACATTCAAACTAAACCTAACTGGACCATCTAAGCCTCGAAAGTACAATAGTGCGCACGTTTTTAAAAAAACCCAAATGGACCTCCACAATCGTGACAAGTACAGAAAATAACTAAGACTATAAGATTAAGATAGTCCAATCCAAGTACCAAACAAGTCAAGTATGCCTTAAAACCACACTGATAGCATCAAGGCCTCGATCCAAAAGCATCGCTCGATATCTTGAAATAAAAACCTCAAGCTGTAAAATGTTATTGTCACGTCCTGAGTCTAGGCCTCGAATGCGACACGGTTTACTCGACCGGAAGGGTCTCATACAAGCCTTATAACATTTATAACATTTCACATATGGAAAATAGTGCGGAATTAAAAATAATTTAGAACCAATCTTTCAAAATACTCATTAAAATCTATCAAGCATAGCGGATGTCTAAGTCTCACATGGCCATCTTAACAATATAATTGAACAAAATTAGGGACACTACCCTTGACAATTGAAAAGACTAGTATTGTTTAAAATTATATGAATAAAAAAAATATGTGAACATACCACTCTATCATTGGAGCAACGGCTAGCCAAGAACTTCAATCTAGCTGGAAGAAATCACATGACGGAACCTACAGTTGTAGTAAAAATAACATAAATATGAGTTAGCATACAAAAATTTACTAAGCATGATGACCATAAAAAAACATGCTTTGAATGGGCATTTTTGTTAGATATTATGCATTATGACACTTTTTGAAATATCATGGACAATAGCATAAGAGAGTAGCAATATAAGTATAATTATCTTACATGTCATAACATCACATTTAGACAATATTACATCGAAACCATTACCTTCACTTTATACCTTCACCTCAAGTAAACCTCATGTAATGCCTTCTGCAATGCATGGATAGCGTCCCAAATCACCATCCACATTAAGCTCACCTAAAGTGAACTTAATATTCTTTGCTTTTAACCATTACACCATTTTTATGCATAATAGACATAATCATTTACAAGGCATGATAAGGGAAATAACTCATAATATAGACCAACTATAGCATGCATATAACAATAAGCACATGAGAGTAAAATATCATTCAATTATTTCATTTAGGCATAATACATATATTGGACCCTAAACTTGACTTCAAATTTTAACTTTGACCTTCAACTTTCACAATGCACAAACAGACACTTTAACTATCAAACTTTTAAAAAAATAAACACATGAGTCCTAAATGACACAATACACGTAGGACACTACGCAGGACAAAAAATGACATGTAGGATGACATGTAGGACAAGTGTGTCTGTTTGTTCAACTTTATACAAGTTTAAGTGACTACTTGTGCACATCCAAAGTTGAAGGGCATAAATATTATTCGAAGCCAAGTTAAAGGGCATATTTATGTATTATGCCTTTCATTTATTGTACTTTCATACTGTAGTAATTAAGACGTAGAGAACTCACTATGACCCTCTTAATGCCTCTCGTGCAATTCATAGATAACATCCCATACTACCACCCACAAAACATAAAACTTCTCAAGAAACTATTACGCACATCTCACATGATGGGAATAAGTGTTTATCAAACATATACCATGAGAGCTAGATCATGGAATGTGGTTTCATATAACCCCACCGCGTCAAGATGTGGTCTACTAGCAGAAGGTAAGGCCATAAACTTTAGCTTAAGCTGATCCACTAGTTATACCTACGTGGAGACATAGTTAAGAGATAAGCGAGATGTTCATTAAAATCCGACCTACCGTACGGAGAGCTTCCATCCTACCTTATATTTTCGGTGCTTAGCCTACATTCCGATAAATTAGTTGCCTTACATTATCGCACTTGCGAGGGCCACCAACATTAGGCCTACCAACAAAGTCACATTACAAGGATAGCTCATTGACTTTCCTAGAATTGGCCACCACCATTAGGTCCACTGTTCCAAGTTTCATAATTTCACAGAAGAAAAGGCCACCCCCTTTAGGTCTATCATTTAATGTTTAAGCATCATATTGTGTCCTAGACTCGTCATGAAGCGCTGCAAACAATAGGTCTACTGATTACATACAAAATCTAGAATTCCTCATTATTCATTCATTCATTCATTAAAGGCTACCAACATGAGGTCTACCAATTCAAGACATTAAGACATAAGTCAATATGCATACATTATACACGAATAGCATGCCTAAGCCTACCAATTCAAGATATCCAATGTTTAGTAGACGACCCTTCACACTCTTCATCATCATTCATGAGTTTCAAATTAAGATATGGACCTTCAATAATCACACAAATACCTTAAAGATATGATCACCTTAACTTCATTGAATTCACATTCACATACTTAGTAAGTAAACACCTCCACCTTTCAAGTGGATCAGTAGACAAACACATTCTAATTAAATATATAAGTTCATTCTAATTAAATATATAATTTAGTTATAATGTTCCTTCAAGGCCATGAATTTTAAATCATCAACACACCAACAATTTACCATAATTAATGCATAGATGATAATAATATTCAATAACCAAAACAATTTAGACATACTTCAATCATAAGATTTCATAATCCACCAGCCCATTTTGTAAAGAAGCGATATAGGAATAGAGATAAATCATGGGTTTCATAGAGTATTTTCATCCTAAATCATCAATTAAACACGAATACAATCATAATATGACATTCACGACCATTTGAAATATTTTGAAGAATGAACCAATAAGATTGAGTAAAATCCTAGGTTTTTCATGAACTTGAACACTTTTATAATTTCCTTTGAATGGACTATAGGGAGAAATCTAACCCTAGGTAAAGGATCACCATATCTTTTTTAAAATTCCCCAAGAAAATTGATGAACAAAATGCCTTGAATCCAAACCCTAACTCTCACTTCCCCTACCTCTTTCTTGAGAGAAAAATTTTGAGACAGGAAGGACTTCTTTGATTTGATTTGGGTTTTGTTTAAAAGTGAATTAACTAAAGGAATTTCAGGTATTAAAATGTTAACTAGATGTAAACAAACTAAGGAATATTGTAGTGAAAGACCATGAAAAAATATTTCTAAAACAAAAAGGTGTAAATGAGATTTTACTTTTTGAAATCATATTTTTAGAGGATGCACTATGTTAAATCATGTCGTATAACAGTATAGCTAGGGCTATATACAGTATCATATATGTTCAAACTGTAAAAATACATACATATATATATATATATATATATATATATATATATATATATATATATCATGTCTTAGTGGAGAGTTTCTCAACCTATCTACAGCATTGTTCTCATGAGAGTCTATATTGAAAAAAATCATAGAAGCTTTACAAAAATGTGAGTTATAACTCATACGAATATTTTTTAACCCAACTGAATATTGATATTCAAGATGTTTGGGAATGTTTTTTTAGAATGAATGTATAATATACAAAAATTTATTCATAAATATAAACGAATGTGAATAATTTCTTAAAAATTTTTGGTGTTTAGATGTAATGAGAGTTTTCATAAAACTTATCCTTTTATTTATCTTGTCTAGAATGGTAATTTAGGTAAGGTTATGGATGATTTCATAAAATATTATCCTTTAATATATCGTACCTTAAAAGGTAAATCAGATAATGACACGGATTATTGAATAAATTAATTAGGTAAGTATATGAATAATTTCATACACTTTTATCCTTTAGTTTGTCTAATAAAAAATGGTAAATGAAATAAGGATACACATGATTTTGTAAATTATTATTCATTGATTTTTCTAACCTTGAAAGGTTAATCAAACAAAGATATGGATGATTTCATGAACTCTTATCCTCTTTTTTTATTTAACCTAAAATGGTAATAAGATAAGAATATATAAGATTTCATAAACTCTTACCTTTTTTCTTTAATTTGTCAGGAAAAGGAAAATCAGCTAAAAATTTAATATTACCTTTTGCGGAATTCCTTTTAAATATATTATACATGTTATTTCCCTTTTATTTTATTCAATTTGCATATAATTAATGTTATTATTATGTTAATATAGTGCCCAAAAACTAGCTTTAAAATTAACAAATCTTTTACTATCCCTGGTGTTATGAAAAAGTAGCACCAAAAACGTTATAAAACTCAAAGTAGCGAGACAAGCAAGTTCAACTCTCACTTTTCCTTTTTCATTTGATTTGTCTAATATTTACTTAGTTCATACTAATATGAGCTCCAGCAGAAATAAAATGGTTAGAATGATTTGTAATGAATCAACAAAGCGTATTTCTACAATCAAAATATGTAGGGTTGATGAGAGAAATGTTTATGTTTCAGATTTGTGTCTTAACTCCGATCAAAATGATGAATAGATTGTTTGTTCTAGGAAGTCCGAGGAGAAGTGGGAAAAGAGAAATACAGGAATAATGTCGGATTCATCAAAGTTTCAATTTAGAATCTTTAGAAAATAAGAATAGTACTTGTGGTCATCCAATTATTCAAAATTTGAATTGTGAAACAACGCTGGATCATCTTATCAATTGGATTTGCTTAGTGATGAAAGCGATGAAGATAATATTAAATTGATGATAAATTTCATGACCACAAAAATTTAAAACATATTAATAAAGAGGAGCGCAAACAATGTCGTTGGATTTTTTGAATGTTTCAACAAGTTGACTATTCATATGATTATTGATCCTAAGCGACAATGACATCGCCCGACCTGCAAAGGTGGACCGGGTGCAATTTGGTTGTTCACAGGGTTTAACTCATTAATGTCTCGTATAAAAACAAAATGTGGATCTATGTTTAAATTATACAGAGAACTTGCTCAACTTTTGGAGTAGAAGCTTCGTTTGGCGGGCTGAATTTATGAGAAATACATGTTTGTTAGTCGAAATAAGGTACTTCATATGTTAGTTCTTCTTCGTGCATGGACTATCAATAGATTTTTAACCTTTAATATAATATTTGCAAATGATTATTTGTGTGAACCCTTAAAATAGAGAAAGTCAAGTCTTTGAACATGTGTTTGCTAAATTTTGTACTCTACACATTATTTTAAATTTATCATGACTAATGGTAAATTCAGTTTTTTATTTCAACATGTTTAAAAATGCTTAAGATACAGTGTGTATCCTTTTAATAGAAAATTTATGTGTTATTCTTATAATCAATGTTATTTAGTTTATCAACACAAATTTTACGATGCATGTCCTAGTACCGGCTACTTGTGATGATTTTGTGTCCGCACTAGACATCATTGATAAAAAAATTTATTGTGTGTGTGTGTTTATATTAATTATAACAAATTCCACGATAATATACTTCCCACTTATGTTTTTATATCTGAAAATTTGCTTAAAGGATGATTAAAATTATTTAATTAAAATATTAAAAAAATAAATCTGAAATTATGGTTTGTTTCAAGGAAAACTTTTACCTATAGCTACTTAAAAATAATTTATTACTTTCCATAGCTATAATTTGAAAACTATAATTTGTAGTTGCATGTTACATGGAGGAGAGAGGCGAGCGAGACTGGGAGACAGAGGAGAGAGGGGAGAGAGAGGGGAAAAGAGTGGGAGAAAGGTGAACTGTATATGTATATTGGTTAGATAATTGTATATTATACGTATGTATTTGTGTATATGAAAAGAGAGATTGGGAGAGGGACGAGAGAGGTGAGCGAGACTGGGAGAGAGAGGAGAGAGGCGAGTGAGATAGAGAGAGGGAGGAGAGAGGCGAGTGAGAGAAGGAAGAGAGTGAGAGAGAAGTGAATTGTATATGTATATAATTGTATATATCTATATCTTATACATATACATTTGTATAAATCGCAAACTAGATTGGGAGAGAGCGGAAAGAGGCGAGCGAGATTGAGAGAGGGAGGAGAGAGTGAGCAAGAGCGGGCAGAGAGTGAGAGAGACGTGATTTGTATATGTATATAGGTTAAAAAATTGTATATTATACATATGTATTTGTATATACTGGCAAATTATACATATACAAACATGACTAATTATACAAACTTGAAGTTAGACCATGTAATTAATGTATAATGTTAGTCGCGAGTGGTAATTACAGCAAACTATAGCAATAATGAGTAATTAAATAATATAAATTTGCTTAGCCGCGTAATTTTCACTTTTTTCAAATATGTAACCACCTTTTATCTTCAAATTTGTATTAACTAATTTAAAATTTAAAATTTAAATTTCAAAAGACGAGAAACTAATCTTATTTTATCCCTAGAAAAAAGCCAACAACATGACATAGTGTTTAAATAGCAAGAAGTGTTCTTAACTCTTACATCATCCTAAGAATCTATTAATTTCACAATTTCATATTCTCTTATATTTATTCAACCACTTGAACATGGGAATGTATTTTACTTTTGTTGTTTTCTTTTTATATTACATTTGTTTATGATGATTAATCTTCGATCATTGAACTGTTGGGTAATGCATATATAATGGTGGTTGTATGCAGATGATTCAGGTATTAATTAATAATTATATGTTATTGATGTCGAGTTCGAACAAGTCTCGAAAATGATCATGAAAAAATATATATGGATATCCTTCTATGGAATCTACCTCTCTTAGGTAGATCTCTTGAAAATTCTATTACATCGAAGATAAACACTTTCATTTATGTACTCAACGGAGAATTATGTCTATTTTTGTAATTATCATTGTGTAGGTGAAAATTGGAAAACTCTAATTTGAACTGGATTTTTGAATTTTTATGAAGTTTTAAATTTAAATCTTAAATTATATAAAAATGTGTTTGATATGTTGAAAAGGTGTCATAATTTGAAATTAATAATGTCTTTGTTGAGTTAGTTAAGGAAATTCAAAGTTATTATTTTATGAGAATTTGCACTTTTCACAGTTATTTTTATTTGATAACTTAAACTTTTTTAAAAGGAAAAACATTAAGATCTTTATTGTAAGTTGTAAGTTTTTATGTTTTTACTTATTTCAAATAACTATTAAACGTTGCAAATCAATTGATTTAATAAATAAAGTAACATAACAGATATGGTCAATCAAATGAGATAAGAATTCTAGTGAATTTTTTTTCTTTTAACACTTTCCATGCATATATTAAAGTAAGAACAAAAAACACAATAATAACTCAAGGAAATATCTACAATGCATGTGTACAATTATTTTGATACATTTTTTTAAGATACGTGATTAATAAAAATGTCATATTCCATTTCTTTTTTTTTTCACAGCGGGTTCTTATATGTGGCAGATAACATAGGAGCATAACTTCACCTAAACAGTGTTATATGTTTGAGTTGGTTGTATTCAATTATGCTATTGAAAATTTATTCAAATACATTGTAAATTTTCATGATTTTGTAAAGTTTTTCAGGTATAAAGCTATATTGTATTGGATCCGGCTCCTCTCCATTTCTCTTCTCTCCATTTTCCCAAGTTCCTATTTGGATTAGTGACGCATGTCATAGGTTAAAGCAAATGGTTAAGATTTAATTTTTAAAAGTAAACCTCTAACCATGATTTAGTTAATAAATATATTATACATCAAGTATCAAAATTATTATAATCTAACAATCTTAGAAACATATTATTTTGTCCATAAATATAGGTTAAAAAAGTTTTCTTCCTATTATTTCTTTTTAGATAGGATCTATTTTTTTCTTTATATAATATTTTTTATCTAATTAGAAGTATAATTAACTGAATAGAAGTATGGAAACTATAATTAACCTACCGTATGTACTGATATCACCGTATTCTTAATATTATTATGAAATTAAAATTAGTTTTTTAGAATGGTTTGAGTATCTCTAGATAATTTATTGATCACGGACCAATATACCTTTAACAAAAGATTACAATAAAAATATTATATGGAAAAAAAAATCCTACGCAAAAAAATTAATACGAAGAATTTTTTTTACATAAATAATATGGATAAAAAATATGTTGCTAAGATTGTGAGATTATAATAATTTTGATACTTGATATATAATATACTTATTAACTAAATCATGGTTGGACGTTTACTTTGAAAAATTAAATCTTAATCATTTATTTTAGCCTATGACATGTGTCATTAATCCAAATAGGAACTTGGGGAAAATGGAGAGAAGAGAAATGGAGAGGAGCCAGATGTACATAATAAGGTGAAATTTTTTATTTAATGCATGATAAATTTATAATTTATGTGATGTATATTAAATAGGCATCAATTTCTAGAAATATGGAAAGAATTTGCAAATTTTCAATATACTCAATAAAGGTTAAATAATAAGTACACTTTTATGATTTTTTTTTCAAATAATTGAAATTCAATACAGATAAAATATTGATAAGTATAAATAAATATTTGTTAAATAATAAATGTGTCATTCTTATATATATATATATATATATATATATATATATATATATA
>NC_028644.1:22416217-22432258 GCF_001406875.1 Solanum pennellii
TATATATATATATATATATATATATACACACATACACACACAGAGAGAGAGAGAGACACACACAACTGTGGGGTTTCTTAATGATTGTACGCTATTGTGTTCATAGAATCTAGAATAATAGAATCATTGAAGGTCTAAACAAATATTATTCACGCCCCAAGCCTGCACCCTGGGCGGGACTGACACTCGGTGATCATTGTTGACCTCGAGCGAACCCTTGACATGAATTACTTAACTCAGCAGAAGACTTACCTAGTGATAAAACAAGAACAATCTCATGATTAACTTAAATTAATGTGTAGACCAAAATGACACTTAAGTGTCAAAATAAAATATCTTAAATAAAAGAGACTCAGATGAAGTAACTGACTATCTCTCTATGAAGCCTCTAATAACTGAGATAGATGTTAGGACATACCCCACAACATCCTAATGAACTAAACTCGAAAACAACAAAATGGATACTCCGGAAAGCAAGGAGGCTCACCAATAGAATCTGGGATACTCAACTGAATCAACGGTGCGTTAGATGTCGATCCTCGTTACCTGCCTTTGCATCATAACACGATGCAGGCCAACTGACATCAGTATATTAAATGTACAAGTATGCGAGTTGGAATGCTAAACAACACTTAACCTTCAAAAGGAGTAGGAACGAACACTTACCTTGGCTCTGTTCAACTCAGTATTTACTAACTCTTATTCAATATATGCATTTTAAAAGTAAATGCAATATAAAGAAAACTAACTGAAACATGTTGTAAACTCTTAATGTGTACAAGTATACGAATAATATATGAGTTATATGTGAAAATACAATGTAACTGGTGTATATGAAAATACAATACTTCTGTGGGAGCTTCTCTAACACACAATCATCACTTAAGAGCTATTAAGATGATACAACATTACTTGGCCCACGCTGCCCGGCCATCTTAACATTTCCAGGGTATAAGACCTGAACTGCCTAATTGATCCACTAGGAAACTGTGAAAATGATTCTTCCAAAAAGTATGACCCTTTTCTACCCATGATGCCTACATTATTTTTATGGAGACTTGAGAAAATTTGAAACTCGAATCACCACATCGGTGCTTAATACTACTCTCAAAAATATAATGGCACTTATGTTTTTAAAAATATGATTTTGTAATTTGATATTAGTCCTAAAACATAGCTTTAAAAGCTCTCTTGGAAATCATAGTTTTTCGGTTCGCTTCATTTTAAAAAGATATTACTTCTATCTTAAAACAATCCCGAAGGATCTTTAATTGTTTAAATGTTAAAACATTTGTAACTCTAAGGGATTAGTTAGTCCCCTTATAACTTTTGAGAATGAACTCAAATCTTTTCTATTGCTTAAATTGTAACTTGAGTCTTTAAAGAAAGTTAAAAACGTTTGTTGAATACTCTTGGAAACTTTAAGAACTCACTTTGACTTTCTTTTTAACTTTTAGACTTGTGTCTTAACTTCTTCGATGTACTTTAGAGTGTTGGAATAAAATAGGAATGATAGGTACACCACTTAGGAACTAGTACGGAAAGATGGGGGAGAAATGGGATCTCTAGGTGACCTTGGCGCTCTAAGAGGCGCGGGGCGCAATAAGATGATGGATAGAGGTTGTCCTGAGGTGATCTAGCTGGTGCGGCATGCCAGAACCTGATGGACAGAGTCTATCCTGAGGGGATCTAGTAAGCACGGCGCCCCAGGTCTTGTCAAACGAGTTTTCCGAGTTTTGTTCTCCGATTTTCAACTCTAAACCTCTCAAGCTTCCATGGATCTCCCCCCAAACACATAGGATAACTAATATACTCAATACCCAATCGTTTAGACTCATAAAACAACCTAGAAACACTAATCAAAACCACTAAAGGTACACTAAAATTCTACTAACAAGGATTCAACAATTGTTCATCACGAACATCAAGATTTATCATCCAAATAATATAAAACTTGTCGAATCAAACATGTTGGTGTGTGGGTTAATGAACCCAACACACAAAGATCTCATATAGCTGATAGGGACCATCCCCGTCGAATTCCACTAGAGTCTCTTGGCGTTCTTGGTGAAATCTTTGCTCTTTTCTCTTGTCTCCTTCTTCTTTTCTCTTCTCTCCTAAACCTAAGCGTAAAAAGATATTTTATAATCTTAACCAAAACTTGGTTTTACCCCTATTAAACCTTTAAAACAAATTAGGAAATAGTAGGGTAAAAAGACTACTTTACCTTACTCAAATCCGGATTGAACTTTCCTTAGTCCAACAACCCAACTTCTTAAAGACATATCTCCCTCATATGACATCAAAATATGCATGCTTGGATCCATTAGAAAGAAAGTTCCAAGGTATTTCCAACCATATAAAGAACTCACACTAACTTCCCATGAGCTGGGAGTTATGGCCATTTGAAAATGAATAAAAACTCACTTTTACACTAAGGAAATTTTCCAGATTTCCCTATTGATTTCAAAAAATGATTATTCTTTGTTATTTCAAGATATGAGATGTTACAATATCTCTCCCGTGGGAACATTCGTTCTTGAATGAGAACTTTTCCACTAAGCTAGGGGTAGTAACATAACTTCAGCACTCCACTAACAAACACAAGTAATACATGTTTACAAATAGTCTTATAGAGTTCTAAGAAGAGAATTTATTACCTTGATCCAAAATATCTAACGAGTCAAAGAGATGTGGATATCTCTTCTTCATATCCTCCTCAGCTTCCCAAGTCGCTTCCTCAACGAATTAGTTCCTCCGTTGACTAATGCCACTTCCTTTGTTCTTAACTTTTGAACTTGACGATCCAAAATCTGAACTGGAATTTCCTCGTAGGATAAGTTATCCTTAATCACAACACTGTCAGTTGGTATAGTCAATGAAGGATCACCCTAGAACTTCTTCAACATAGACATATGGAATACCTGATAAACCATTTCTAACTCTTGGGGTTGCTCCAACTAATATGCTACGTTGCCAACCCTCTTGGAAACTCTGTAATGTTCAACATATCGGGGAATAAGTTTACCATTCTTATCAAACCTCATAAAGCCCTTCATTCGTGAAACTTTCAAGCATACCCAATCATCCGCCGCAAACTCTAACGACCTTCTCCTAACATCTGTGTAGAACTTTTAATGACTCTGTTCCGTTTCCAATCTTTCTTGAATCACTTTCACCTTCTCCATAGCTTGGTGAATTAGATCTGGTCCTATCAACCCTGCGTCACCAACATCGAACCACCCAATAAGAGATCTGCATCTCCTCTATTAAAGAGAATCATATGGAGTCATTTTGTTGCTCGAATGGTAACTTTTACTGTAAGCGAACTCAATAAGAGGTATGTGATCATCAAAAGTCCCTTTGAAATCAATCACACAATCTCTCAACATATTCTCAAACATCTGGATAGTACATTCTGCTTGTCCATCCATCTGTGGATAAAAAGCAGTACTTAGGTTTACCTTTGAACAAATATTCAATAAACTATGCCCTTTTATCTTAAATGGTGGAGATTTAAACTCCATGAAGTCTTACCACATCTTGAAGGTAGAACTTAGCATAATCCTTGGCCCAAAAGATATTCTGTACCGGCAAGAAGTGGGATGACATTGTCATTCTATCGACAATCACCCAAATAGAATCATGTTGCCTGCAAGACCTTTGAAAGCATGTGATGAAGTCCATAATTATCATCTCCCACTTCCTTTCAGGAAAATCTATATTTTGAGCAAAGCCTCCAAGAATTTGGAGCTCTACTTTTACTTGTTGGCAATTTGAGCACTTGACAACGAACTCAGAAATATATTTCTTCATGTCTTCCACCAATGTACCTCTCTCAAATCATGATACATCTTGGTGGAACCCGGATGACTGGAGTATCTGTAGCTATGAGATTTTTGCAGGATTCTCTCTTGGAGTCCATCCATCCTAGTTACACATAATCTACCTTGGTACTTCAAAAAACCATATCCCCCTTGTTCAAAAGACAGTGATATTTTGTTATGGACATTTGCCTTCAAATCAAGAAAAATAGGGTCTTGATCTTGCTTGTCTTTCACCTCTGACACTAATGATGACTCATCCCCATTGGTCACCATTATTCCTCATTATGTGAAATCCATAAGTCTGACTCCGAAACGTGCAAGTCTGTGCACATCTTTAGCTAACTCCTTCTTTTATACAACAAGGGCGGTACTACCCATGGACAACCTACTCAAGTCATGAACAACCACATTAGCCTTACCTGGAAGGTATATAATACTCATATTATAATCCTAGAGTACTTCTAACCACCTCCTTTATTTGAGAGTTAGCTCTTTCTAAGTGAATACATATTGGAGGATCTTGTGATCTTTGAATATGTCCAGATGAACACCACACAAGTAGTGACACCACATCTTCAAAGCAAAAACAACTACAGCAAATTCTGAGTCATGAGTTGGATAATTCTTCTCATGAACCTTCAACTGTCTAAAGGAATAAGCTATAACCTTGCAATTTTGCATCAACACACAACCTAATCAAACTCTTGATTCATCACAATACACCAAAAATTCTTGAGTACCCTTTGGTAAGGTCTAAATCATAGCGGAAGTCAATCTCTTTTTCAACTCTTAAAAACTTTTCTCACAAGCTTTAGAACATTGAAACTTGAGTGTCTTCTGAGTTAGCTATGTCAAAAGAGATGAGATATATGAAAAACCTTCAACAAATATCCTATATTAACCAGCCAACCCTAAGATACTCCTTATATCTTTTGGAGATGTGGGTTTAGGCTAACTCTGAACTTCTTTTATCTTCTGGGTGTCACTCTAATGCCAATCACCAGAAATAATATGACCCAAGAATGCCATAGACTTAAGAAAAAACTCACACTTGGAGAATTTGACATATAGCTCTTTATCTCTCAAAGTCTTAAGAATTATCCTCTGGTGACTGGCATGATCTTCTTCGCTCCTTGAATAAACCAGTATATCATAAATGAAGACGATGACAAACCTATCTAAATATAGTTTGAAGACTCTGTTCATAAGATATATGGTGCAGGTGCATTTGTCAAACCAAAGGACATAACTAAAAATATATAATGCCCATACTTGGTTCTAAACACTATCTTTGGAATATCACATTCCCTAACTTTTAACTGATGGTAGCCTGATCTGAGATCGATTTCCTAGAAGCATGAAGCACCTTGAAGTTGGTCGAAAAGGTCATATATCCTCGGAAGAGGATACTTATTGTTGATGTTCACCTTATTCTGTTGGTGTTGATCTATACACATCCTAACGGAATTATCTTTCTTTCTCACAAAAAACACCAGAGCACCCCAAGGTGAGACACTTGGTTGAATGAAACCTTTATCTAACAGATCTTTCAATTGTTATTTCAACTCTTTTAATTCTGCTGGTGCCATTCTATATTGAGGAATAGAGATAGGAAGAGTATTTGGAATGGTGTGTATGCCGAAGTCTATTTCTCTTTCATCAGGAACGGCGGGTATATTATCTGGACAGACTAATGGAAACCAATTCTAAGTCATGAGTTGGATAATTTTTCTCATGAACCTTCGACTGTCTAGAGGCATAAGCTATAATCTTGCCATTTTGCATCAACAAACAACCCAATCAAACACTTGATGCATCATTATACACCAAAAAACCTTGAGTACCCTCTGGTAAGGTCTAAATCTGAGCGGTAATCAATCTCTCTTTCAACTCTTAAAATCTTTTTTCACAAGCTTCAGAACATTAAAACTTGAGTATCTTCTGAATTAGCTTGGTCAAAGGAGACGAGATATATGAAAACCCTTTAACAAATATCCTATAATAACCAGCCAACCCTAAGATACTCCTTATATCTTTTGGAGATGTGGGTTTCGGATAAAGCAGAACTTTTTTTATCATCTGGGTGTCAACTCTAATCCCAATCACCAGAAATGATATGACCCAAGAATACCAAAGACTTAAGACAAAACTCACACTTGGAGAACTTGACATAAAACTCTTTCTCTCTCAAAGTCTGAAGAACTATCCTGAGGTGACTGACATGATCTTCTTCACTCCTTGAATAAACCAGTATATCATCAATGAAGACGATGACAAATAGATCTAAATATGGTTTGAAGACTCTGTTCATAAGATCCATGAATGGTGCAGGTGCATTTGTCAAACAAAAGGACATAACTAAAAACGTATAATGACCATACCTTGTTCTAAACATTGTCTTTAAAATGTCACATTTCCGATATTTGACTGATGGTTTCCTGACTGAGATCAATTTTCGAGAAGCATGAAGCACCTTGAAGTTGTTCGAAAAGATTATATATCCTTGGAAGAGGATACTTATTCTTGATGGTCACCTTATTAAATTGGTGGTGATCTATACACATCCTAAGGGAACCATCTTTCTTTCTCACTAAAAAGACCGCAACACCCTAAGGTGAGAAACTTCGTTGAATTAAACATTTATCTAACAGATCGTTCAATTATTCTTTCAACTCTTTTAATTTTGCTGGTGCCATTCTGTATGGAGGAATAGATATAGGAAGAGTATTTGGAATGATGTGTATGCCGAAGTGTACTTTTCTTTCAGGAAGAACTCTGGGTATATCATCAGGAAAGACTTTTGGAAACACACTAACTATAAGAACAGACTGAAGGGAAGGTATAACACTTGAGTCATTAACTCATTCTAAGTGATAGATAATCCCCTTTGAGACTAACTTTCTTGCCTTTAAGTATGAAATATTACGACTCTTAGGCACAACTAAACTACTAGTCCACTCTATGACTGGCTCATTAGGAACCCGGAACTTGACAACTCGAGTTCTACAATCTATTGATGCATAAAAGGCATAAAGCCAATTCATATCTAGAATGACATCAAATTCTACCATGCCTAATTCTACTAGATCAGTCATGGGGTTCTTGTGATTTATGGAAATTGACAATCACAATATATTCTTTCCGCTAGAATAGACTTCCCGACAGGTGTAGACATACAAAATGGTTCACAAGGTTTTTTAGGAAGAATCTCAAACTGATTTGCAATGTAAGGAGTTACAAAAGATAAACTTGCTCATATGTCTAACAAAGCATAAACATCAAATGTAAAGTCTTTGATCATGCCCATGAAAATATCTGGAGAGTTCTCTTGCTATTGGCGACTAGTGATTGCATAGAGACAGTTTGCCCCTCCGCCAGTACCAAAAGTGTCTCCTCTAGGTGTGGTCCTATATAGTGGAGCAACAGATGAAAATTGAGATTCACTTGCCCCATTACCACCGCCTGGCTTACTCTTGGGACATTATGTCATGAAATGCCCGGTCTGACCGCACTTTAAACAACCCGCAGAGCCTTCAAGATATATGAATAGTAATTTCTACCACACTTGGTGCAACTTGGTGCAGGCAGGAGGCGTACTACCTCCTTGCTCCACACTAACCTGTGAATATACAGGACTAGCTCGGGAGTTCTAACCATGATGCTCAACTCTGTCTGTAGGTTTAGGTACACTACCACATTATGGTGTATGCCGCTTCTATTTTTTGAAATTGTGGCCGATTTGAACCACTTTTCTGTTGCCCAAACTCAGTTCCGGTCTTGGATTTCTTACTTTTGTACACCTCTCTGTTCATCAACTTCTCTTCTTTAACTATTGTACATAAACCATTAAACTTGAAATGTCCATGTCTCTAATAAGTATTCCAACCCAACCCTCTTTGCTTGAAGCACGACCCAACTAAACAACAAACAAATTTATCGTACTCCTTATGTCCTTAGCCATCTCCGGAGCATAAAGAGATAGTTGGGTGAATTTCAACTTATACTCATGCACATTGAGTGAGTCCTACTTATGGGTAAGGAACTCACGTACCTTGTCCTCTTCAAGTTCTCGGGGAAAGAAACTCCCTAAGAAAGCTTCTTCTAAACAAGCCTAATTCAGATGTGGTGCATTCTCATCTGTACCCTCCTTTCCTTGGTCGTACTAAGTCCTAGCCACACTCTTGAGTTGGTATGAAGAAAACTCAACTCTCTCAATACAGACAACATGTATCACATCGAACATCTTCTTCAACTCTTTCATAAAGTATTTTGGATCCTCAGTAATGCTCGAGTCGCTGAAGCTTGGGGGATTCACCCTCAAGAATTCAAGAATCCTCAAAGTGTCATACCCTTCTTGTCGAGCTCCTCTTTGTTGCCCGACTTGGTTCGCAATCAACATCCAGATAGCTTCACGGAACTCAGCATTGGTAACCTCTCTTTGAGGTTGCACTTCAGGAGCATTGGGTAAATCTTGTTCCTGAGCTTATACATTTCTCCTAGCAGGACGACCTATTGCTGCCCTTCTTGGAGGAATGGTTATCTGAAATACTCGCAATCACAAATTAGAGAGAGATTTTAGAGAGTAAACTCTAACTGATATAATAAGTATGAAAGAAGTGAGGAATTTACTAACTATTATGGCCTCCTAATCATAGATGCGGCGCTTCACACCGATGACTAAGACTCTACAAACATGACTTCATAGACTCCCTAGGACTCTTAAACTCTGTGCTATGATACCAAGTTTGTCAAGCCCTAAGCATACACCCTGGACGGGATTGGCACTCGGTGACCATTGTTGACCTCGAGCAAACCCTTGGCGTTACTTACTAAACTTAGTGAAAGACTTACTCAATGATAAAACAAGAACAATCTCATAATTAACTTAAATTAATGTCTAGACCATAATGGCACTTTAGTCTCAAAATGATATCTGAAATAAAATAGAATTAGCTGAACTAACTGACTATATGTCTATGAAGCATCTAATAACTACGATGAATGTTGGGATATGACCTAAAACGTCAATATGTACTAAACTACAGAGCAATTAAATGGATCCTCTGGAAAGCAAGGAGGCTCACCAACAGACTCTCGGATGCTCAACTGGATCAACGGCGTGCTGGATGTCGATCCTCGTTACATGTGTCTGCATCATAACACGATGCAGGCCAACAGGAATTAGTACATTGAATGTACAAGTATGCATGTTTGAATGCTAAACAACACTTATGGTTTAAAAGGAATAAGAAATAATACTTACCTCGGTTTCATTCAACTCATTATTTACTAAATCTTATTCAATATATGCAGCTTACAAGTAAGAAATATAAAGAAAATTTAGTGACACATGTTGTAAGCTATGAATGTATACAAGTATATAAGTTATATTTGAGATGTATGTAAAAATACAATATAACTGGTGTATATGAAAATGCAATAGTTATGTGGTAGCTTTTCTTACCAACAACCATCACTTAAGAGCTATAGTGATGATACAACGTTACTCGGCCCACGCTGCCCAGCCATCCTAACTTTGCCAGTGTTTAGGACCTGAACTCCCTAATGGATCCACTAGTAAACTCTGAATAAGATTCATTTTTAAATGTATGACCTTTTCTACCCATGATGGCTACATGGTTTTCATGGAGACTTGAGTAAATCTGAAACTCGATCCCCACATCGGTGCTCAATACTTCTCCCAAAAATATACTGAATATTATATTATTTAAACATACTGATTCTGTGGTTTGAGATTAGTGCTCCAAACTTATTTGGATTTAAAAGCTCTCTAGGAAATCATAGTTTCCCTGCTTGCTTCATTTTATAAAGCTATTACTTCTGTCTGAGAACTAGACCGAAGGCTCTTTACTTGTTTAAATTTGAAAATATTTCTAACTCTTAGGATTACTTGGTCCCATTGTAACTTCTAAAAATGAACTCAATTCTTTACTTTAGCTTAAATTGTAACTTCAGTCTTTAAACATAGTTAAAAAGGTATATTAAAGACCCTTGGAAATTTTAAGAACTCAGTTTGACTTTCTTCTTAACATTTAGACTTGACTTTTAACTTCTTCTACTTTAATCTCAACTTTTCTATAATTGGATTATGGATTCAATGATCATAATCTCATGTTTATGGATGATTACATGATGTTTAGATGTACGTTAGATTATTGATATCAAATAGGAATGATCGGTACACCACTTAAGAACTAGTATGAAAGTTGGGACAGAAATGGGAACACCGGGTTACCTTGGCGCTCTAAGAGTCGCGGGGCGCCAGAGCGTGACGGACAGAGTCTGTCCTTAGGGCCTCTGGTAGGTGCGGCACCCCAGGTCCTGGTCAGACGAGTTTTCTGACCTTTTTCTCTGATTTTTAACTCTAAACCTCTTAAACTTCAATGCATCTTCCCCTAAATACCTGGATCACTAATATACTCAACACCCAATAGTTTAGACTTGTAAAACAGCTCAGAAACACAAATCAAAACCATAAAATCTACAGTACAACTCTACCAACAAGGATTCAACAATTGTTCATAATGAACTTCAAGATTTATCATCTAGTTAATAGAAAACTTGCTTAAGAAAACATGTTGGTATACGGGTGAACGAACTCAACATAGAAATATCTCACATACCTGGTTAAGATCACCGTCGACAAATTCCACTAGAAATCTCTTGGCGTTCTTGGTGAAATCATTGCTCTTTTCTCCTTTCTCCTTATTCTCCTCTCTTCTCTCCCAAACCATAAGTGTAAAAAAAGTATTTTCTAATCTAAACCAAAACTTGGTTTTACCCCGATTAAACCTTTAAAACAAATTACAATATAGTAGGTTAAAAAGATTATTTTACCCTAACTAAAATCCTGATTGGACTTTCCTTAGTCCAACAATCCAACTTCCGAAAGACATATCTCCCTCCTATGACATAGAAAATTTGCAAGGTTGGCGCCGTTGGAAAGATCTTCCAAAGGGCTTTCAAACCATATAAAGAACTCACACTAACTACCCCCCCCCCTGATCTGGGAGTTATGACCGTTTGAAAATTATCAAAAACTCACTTTTACACTAAGGAAATTTTCAAGATTTCCCTATTTTGTTTCCAAAAATGATTATTGTTGGTTTCTTAACTTATTCTTAGTTATTTCATGTTATGAGATGTCACATAGAATCATTGAATGCATAGAATTTTTTTTTCAACCCAACTTATATTTAATATTCAAAATGTTTGAAGTTACTTTGTAGGAAGAAAATATATGATACAAAAATTTATTCATAATTATAAAAGAATATGAAATCTTTATAAATTGATGGATGTGTGGATAGAATGAGATTTTGTCAAAAACTCTTATCCTTTAATTTATCTATCCTAGAAAAGGTAAATTATGTAAGGTTATAGATGATTTTATAAACTCTTTTCCTTAATTTTATCTAATCTTCAAAGTTAACTCAATTAAGGATATGGATGATTTGATAAACTAATAAGGTAAGGATATTAATGGTTTTATAAACTTTTATCCTTTCATTTATCTAATCTAAAAAGGTAAATGAAATAAAGGTATGAATTATTTTTATTGAATCTTATCCATTAATTTATTTGTAACGATTCAATCCCTCAAGTCATAAAAGCACCTATTAGGTAAGCCAACATGTACCCAGAATGTGATTAATAGGTATAAGGGAAGAATTAAAATTGAAATAATACTAACATTAATAAAAGACAAAAACGGAAAGCAAAACAAAAACTATAACAATGGAAACCTTTACAGAACCTAAAAGTCAGGAGTACAAAGCTATCTAGTATGAATAAATGCATGTCTCAAAAGTGAATCGCAACGAGCCATCTTAAAGGTAAAATACAAGTGAACATATGCATAGAAAAATACAAGATGTTCTAGGAGACCAAGTGTTCACCCATATGTCAAAAATTCACAAGAATCAAAAGATGGGAGGAATGATCACAGTTGATAGCTGGTACAAGGACCTAGATGTCATCATAGACAGACTAAGTAAGAAAGGTACACACAATAATAAAAACATAGAATCTATACATAAACAAAGGTAAAAACATAGATTCTATACACAAACAAAGGTATGTCTGGGATATAAAGACGGCACACGAGTATTATAATGTGATTCTAAGTACATTCAAACTAAACCTAACTGGACCCCATAAAACTAGAACGTACACCTGTGCACATGTTCAAAGAAAACCCAAATGGACACAGAATAACTATGACTACAAGATTAAGATAGTCAAGTCAAAGTACCAAATAAGTCAATCGTGCCTCAAAACTACATTGTAGCATATGGGCCTCGAACCACAAGCATCACTCGCTAGTTGGAAATAATGGCCTCGAATCGTAAAATGCTAGTGTCATGACTCGAGTCTGGGCTCCAAATGCGACACAACATACTCGAACCGAAGGGACTCATAAAAGCCTCATAAAATTCATAACATTTTTTATATACAAAAATAGTGCGGAATTAAAACTCGTGTAGATTCAAACTTTCAAAATACTTCATTATCATCTTTCAAAACACAAAGCATAATTCTAAGTATCACATGACCATCTTAAGAATGTAGTTTAACTAAAGGAGAGATATGACCCTCTACAATCGAAAAGACTAGGACTGTCTATTATATGAATAAAACGAAAGAAACATCCAAAAAGACATGTGTCCTCGATATATGCTGACGTACCACTCTAGCCTTGGAGGAATATAAATCCATGCACTTCACTCTATCTGAAGCAATAACATCCCAGAACCTACACTTGTAGAAAAAATAAGAGAAACATGGGTTAGCACACAAAAATGTACTAATCATGATGATGATGCAAAAATATGCTTTGAATGGGACATTTTGGTTACAAACTATGCATTATGACAATTTTTGAAATATCCTGAACAATATCATAAGAGACATACAATGCAAGTATAATAATCATACAAGTCATAACATAACATTTAGACTATAATACATCTAAACTATTACTTTAACATTAGACCTTTACCTCATGTAACCCTCATGCAATACCTTGTGAATGTATGGATAGAGTCTCATACCACCACCACACCAAGGAAACACATTGTGGTCACAAAAAGTGCACTTAATATTCTTCCCTTTTAACCTTTACGCCATATCTATGCACAAGAGAAAACAATTTGCAAGGCATAACAAGGGAAATAACATATAATATAACCCAAGTATAACATGCATATAACATTAAGCACTTGAGAGTCAACATCCTTCAATTACTTCATTTAGATGACTTTGATACATTATTCATTAAGACTTAGAATAGACACTATGAACCTTAAAGCCTACTCGTTCTATTCATGGATAATATCCCATACTACCACCCACACATCATAGGATATCTCAAGAAACCATTATGCACATCTCACATGATAGGAATAAGTGTTTATAAAACACAGACCATCAGATCTAGAGCATGGAATCTAGTGTCATATAACCCCACACCATAAACTTTAGCTTAAGTGGATACACTAGTTAGACCTATGTGGGCACATAGTTAAGAGAAAAGAAGGACGTTGATTGAAATCCGACCTAACATAGGGATAACTTATATCTTACCTTATCATTTCGTTGCTTCACCTACATTCCCATAGAGTAGTTTCATTTGCTTACATTATCGCACTTCAGAGGGTCACCGATATTAAGCTTACCAATCAAGGCATATTACAGGGATAGTTCATTGACTTTCCTACAAAGGGAAACCACCATTAGGTCTACTATTTCAAGGACCATCATTTCACGCAAGAAAAGGACACCACCATTAGGTCTATAGTTTTAAGGTTAAACATCACATTATGTCCTAGACTCATCATTAAGGGATATCAACAATAGGTGTATCACTTTAAGACATAATCTAGAATACCTCATTATTCATTCATTCATGAAACACTACCAACATTAGGTCTACCAATTAAAGACATTAAGTCATGAGTGAATATATATACATTATACAAGAATAGGATGCCTAAGCCTGCCAATCAAGATATCAAATAAATAGTTGGCGACACTTCACACTCCATCATCATCATTCAGGAGTGGCAATATGTGACCTTTAAATAATCACACAAATACGTTTAAGACATGATAACCTTAACTTCATTGAATTCACATTCACATATTTAGTAAATAATCACCTCCAAATTTCAAGTGGATCAATAGTCAAACATATTCTACTTCAACATATAATTTAATTATAACTTGCCTTCAAGGCCATGTATTGCAAATAATCAACACACTAACAATTTAGCATGATTAAGGCATAGATAATTACACAATTCGATAACCCAAAACAATCTAGACATATTCCAATCATAAGATTTCATAATCCACAAACCCACTTCATAAAAGCAAAATTTAGGAATTGAGAAAATTTTGGTTTCATAGAGTATTTTAAATCATTACTAATAAATTAAGAACGAATAAAATCATAATAGCACATTAATAACCGTTTGAAATCTTTTGAAGAAAGAACCAATGAGATTAAGTAAAATCCTAGGTTATTCATGAGCTTGAACACTTTGAAAATTTACTTTCAATGGACTCTAGGCATAAAGCTAACCCTCGATAAAGGATTACCATACCTTTACTACGATTCCCCAAGAAAATTAATCAATCAAACGCCTTGAATCCAAACCCTAGCTCTCACTTCCTCTTCTTCTTCCTTGAGTTAGAGAGAAAAATATTGAGAGAGGAAGAACTTCTTTGATTTGAATTGGGTTTGTTAATAAGTTACAGAATTGAAGGATTTTTAAGTATTAAAATATTAATTAGACGTAAATATAAACTGAGGAATATTTTAGTGAAAGACTATAAATAAATATATCTCAAACAAAAATGTATATATGAGATTTTACTTTTTGAAATCATATTTTTAGAGGATGCATATTTCAAAATCATATTATATAACATTATATCTAGGGCTATAAACGTAATCATATATGTTCGAACTGTAAAAATACATAATATATATCATGTCTAAGTGGATAGTTTCTCAACCTATATACATCACTGTGCTCATGAGACTCTAGAATCAAAATAATCATTGAAGCTCTAGGAAAGTATTAGTCATCACTCATATGAATATTTTTAAACTAAACTTAATATTAATATTCAAGATGTTTGGGCGTGTTTTTAAGAAATAAACTATATTGTAAAAAAAAGTTATTCATAAGTATGAACGAATATGAATATTTTCTAAATTGTTTGATGTTTAGATGTAATGAAAATTTTCATAAACCCTTATCCTTTAATTTATCCTACCGAGAATGGTAAATTAGGTAAGGTTATGCGTGACTTCATAAAACCTTATACTTCAATATATCTTATCTTAAAAGTTAAATTAGATAATGACATGGATGATCAAAAAAATTAATTAGGTACGTATATGAATAATTTCATAAATTTTTATCATTTCATTTATCTAGTCCAAAAGGGTAAAATGAAATAAGGATACGAGTGATTTTATAAAATCTTATTCATTGATTTCTCTAACCTAAAAAGGTTAATCAAAAAAAGATGTGGATGATTTTATGAACTCTTATCCTTTATTTTATCTAACCTAAAAAGGTAAATAAGATAAGAATTTATACAATTTCATGAATTATTATTATTATTTAATCTAACCTGAAATGGAGAATCAACTAAAAAATGAATATATCCTTGTGAAGAGAATCTTTTAAAGATATTATACATATTATTGGGTTATTGTAGGTTCTATCACGACTCAAGAAACTAGGTTGATAAAAAAAACCTCTAAAATAAATTACAAAAACTTGGTGGAAAAAGCAATCAAACTATTCATAAAGGAACTCCAAAATAAGGAGAGGATCAACTAAACCATATTCCTGAATAAGGACACATTCACTACAAACTATGAATGAATACTTTGAACCTAAGAATGATCATTTGTATCTATATCGCATGAAAAAATAACACATAATAGGATTTGATAAGTACAATGAAGGTACTAAGTAATTAGAAAAAAAACTAATTAACATAGTGCATAATTATCATATGTTTTGAGTGGAATCATAGTGAATCTTTTAGTTAAACGTAAATATAAACTAAGGAACATTATAGTTTAAAACGACCATAAATAAATATTTCTCAAGCAAAAATGTAAGTATGAGGTCATGATTAATTTTATATATATATATATATATATATA
>NC_028644.1:22433007-22451050 GCF_001406875.1 Solanum pennellii
TATATATATATATATATATATTTACTACCTTAATATCTATGTATATATACTACCTCAATATATATCTATCTATACTACCTTAGAAGCTTGAACTCCCCAATATTGATGTTAAATTACTATAAACCCCCAATATAAAACACTTATTTATTATATATTATATTTATATACACTATATCATATAAAAAAAACACCTTTCATATTGATGGGTAGTGAATTTTTTCAAAGGTTATGACTTTTTTTATAGAGTTATGACTTTTTCAATGAGCTATGACATTTCCAATAAGTCGTAATTTTTCTGAATGTTTGTAACTTATCTGAAAACACACGATAAATATTTTTTCATACTAATCTTTGTTGTTTATAAATAGAGGATGTTACTCAAACTTTTAACTAAGAAAATGGTTAGTTTTCTATTCTTTTACATACAACAAGGAAGATTGTTAGAGTTGTTCAACTATGCAATTACAATATTTTTTTGTGGGTAAATTAGATAGATCAATAAAAATTGATGCAACAATAACAAAGAAGTAACTCAACTGCAAATGAGAAGAGTATAATGATAATTAATGTGCTCTAATTTATATAACTATGAAATATACTTTTGCAACAACTCTTTCTTGAGAAGAAGTTACATAATTTTTCGATTGCACAAACTGCAACTTTGTGTTCAGAATTTGAAAAGTCTAAAACTAATGGAGAAAGTGTATTCAATCAAAAACTTGTGTGAATAATACAAACTATATTTAATAAGTTCATTTTCATTTTTAATTTATTTGTTGTACTTCTAATTACAATTTTTTGTGTGGGTAAAATAGATAGATCAATAAATAATTCAACATAAAACTAGAAGAGTATAGTGATAACTAATATGCAATAATATTCATATCCATTAAATATACTTTTGCAACAACACTTTTCTTTGGAAGAAATTCAAAGATTTTTGATTGCACAAACAACAACCTCGTGTTTAGAATCTAAAAAGTGTCAAACGAATGGAGAGAAGATATTTGATTAAAAATTTGTTTGATGAATCTAAATTTCATTTAGTAAGTAGTCTTTCTTGTTCAATTTATTTGTCGTACTTTTATTTTTATTTAGTTTAATATAGAATGTTCTTTTTTCTTAGGGTGAGGACGCATCTTTAAGACAACAAAGTTAAAAGACATTTATATATATCTTACATATGATTCTTAAATTAAAAGTCTTCTTTAATTTATAAAAAATTTCATCTCAAATTTAAGTTAGACCAATCTTTATCTTTCTTTTTTTTTTAATCTATACTACCTTAAAAGAATATAATAATTATTATAATACCCCCAACTTAAAAACCAGCTGTAGTATATATTCTATATTTTATATTGTATTTTATTTATTTATGTGTATTATATTTTACTATATTAAAGGCAGACAATGTTTCACATTGAAGGGTTTGTGATATTTTCAAAGAATTATAACTTTTCAGATGACTTGTGACATTTTTGAAAGGTTGTAATTTTTTTTATTAGGGTTGAGACTTTTCCGAAGAGTTTTGACTTATCCAAATGGTTGCAACTCTGAGGAATTGTTACTTCTTCAAAGGATTTCCACTTTTCAGATGAGTGATGAGTTTTGACCTTGTTGAAGGGTTGTGACTTTTCTAAACGGTTGTGACTTCTTTTTGATAAGGCATCACAAATTGTTTCTCTTACACTACCCTTTGTTGGCCGTAACAACAGGGTTTTCATCAAGTTTTTAAACTATATTTCAAAAAACATAATTATTATTATAATTGTTCTTAACATACTCAATTTAGTATATCTTCTATATTTCTATTATAAGAAACATTATGCACATACTAATACTAAACATTTTTAATTATAGATGGAGGGGTCTTCTCACAATTTTTAGACTTTTCAGAATTTGAAAAGTCTAAAACTAATGGAGAAAGTGTATTCAATCAAAAACTTGTGTGAATAATACAAACTATATTTAGTAAGTTCATTTTCATTTTTAATTTATTTGTTCTACTTCTAATTACAATTTTTTGTGTGGGTAAAATAGATAGATCAATAAATAATTCAACATAAAACTAGAAGAGTATAGTGATAACTAATATGCAATAATATTCATATTCATTAAATATACTTTTGCAACAACACTTTTCTTTGGAAGAAATTCAAAGATTTTTGATTGCACAAACAACAACTTCGTGTTTAGAATCTAAAAAGTGTCAAACGAATGGAGAGAAGATATTTGATTAAAAATTTGTTTGATGAATCTAAATTACATTTAGTAAGTAGTCTTTCTTTTACAATTTATTTGTCGTACTTTTATTTTTATTTAGTTTAATATAGAATGTTCTTTTTTCTTAGGGCGAGGATGCATCTTTAAGACAACAAAGTTAAAAGACATTTATATATATCTTACATATGATTCTTAAATTAAAAGTCTTCTTTAATTTTTAAAAAATTTCATCTCAAATTTAAGTTAGACCAATCTTTATCTTTCCTTTTTCTTTTTTTAATCTATACTACCTTAAAAGAATAGAATAATTATTATAATACCCCCAACTTAAAAACCAGCTGTAGTATATATTCTATATTTTATATTGTATTTTATTTATTTATGTGTATTATATTTTACTATATTAAAGGTAGACAACGTTTCACATTGAAGGGTTTGTGATATTTTCAAAGAATTATAACTTTTCAGATGACTTGTGACATTTTTGAAGGGTTGTAATTTTTTTTATTAGGGTTGAGACTTTTCCGAAGAGTTTTTACTTATCCAAATGGTTGCAACTCTGAGGAATTGTTACTTCTTCAAAGGATTTCCACTTTTCTGATGAGTGATGAGTTTTGACCTTGTTGAAGGGTTGTGACTTTTCTAAAGGGTTGTGACTTCTTTTTGATAAGGCATCACAAATTGTTTCTCTTACACTACCCTTTGTTGGCCGTAACAACAGGGTTTTCATCAAGTTTTTAAACAATATTTCAAAAAACATAATTATTATTATAATTGTTCTTAACATACTCAATTTAGTATATCTTCTATATTTCTATTATAAGAAACATTATGCACATACCAATACTAAACATTTTTAATTATAGATGGAGGGGTCTTCTCACAATTTTTAAGTATGATTTTTTATGTTTTATATTCTTCTATTCTTAAAATGTCAAGTATTACTTACAAACATTTAGAATCTCAAAGTTCAATAAAATTAGAACACTCCATAATAGGATTAGTATATCTTATATATTTATATAAATATTTATTTATATTATATTATATTAAAAGTAAAACTACCTACAAAACAATAATAACAAAGTAATGGACTATGGGGAAGGGAGTATGAAGTTTAATAAAGAGGTTAAACTAAGAAAAATTAAGTGTGACTAATTTTTAAATAACCAATATTCATACTATTTTTTAAGAATAGTGTGGTAGATTTATATAATCATTGAAGGTCTAGACAAAAATGATTCCCAACTATTGAAATTTGTTTGTAACCGAACTTATTATTATTATTCAAAATGTTTGAGGGTGCTTTGTAAGAAGAAAGTATATGATACAAAACTTTATTCATAACTATAAAAGAATATGAAAAGCTTATAAATTGGTGGATATTTGAATACAAGGAGAATTGTCATAAACTCTTATCCTTTAATATATCTATCTGAGAGAGGTAAATTTTGTAAGGTTATGGATGAATTAATAAACTGTTATACTTATGTTCTAACCTTCAAAGGTAACTCAAAAAAGGATATGGATGATTTAACAAACTAAATAGGTAAGGATATGAATGGTTTCGTACACTCTTATCCTTTTATTTATCTAATCTATAAAGGTAAATAAAACAAGGATTTGATTTTATAAACTCTTATCCGTCAATTTATTTTTCACGACCCAATCCTCGAGTCACGACATCACCTACCATAACTCGCCAGTATAATTTATTTTTCACGACCCAATCCTCGAGTCACTTCATCACCTACCATAACTCGACAATTGGTAAGCCAACATGTAACAGTGTCAGACCTCGAGCCTACACCCTTGGCGATATTGGCATTCAACAACAATCGTTGGCTCCGAGCGAACCCTTGACCTGACTTACTTACTTAGTGGAAGACTTAAATTCGCAAGATAATCTCAAAATCATAAATTGAAGTAGATAAAAATCTTAGCTAAAATGGCAATTGAAGTCTATAAACAACATTTGAAATGATAATGTAAAGATAACTAAACTTTTACCCGTATATAAAGCCTCTAAAATAAAAAGGGATGTTGGGAAAAGACACCTGATCATCCTTACAATGGAAATACTGGAAGCAAAGTAAACAAAAGTCCTCCAAGATGCAAGAAGGCTGACCAACTGGCTCAAGAACGCTCACTAGATCAATAGTGTGTTGCGTGCTGATCCTGGTTACCTGCGTTTGCATCAAAAGACGATGCATGACAACTAGCATCAGTACATAAAATATACGAGTATGCCAATTAGAATGCTAACCATAACATAGGCTTGAAATGATTCTGAAAGAAACACTTACCTTGGCTCTTCCCAAATCATGAATAACTTAACTCTATATAACGTTATGGAACACATACAATATATTAAAAGTAATATAAAACAATTATACAACTTTGTTCGTTAAAGAAATGCAATAACAAACTAAACTTTACTCATATAGAAAAATAATATAATTTCCGTGGGAGTTTCTCTAACTGAAAACCACCACTATTAGCCGATGTGGTGATACAACGGCTTGCCTATGCATCCAGAGTTGTCCTATACTTTGGTATCATATAGAGAGCTTAGATTATGCTAAAATCATATTAAGGAGTCATCTAAAAAGTATGATCCTTTACTGCTCATGATAAAAGCACTCTTTATGGAGAGGTGAGTTATCAGAAATTCAAGCTCATCACTATATTGGTGTTCAATACTACTCGCGGAATATACATTATCTCATATGTTTGTAAGAATAAAAATTTCTTTGATTTGAGATAATAACTCAAAACATAGCTTAAAAGCTCTTTTGGAAATCTCACTTTCCTCTTTGCTGAAAAACTAGCTCAAAAGCTCTTTTGGAAGTCAAAGTTTTCTCTTTACTAAAAAACTAGCTCAAAGGCCCTTTTTTGAAATTTTAGTTTCCTTTCTTTTTTTAGGCTGAATCCATCTGCAACACCTCAAATTTGATACCAATTTTCACTTCGACACCTCAAGTAGACTTTGCTCATTTTAAGCACCTCAAATAGGCGTCCGCTATTTAATTTTGACACCTTTTTGTCAATTAGCTAAGAAAATTACAAAGTGTGTGTAACACACTTGCGGATGACATAACATGATGACTGATTAAAAGTTTACATATGACATTTCAATGTAAAAATAAAAATGTAAAAATAAATTATTAAAAACAACTAATTTTTTAATAAAAATAAATAAATAAAATTACGTATTTTCTACCATTGCACTGATACACTCAAATTACACTTCCCTAAAGAAGTATAAGCGGTTGTATCAAGTAAAGAACCCAACTATTAGGTTGGAGACAATCCCATGAGGAAAATTATTTAGACTTGACTTTAATGTAGGATTACCTATATTTAGTCAAGTCCTTTCCGTAAACTAGTAATTAAAGGTGGGCTTTGTGAAACAAAAGTTTTGCAATGTTGTGAAATCAAACAAGTAGCAAAATTGAATTATTAGTGTTTATTAAGTTGTGATAGAAACTAGGGTGTAAGTGTTCCCCATAGGTTCATAACGCCACAATCCTAGATATAATAATTCATTCCTAGTAGTTTGCATGCAAAGTGATAAGTTATGTATCTCTAAATCCTTGGTCCGGAATTTAGAGAATTTCACCCCGTACCTTGGTCCGGCTACGTGTGTCTAAGTTACTAACCCTTACCTTTACTTTATATTAAGCATATATTTGATGTTTGGCTCAGTTACTACTTCAAACCAATCAATAATAGCCTATTAGATATCATCCACTAAATCTATATCGATAATTCTTTTCCTATTAACTACCCCATTTGTCTGGCAAGTAGAAATAAGGCAAGTTCTGACGGGTGCACTCGTTACAAAGACTTCTAGACGAAAGAATTATCGATGCATGCAATAACCTATTTGAGCATTGTTATTTAGCTAGGTTTATTTTGTTAATCACCAATGGTTCCCACAACCCTAGTTGTTGATTTAGTTAACCATGCTTAGAAGAACACAATTCATAATTGATAAATAATAAATCATGACCTTACTTTGACAAATTCTAAGAAAATCCTGAAATTCAACTTGAAATCACACAATTATCTTGAAAACCAAATCTGGAAATTTGAATTAATTGCAAAAACAAATCTCCAAGAACAAAAGTATGAAATTAGTAAAAGAATCCAACCCCAAAAATGAGGTTTTCAACCTATTTATAATATAAAGAGTCCTAAATTAAAAAGGATTCTAAATAAGGAAAGTTTATCCAAAACGCGGCTTCAGTTGACGACCCCCACAGACGGTCCGTCGGTCAAATGAAGGACCGTCGACTGCCTCCGTCGGTCCATACTTAGCATCTTTTCAAAGCCTTCACTTTGCATCTTCTCTTATCCAATTGACAAACCAACAACACGGTCCGTCGATTGCACTTACGATCCAACGATGCTTATCGTGATTCTATACTTAGCTTTTCTTCACAATTGGGTACTGGGACAGCCTCTGATCACATCGATGATTTGCCAGGATGGTCCATTGATCAATCGACGGACCCTCGATCGTTTCGTAACCCCACACTTAAACAGAATTGTCCGAGTTGCTTCCAGATGCCTTAACCTCCAATCGACGGTCACCACCTACGGTCTGTCGATGAGACGACGGGCGATGGCCTTCATGGGTCGAATTTGCACTTAATTTCCATTGCCTTCTACGTTTCAGTTTTGGACAACTTTCCTGCAAAACAAAGAAAAAAACATATTAAAATTATTACAGAAAGGCTCTAGACACACAACAATCTTATGGAAAAAGTATTGAAAGTACCGTGAACTCACGGTACATCAACACCCTCAACTTAAATTCGTTGTTTGTCCTAAATCGACGCACTATGACTTAACACAACACTTTGTACACAAGTAGCCTCTTTTAAGCCTCCGCAATCACATGGCTATCAATCCCAACTTTTTTCGTTGCTTTAAGTGCATGTTTCTTCTCTTAGGCTTGATAGTTTTACTCGTGTGGATCATACCATGACACAGACTCACCATGCGCTGACACCTCAACTCTTTTGTCTCTCACCAAGGTACCAACTTTAGGATATTGCAACTAGTGCCCTCATTTCAAAATATATCCTCCTTTTTTACAAAGTGATTCTATCTTTGAGTATAAAGATAATTTATCAACACTCACGGTCAAAACTATTTCACACGTAGTTGGTACTTGTCGCCATAGGCTTCACCCTTATTTTCACTGCTTAAGTTCACCATATTAGACTCTTAGGATCACGATAAGACTTTTTTAGCTTGTTACGTAGGCTCAGGGTGAGGTATGGTACATTGGGTACATTTTAGTGACTTGTTTCCCTCCTTGACACTACGGCTAAGCGTCCTACCTCTTTCATTATTTATTATACCCTACCTATATTGTCATCTTTGCTTATTTTCTCCTTTCTTTATTTTTGTAGAACTGAATCTTATTTCTTTTTGTTCAACACTCTTTTTTTCTTTTTTTTTTTTATATTCAACTGACAATTTTGACTGAGTGATATGCTGAAATTATACTTCCGTAAAGAAGTATAAGTGGTCGTATCAAGTAAAGAATCCAATTTTTAGGTTGGGGTCGATCCCACGTGTAAAATAATTTAGACTTAACTTCAATCTACGATTAAGTCTATTTAGTCAAGTCCTTTCCGAAAACAAGTAATTGAATGAGTTTAGTGGAACAAAAATGTTTAATTATTTCTAAGTAAGACAAATAGTAAGTTTATAACTTTAGTTTTTTATCAAGTGATGAGAGAAACTAGGGTGTAAGTGTTCTCCATAGGTTCATTACGCAGTAATCCTAGATAAGACAATCCTTTCCTAGTTTCTTTCAAAGTGATAAGCTATGTATCCCTAATTTCCTTGTCCGGCAACTAGATAATTTCACTCCGTACCTTGGTCCTTCTACGTATGTCTACTTCACTAAATCTTACCTTTACCTCATATTAAGCATCATATTCAATGTATGGCTAAGTTACTACTTTGCACCAATTGAAAATAGCCTATTAGATAGTGTATACTAAATCTATGTTGATAATTCTTTTTCCTATCAACTACCTCCTTGGTCTGGCAAGTAGAATTATGACAAGTTCTAACAAGTGCACTCGTTAAAAAGAATTCTAAATGAAAGATTTATCAATACATGCAAGACCCGATTCTAGAATTGTTATTTAGCTAGTTTGACCTTGTTAATTACTCATGGTTCGTACAACCCTAGTTGTGGATTTAGTTACCCATGCTAAGAATTCCACAATTCATAATTGTCAAATAAGAAATCATGTGCTTACTTTAACAAGTTTGAAGAAAACCTAGAAATATCACTTGAATTCCCTAAAATATTGAAAGAAATGATACTGGAAAATTAAAGTGTTCCCCAAAAACCAAAATAACACAAATTCTAAAAATAGTAAAAAGTCTAACCCCAAAAACGAGGTTTTTAGTCTTATTTATAATAATAATGTCCTAAAATAAAAAGGAGTTCTTTTTAAGGAAAAATAATCTGTCCAAAACGCCTCTGACGTCGATCACCCTACTGAAGGTCCGTCAATGGAATGACAGACCGTCGACAGCTTACGTCGGTCTATACTTCAAATGTTATTCAGCTTCCACTTTTCAATACTTCCTGTTACTATCGACGGACCAACAGCACCACCCGTCAGTAGACCTATGGTCCGTCGATGGCCTCCGTTCCTCCATACTTAGTGGTTTCTTCAAGCTGGGTGCTGGGACTACTTTCTGTTGCCACCGACGGTTCGCCATGATGGTCCGTCAGTGGATTGACGGACAGTCTGTCCATCCGTAGCCACACACTTGGTCAGATTTCCCTGATTTGATTTCAGCTTCTTGGACCTTCAGTCGATGATCAGCACCTATGAACCGTCACAGGGTCGACGGACCGTCTGTGGCTCCGTAGGTCATCACTTCTACAGATTTCAGCACATCCTCAGCGTTTTTGTTCTGGTCAGTTTTCCTATAAACATAGAGAAGAACACGTTAAAACCACTACAAGAAGGCCTTGGCCACATACTAAACTTAAGGAAACAACATTTGAAGTATCGTAAAACCATGGTACATGAACACCCTCAACTTAAATTTGTTGTTTATCCTCAAGCTATACACTATGACTCACCACCACACCTTTGTACAAAAGTATCTTCTTTTATGCTTTCATAATCATATGGCTATCAATCACGATTATTTTCATTGTTTTTATGCATGATATCACACTTAGGCTCATTCATGTGCATTAGACTATGACACAGACTCACTATGCACCGACACCTCTCCTCTTTTATATCTCACCAAGGTACCAACTTTCCAAAATTCCAACTGGTGTCCTCTCTTTAAAAATAACATCCTCCTTTTTTACACAGTGATTTTCAGTTTGAGTATAAGGATTACTTTTCAACATTCGCTCTCAGAACCAATTTCCACGTAGTTGATACTTGTCGCCGTAGGCTTGCCCTAATTTTCACTACTTTAAGTTCACCATATCAGACTCTCAAGATCAAAGTAGGACTTTCTTGGCCTGTAAAGTAGGCTCAGGGTCAGGTAGGGTACATTTGGATGCATTTTAGTGACTTATTGCCCTCCTTGACTAACTTCTAAGCGTCCTACCTTTTCATTGTTTATTATGCCCTACTCTTCATCTTCTTATATCTTTTGCCTTGTTTTTCTCCTTTCTTTTTCCTTTTGTTCAAATGACCCTTCTTTCATTTTTATTTTCAAATTTTCAAAATGTTCACTTGATTTCAACTTTCATTTAGCCATTTTTCTTTTCTTCTTTCAATAATTCTTTCAACCCCGCTTTCCAGGACATTCCTCATAATAGTCACCCTCAACTCATGGCTTTGCCATGAGTTGAAGTACACAATACCCAAGGATGGGTCAGGGCCAGGACAAGCTTTGGATCATCATTATCCACCCTCAACTTATGCCTTTGGCATAAGCTGAGGTGCACATTTCCAAGGAGGGACCAGGGCAAATACATTGTACCCAGCAAAGATGAATTGGGGTAGAATAGAAAGGTCTATTGTAAGCTCAAATTATTTGGATAAAGAAGGTTTAATTTCTTTTGGTTTTCTTTCATTTAGGCTAAATATTAATTATGTTGAAAACGGGCCTATGATCCTTTCTTCATTGTCTAACACAGGTTACTTTGCAGGACTAACAGGGCAAGTTCTAGCTAGGTACCAACGGTGGACTATTCAACTTTCCCACTCACTTAACACCTCATTACCCTACCAGATTATCGGACACCTAGTACGAGCGTCAGATCAAGGGTCATGCAATAGTGTACCTCTATGTCATGCTTAGAGTCAACATATTCAATATTCACTATGCCTAATCATGCAAACATTCATTTTAGACAGGATATCATTGTATTTTACCCATCATGCTTCAAATTTCATACATACTTTGTACAAGGTAAAAACATGTTGGTTCAATAGTAAAATAATTAGTCTCTTAGGGGAAAGAACACAGGCAAGAAAACCCCAAGAGAGGATCATGAGTTGGGATACTCAGACTTCACCCTAGCACTGATTTTCCATTTACCCCACCCTCAACAAAAAAACATTCAATTGTCCCTAATGCATAAGAAATATAAAAATGGGTCGTAAGTGAAGCAAACCCGCTCCCCAAATGTAGGGATACCATCATTAGTGTACGCACATTTAAAATCACCTCGGAAGTGCTTCTATCAACATCAACAATCCAGGATCTAGACGCCTCAACAACCAAGTCATGAGCCGTCATCTGTCTGGCCTTCTCATCAATAAACGAGGCTCTCCTTGCAGCCTCCAACTCAGTACTCTCTCTCTTCCTAGCACGAGCCTCATCACCCTCTATGGTTTGGTGACTCTTGGCATGCTCACGTGGATCATCATCATCGTCCGAGCAAATCACCAACCTATGTGAAAGTGGAACATACTTTGAACGTCCTCTAGAGTCGACTAGGTCTTGCTTGGGAGCCATTGGTACCTGCAAAGGAGAATTATTAGCTTCAGTGTAAACGTCTGACACACACAAGAGAAGCAATACAAAACTTGGAAACACAAAACACAATCCAGTTCAGAAGTGCAGAACTGACCAACTGGCACTATAGACGGTTTGTCGATGGAATGACTGTCCGTCAGTGGGTTCGTCAGTGAACACTTTGCGATTATTCTGAAAGCTGCAAGATTAAAGGTTTTGTTAGAGACGACGGACCTGCAGGACGGTCCATCATTCAGACGACGGACCGTCGACCACCTCGTAGGTAGACACTTAGACTAAAATCTAGAAATCCTCAGCAAACACGAATCTGTTAAAGACGACGGATATGCAAGACCGTCCATTGATCAATCAATGGACCGTGGACCACATTCATCGTTCTAGAGTTAGGCAAATATTGGGAGTGGCTATCGACGGACCCCATCGACGGTCCATAGACTGACCGACGGTCTATAGACGGGTTCTCGTACTATTTGTTAGATAAAAATTTTTAAGCCATGGTTTGTATACCAAAGAACAATGTTCAAGCAAACTAAGATACATTAAGTTCATCTAGCATTTAACAAACCATTACATCATTCCGAGGGCATGGATTATCGCAATTTAAAATCTAGATTCTAAAGGACCTTCAAACCCTAAGTCGGAAACAACAACACTCAAAACACAGTACATTTCAAAAATAATCCCCTAAGCCGTTCACTCTCTATTATTCGAGGGGACTACGAACTCAGTTTCAACAATTCAAGCATGCAATTTTGTCCCTAGGTCAAGACCCACATACGTATTACATAAATTTAGCATTTAAATGAACGAGAATTCATTAAGCAGAGTAGAATGACATACCTATGTACTCTAGTGGAGTCAATTGGGAGACGAATTTATATACGAAACAACACCGAGCCAAACTTTGAACAACGAACGGAAGGAAGAAAGAAATATATGGGAATTTGGGGGAGAAAAGCTTTTGGGATTGATAAGGATTTGGGGAAGAGGGAAATCAGAGTGTTTAAGGGGGGAGTAATTGGGTGAGTGAGTGCTGGAGTTGAAGGAAAATGGGGAGGGAAACAGTTTCTAAGGGGATTTGAAAGGATGGGGTAACCAAAAAGTTTAAAAATTCAATATATAGCCAGTTGGGTTAGGTCGGGTAATTGAGTCTGGGGAACTAATGATTCCTCGTCAATAGACCGTCGATCAGTCGACGGTCCGTCTACTATTTCGTCGACTGTGACCTAACTTAAGAAAAAATAGAAATCATACCTGGGATCCTAGGATGCCATCGACGGTCCACAATGGGATGACAGTCCGTATATTGGTCCGTCGATCAGTGCACCAGAACAATTTTTGCATATTTTTGGTGACTTCGTCACTGCACACTGAACACCAAATAAGCTAATCTTTTTTTTTGGTTTTCTGGACACTTTTTAGGCACGGACCCTAGTCTACTATCTAGCCAACCCTTCTAAAAGAAAGTTAAAGAAAATGCATATAAGATACTAAGTAAAAATCAAAATAATGCAGTACTCCTAGAAAATCAAGAAACACTTATTGTTGGCTAGAGGATACATATTGGGTTGCCTCCCAATCAGCGCTTGATTTAACGCCGCAGCAGAACGCAGGACTCTCGATTACTCAGACTTCATCAAGATGGTATGCCTCAACTACTACATTCGCATTTTCTGCATGTCCTAGGTAAATTTTGATTCTTTTTCTATTCACATCTAACCTTACACCTTCCTTGTTCTCCAACTCAACCGCATCATGAGGGAAGACTTGAGTGATCAAGAATGATTCAGTCCATTTGGACTTGAGTTTGCCCGAAAACAATAACAACCTAGAGTTCAATAAAAGCACCAAATCCCCAACCACAAAGTCGCGCTTCTCAATCTTTTGGTCATGGTACTTCTTCATCTTTTCATTGTAGAGGGCTGAACTTTCATATGCCTTCAAGCGAACCTCATCAAGCTCATTTAACCCATTCAACCTCTTCTCCACTGCTTCATTCCAATCAATCTTCAGTTTCTTCATTGCCCACATGGCCTTATTCTCTAACTCAACCGGCAAGTGACAAGCCTTCCAATATACAAGTTGGTATGGATACATACCAATGGGAGTCTTGTATGCTGTCCGCTAAGCCCAAAGAGCATCATCAAGCCTCCTTGACCAATTTGTTATACTCGCATTCACCATTTTTGCTAGAATCTGCTTAATTTCTCCGTTTGACACCTCAACTTGCCCACTAGTCTGAGGATGGTAAGAAATGGACACATTGTGCCGAACCCCATATTTCTCTTATAACCCTTTGAACAACTTGTTGCAAAAGTGGTATCCCCCATCACTAATAACGACCCTTGGGGTGCCAAATCTTGAAAATATGTTCTTTTTCAAGAGCGCGGTGACACTCTTTCCTTTATTATTTTCAAGTGCTGTGGCCTCCACCCATTTTGACACATAATCAACCGCCATAAAAATGTACTTCATCCAATGAGAACTCACAAAAGGGATAATAAAGTCAATGCCCCACACATCAAATAACTCAATTACAAAAATAAGAATTAAAAGGAGCTCCTGCCTTATGATTGGGAATGAGTTGGATTTTATGTGAACAATACTGGGAGGGATCCAATTAATATCCGCAATAGTCTACCCAATAGCTCTCTTGAACCTCTTCAACACTTCAACCAAACACTCTACTTGTTGCGTATTCAAATCTGATGCAATAATTATCGGCAAAGTGTAACCTTTCGCCAAGAAAACATACCTTAGATGGGGTGGTAGAGCCTTAATCTCCAATTTGGGGCCTCCTCAATACATGGTTTCGAGGGTGGAGATTCGCGATATTTCATATCTACATCCAATTTCTTTGGTTTGAACTAAACATCACCTCGATCAAGTGCCTCTACCAATGACCTATAATATTCGATACAATTACTCTAAAAATTCATGATTACTGTCGCTAGTGCCTCGACCCCAAGACGCTCTTCTATTTGTACCTCGGATGAACTTTGAACCTTGTCGGATATCACATATACCGATTGGAGCTAACCATTCTGCCTCATGGACCTACAAATGTTGAAAGTCACTTCTTCATTGTTCAACCGAAACTTCATCTGCCCTTTTTCCGTATCAACTAAGGCACGACCGGTAGCAAGGAACGACCTCCCAAGGATAATGGGCACCTCAAAGTCCATCTCAGAATCAAGAAGCACAAAATCATCCGGAAAAATAAATGACTCCACTTTCACAAGTACCTCATGGAAAATCCCAATAGGCTTCTTCAACGTTCGATCGGCCATCAGTAGCCGCATCGCAGTGGGCCTTCGATCATCCAAATCCATCTTATTGTAAATAGAGAGAGGCATGAGATTTATTGTGTCCACAAGATCACATAATGCTTTAACAAAGTGTATAGCAATAGCACTACAGTGTTGCATCAGATCATCATCCTCAAAACTAACTGATCTCATCTTAGTGACCATATCTTTCATGAACTTGGCGTAACCGGACATTTGTTCAAGAGCTTCTATATAAGGGACATTGATGGAAAGTTGTTTAAACATGGTAATAAAACACCGGTATTTACCATCCTCGGTCTTTTTCACCAATCCTTGCGGAAATGTAGGTGGTGGTCTAGGAATGGGAGTCACCTTTTGGGGTATCTCAGCTTCTTTCCTCGATTTGTCTACCAACTCACCACTAACTTCCTATACCACATCATCTGCTCTCATCTCATCTTCTACGCTAGACGGCATAGGAGGGTCAATGCTTTGCTTACCCCCTCGAGTAGTGACTGCCTTACAATGTCCATCATTTTTTTGGATTTTTAACGGTATTGCTAGGAAGAGTACCCGGTTGGCGTGGGTTCATAGTAATAGACAATTGGGTCATTTGCAACTCAAGGTACTTAATTGAGATTGCATGTGCATCCATCTTTTGCCCAATATTTGCTAAATCACCTCTCAACTCTTTGGTGTGCTCATCACTAGCATCAGAACTCCTCATTATCTTCTGTAACATATCCTCAACTCGCGCCATACTACCTCCACCACCCCTAGGAGAAACTTCCCAATTTTGAGGTGGAACATAGGGCCCACTCCGATCATTTCTGTATCCATAGTTACCTAGTTGAAGTTGTTTCCGCGGTTGTAGTTGCCATCTCAAACATAGTGACCCTCTCGGTTGTTATTCCAAAAGTTCCGACCTTGATTTCCTTGACCTTGGCGCCAATTATCCTGATTTGAGCCTTGGACATTCGGCCAAAACCCCCCGTCTTCTCATTCATTTCATAAGAATCTTCTTCATAGTAGTACTCATCAACCGGTGGTGGTGGTTTAGCTAAATAGTTCACCATATTTACCTTTTCTGCACCCCGGTGATATATTTTAACACCAACCCAAGCTCAGTTTTCATTTGAGACATCTTTTCACAAATCTCATCAGCAGCTGGGTTGTGTGACGCTTGCACTGCAAAAGTGTTTCTCCTAGTATCCGACTTCCTAATTCTCCAAGCTTTATTATTTTGGGAGATTTTATCTACTTCTCAGCTATCTCTGCATAAGTACACTCCCCATAAGAACCACCGCAATCGTATCAAGCACTGCTTTATTATTATCATCTTACCCTCGTAGAAGATTCTTTTAGTGACTCATTATCAATGCGGTGGTTTGGGACACTTTTCAAAAATGAGGTAAACCTATCACAAGAACTACTTACTAACTCCCCTGGTAATGCCACAAAGTTGTTCATCCTATCTTTGTGGTTTAACTTCTTGGACACCGGATAGTAATGTACTCATAACACATTCCTTTATTGGTTCCAAGCATCGATCGAGTTTTAGGGAAGATCAGTAAACCATATAGCAGCCTCTCCCGTTAGTGAGAGAGGGAACACTCTTAACCCAATGACGTCCATGTCCAAGTCAGGTCTCCTTACACAACTCTTACACACCGACCTCAGTTTGGCGATGTGAAGATGTGGATCCTCATATGGTAGCCCCGAAAACAATCCTTTAGCGGTGAGCATCTGCATTAAGCCACTATTTACCACAAAAGTATGACCATGTGGTATAGGAGGTAGGACAAGTGACCCGTCAGAGTCAGTGATGTTAACATTTCCTCTATAGCATGCTTGAGGGCGTGGGGCAGGAGGTTGACTTCTCATAGCGCCCTCACAAGGGTTCTCCAATATCACTTGGTTATGAGAATCAATCGGTGGAGGAGGTTGACGGTTGATCTCATCATTGATATAAGCAGGATTATTTTGAATATTCATTTTGCGAAGTGTACGGTTTAGTTCTGGATCAAGTGAAAGTATTGGTTCTCCTCGACTTTGTGTACTTGGCATACACGAAAGATAGACCTGCGAGAGACAAAAAATAAAAGGAAAAAGTAAAATCAGGAAATTGTTAACTATAATTTGGTAATGTACTTAAAGTTAATCTCAAAGCCACTTTCCTCAGCAGCGTTGCCAAAATTTGATGGTGCCAAAATTTGATACACTCAAATTATACTTCCCTAAAAAAGTATAAGCGGTGGTATCAAGTAACGAATCCAATTGTTAGGTTGGGTCGATCCCACGAGGAAAATAATTTAGACTTAACTTCATTCTACGATTACGTCTATTTTGTCAGGTCATTTCCAAAAATAATTAATTGAATGGATTTTGTGTAACAAAAATGCTTAATTATTTCTAAGTAAGACAAATAGCAAGTTTATAACTTAAGTGTTTATCAAGTGATGAGAGAAACTAGGGTGTAAGTGTTCCACATAGGTTCATAACACATTAATCCTAGCTAAAACAATCCTTTCCTAGTATCTTCCATGTAAAGTGATATGTTATGTATCTCTAATTCCTTAGTCTGGCAACTAGAGAATTTCACTCCGTACCTTGGTCTGGTTAAATGTGTCTACTTTACTAAACCTTCCCTTTACCTCATATTAAGCATCATATTCAATGTATGCTAAGTTACTACTTTGCACCATTTGAAACTAGCCTATTAGATAGTGTATACTAAATCTATGTTGATAATTCTTTTCCTATAAACTACCTCTTTGGTCTGGCAAGTATAAATAGGGCAAGTTCTAACGTGTGCACTCGTTAAAAAGACTTCTAAAGGAAAGAATTATCAATACAAGCAAGACCCTATTCTAGAATTGTTATTTAGATAGTTTTACCTTGTTAATTACCCATGGTTCCTACAACCCTAGTTGTGGATTTAGTTACCCATGCTAAGAATTACACAATTCATAATTGTTAAACAAGAAATCATGTGCTTAGTTTAACAAGTTTGAAGAAAACCCAGAAATATCACTTAAATATTGAAAGAAATGATTCCGGAAAATTAAAATGTTACCCAAAAATCAAAGTTTAACTTCCAATAACACAATCTGAATAATAGTAAAAAGCCTGACCCCCGAAATGAGGTTTTTGGCCTTTTACAATAATAATGTCCTAAAATAAAAAGAAGTTCTATTTAGGGTGTGTTTGGTATGAAGGAAATGTTGTCCATGGAAAATATTTTCATAGAAAATGTTTTCCTAGAAAATAAGTAGATTTTGGGCTTATTTCTCATATTTGGTTGGTGAGTAGAAAATATTTTCCGAAAATGATTTTTAGTGTTTGATTTATGAATGAAAAATATTTTGGAGAGACATCATTTATTTTTACTAGAGTAGAGAATAATTTATGAAATTGAAAATATTTTTTAAAAACAATTATTATTTTGGGTGGTGGTGGGGTAGGGGAGGGGGTAGGAGTGAAAAATAAAAATTTGAACTTTGTAGTATTTTTAAAAACCAAAATTAATTTTTTGGGGGGGTAGGGGCGGG
>NC_028644.1:22451255-22482532 GCF_001406875.1 Solanum pennellii
GGAGGGGGTAGGAGTTTAAAAATAAAAATTTGAAGTTGAAAATATTTTTTAAAAGCAAAATTATTTTTTTGAGGGGTGGGGGCTGGCCGGTGGTGGGTGGGTGGGGTCAGGGATCTGATAAAAAAATAAAACTTTCAAATTGAATTTTTTTTAAATTGTTGTTTTTCCAAAAAAAAAAAAGTATTTTAAAATTGGTGGAGAGTTTTGAAAAATGTTTTCCTTAATTTTGAAGGGAAGTCATTTTGCTTAACTTTGAGGAAAATGAGTTGATTTGGAAAACATTTTCCAAAACATTTGTCCCAACCAAACATGAGAAAATTGGAAAACATTTTCCAGAAAATGTTTTTCCTTCATACCAAACACACTCTTAAGGGAAAAAAAATTTGTCCAAAATGCGTCTACCGTCAATGACCAACTTCTGTCGGTCCATACTTCAAATCTTTTTTAGCTTCCACTTTTCAGTACTTTCTATTACCACTGACGGACCAACAGCACGCCCCGTCAGTGGACCTACGGTCCATCGATGGCCTCCGTTCCTCCATATTTAGTGGTTTCTTCAAGCCGGGTACTGGGACTACTTTATGTTACCACCGACGGTAGCCATGACAATCCTTCAGTGGATCAACGGATTGTTGCCCCTTCGTAGCCACACACTTGGTCATATTTGCCTGATTTAATTTCAACAGCTTGGACCTTCAGTCGACTATCATTACCTATGGACCGTCATAGAGTCGTCGGACCGTCGGTGGCTCCGTAGGTCATCACTTCTGCAGATTTCAGCACACTCTTCAGCATTTTCGTTCAGGACAATTTTCCTGCAAACGCAGAGAAAAACACATTGAAACTACTACAAAAAATCCTTAGACACACACTAAACTTAAGGAAAAAGCATAGTAAGTACCGTAAAACCATGGTACATCAGTGAGTCACTTCTCTTGTTCATTGTAGCTATTTTTTTCCACATTAATTTTTGTCATACCCACTTTTTGGGTCATTACTCATAATAGCACCCTCAACTTATGGCTTTGCCATGAGTCGAGGTACATATCACCCAAGGTTGGGTCAAGGCCAAGATGAGGTCAATTTCTGCATTAGCCACCCTCAGCTTATGCTTTTGGCCTAAGTTGAGGTGCAGATGTCCAACGAGGGACCAGGGCCAAAACATTATGCCCAGGGAAGTTGAGTTGGTGAAGAAAAGAAAGGACTATTATAGGCTCAAACTATTTGAATCAAAAAAGGATAACAATTTCATTCGTCTCACTTAACTTTAGGCTAGACGTTTGCTAATTTGAACAAGGACCTATGATCCTTTCCTAATTGTCTAACACAGATTCCTTTTGCAGGACAACCCGAACAAGTTTTAGCTAGGAACCAACAGGGGAACAATAAAATATCCGCATACTCTCTTGGAACCTCATTACACTATCAGATTATGGGTCACCTAGTTTGAGTTTTAGAGTGAGAATCATGCAGCGGGTGCATCTCTATGTCATGATTAGAGCCAACATATAACATTCATACAACCTATTCATGCAAGCTCTTTCTTAGAACGGTATATCATTTAAGTTTAGCCATCATGCTTCATTTGGTTTGTTTTGATACTTTGTACAAGTTACACACATGTCTGTTCAAAGGTAAAGTAATCAATCTCTTGGGGAAAAAGAACGCAAGCAAGAAAACCACCAAGAGAGCATCGTGAGTTGGGATACAAAGACTTCACCCTAGCACTAACTTTCCATTTAACCCACCGCCAACAAAAAATATTCAATTATCCACAATCCATAAGAAAATCATGAAAGGGTGGTATGTGAAGCTAATCAGAGACTCATAGAGCCGAATATCACCAAGCAGGCGGGTCCGGTTTCCCGGAACCCACACCCTCAGTAGTGTCCATAGCAGTATCTGCACCCTCACTGGAGCTCCTCTCTACAACCTCTACTTTAGAGCTAGACGCCCCACTAGCCAACTCTCTATCTCTCCTCTGACGGGCCTCCTCATTAAGCAACAAATCTCTCCTCGCAGCCTCCAAATCTGTCCGCTCCTTTTTCCAAGCACGAGCATCCTTACCCTCACTGGTACGGCTGGAACGGTGCCTCTTGAAATGCTCACAAAGCTCAGGCGGTGGTGCAGTGGGAGCGGTGAATAGTGCAGCAGGCACTGTGTCCTCTACTGTCTCAACTGGAGAAGACTTAGGCTCGGGTCCCCTTATCACAAGGATGATGTCCATATCACCCTGAAGACTCGCCACAACCTCCTGAAGAGTATTTTGATCAATGGTTGGGGCTGGGCGGTCTAGATTTCGTAGCTCGAATGCATCTAGGCATTGATGGACTGCCGAATCTTAATCTCTATCTGCTAAACCACCGTTTTCTCAATCCGGTCCTCAGCCTAGGCAATAAATTTTGGCATCCGAGGCCAGATATGGTGCAGCAAGATGGCCATCTGGGCATGTAGCTTCTGGACCCTAGCAATCGGGACGAATGTTGCTAATGGTGGGGTTGACCGGGAGGAACAGGCGTCGTACTAGTGCCAGGGGCAGACTCGGCCGGGGTTGTATCGGTAGGCTCTGAAGTGGCATGGTCAACACCTTGGGTTTTATTTACCATATCCACCAAGTTCTCACCAAGAGGCTGCAAATCAACTCTGGGCCCTCGTCGTGTTGCCGCTTCATTTGCCTCCCCCCCCCCTCTTATGAGACAAATATCCACTATCCTGGTAGAGTATGGAGGAAATCTCCGTGCCAAATTGGGACTCCAGCATCCCTACAAAGTTGAAAAATTCTACAGCTAAATGGGTAAGTGGTAGAGGACTTAAAATCCCTCTCATGGATTACAGAGATCAATAATTGGCAAAATCGATCTCCAACCCGGCTACAAGAGCTGCCAAAAAAACCGCTCAATCCCAAGTGAGTTTGTTATCTACAGCCATGGGGTATAAGCGGTGGTGGACAAAAATCTAGAATAACTTGGCAGCAAAAGTGAGGTAGTCCTTCTTGATAAGGCCTCTGGGGTTCAACATCCAGTCTGCTCTTTCACCGTCAATGAAGAGCTGTTGTGCAATCCACCTCTTGGCGGACTCTCTCAGTTCTCTGCTCCGCTAAAAATGGCCACTCTTGACCACATCCCACCTGTAGTCAAACTCTGGGGTGAGGGGAACCCTCACAGCCTTAGTGGACCCACCGTATAAGAAGCGGGCAGATGGTAGGAGAAGAAATGTCCACCCGGAAGCCTCGCACGCAAACATCTGTGATTGGCGCGTGTTTGGTGGAGTTCGCCTTCCTGTCCAAAGAACCTTGAAGAGACTCTACCTATGAGGTGTATAAATCTCGCACAATATCCTCACTATAGGAACCCACACTTCTCGCCATCCACTCGAGCCGGTGGTGGGTAAACAAGTCGTGCACCGCAGGGACTGTGTGTAGGCTTCTTGTAGGAACCCGCTGCTCAATTGTCAACATGTGATTCATCACCCCTTTATCATTTAGCAACTTGGCATACCTGTATTTGTGGTAATGGCCATCTACGCACCACTGATTGGGTTCATCAGCAACCGGTGAAGAGACCTCATGCTGGGGTGCCAGAGCGAACTCCAAACTTTGGGCCTCATCAAACGAGGCATTGCGGGCAGGACTTGATGGGAGAGTGGCTCCCTGTGATGCGAAACTAGAAGTTGCAGCCTCATTCATCCCTGTAGAGTGGTACGACTCTGAATCGTAAGCGTCCTCGGAGCCATATGCTCCTTCAGAACCCAAGGCAAACCTAGACAGTGTCCCGGTCAGTGTGCGCTCCTCATCAGACTTGGAGGAAGTGACAACGCCGGGCTCCACCTTCTTGGGGGTGCTCCGATTGGCTCTAACAGCTGGTGTAGGGGTCTGGGTGCCAGGAAGCATCCCGCTCATCGTCGGACTGGCCAATCAGCCTATAGTATGGTGCCACAGACTTGGACCTCCCCCTTTGTTAGACGATGTATTGTTTTGTGGCCATAAGTAGCTGAAAAGGAAGTTGTCAGTCATATTGTAATCAATCTAGAAAAGCAACATAATCAAGACAGAATCTGGAAACACAAGACACAGTTCATTCCAACATTATTGACGTCCCATCGATGAATCGACGGTCCGTGATAGTATCCTTCAATGGACACTTGGTAGAATTTAGATGCTACATTTGGCAGAACTCTCAGTTAGAAACAACAAACGTATAGGATGGCCCATCGATCAATCGACAAAATGTAGTCCACTTCCTTCGTTTGACACTAGAAAAATTTAGTAAATGTTAGGAATCACAGTTTCAGTAAGGAACGATGGACGTGCAGAACGGTCCATTGATGAATCGATGAACCGTAGTCCACTTACGTCGTTAGAAAGTTAGGCAAATTATGAGGTTAGTCATCGACGAACCCTATCGATAGTCCTTCGAACAAACGATGGTCCATAGACGGGGTCTCTTTTGGTTGGTTAGGGACATGTTTTTCAGATATGGTTTTAACTCTAGCTATGGATTATTCTAAGCACATCACAAGTTCACCCACAATGCAATAGTAAGCTTAAGACTAAATCGTCATCCCTAGGGCTTCGATTTTGCAAATTTCAATCATGAATTATATGAAACTATCAAGCCCTATGTTAGAAAATACTGAGTTTTCATAGATTCCACCCCCAACCAATTCACTTTCTATCATTCTAAGGGACATAGAACCTAATTTTAACAAGTTTAACATGCAATTTTGTCCCTATGTCAACACCCACATACAATCTAATCGTTTCGTCAAACAAATGAACGAGAATTCATCAATCAAAGGAAAAGAAAATACCTGTAAGTTGTAGTGGAGTGAAAGAGTGGGTGATCCTGCACAACCAACCAATGTGCCGCCAACGAACACCGACCGGAGAAACAATGGGGATGGAGTAGATACTGGGGGATTTAGGTTTTGGGGCTTTGTGGATTTTCAGGGAGAGTTGGATTGTTTAAGAAGAGAAAGGAGTGAAGTGAATGGGGGAGTTAAAGGAGAAAGAGGGAAATAAGGGGAGGTAAATGGTTGGGAGGGAATTTTAAAAAGTGTTGGAGGGTAACTGAATGGTTATATCGTAATATAGTTGGCGGGTCGGGTCACTGGTCTTTGTGAACTAATGGTACCCCATCGACGGTCCGTAAGTCAGTCGACGCTCCGTATACTGGCCCGTCGATTGTTCCCTAACTTAGACAAGATTATAAAACATACCTGGGATCTATGGACATCATCGACAGTCCGTTGATGAAACGACGGCACGTCGGTTGGTCCGTAGATCTGTGCACCAGAACAATTTTTGAAGAATTCTTGTGGAATGGTCCTTGCACATTGAACACCCATTAAGCTATTCTTTTTGTGTTTTGTAGAAAAATTTTAGAACAGACCCTAAACTACTCTCTAGCCAACATACTAAAAAAATTAAACGAAAATTAACACATGAAATTTAGTAAAACAAAACCAAACAAAAGATTGCGTATATTCCTACAAAGAAAAGAAAAAGCTATTTTTGGCTAGAGGATACACATTGGGTTGCCTCCCAAGAAGCGCTTGATTTAACATCGCGGCACGACGCAAGAACCTTGATTACTCAGACTTCATCAAGGTTATATGCCTCAACCACTTCATGGGTACTCTCTGTATGCCCTAGTAGATCCTGATTCTTTACCCATTTACCGTGAACCTTGCACCCTCCTTGTTCTCCAACTCAATCGCTCCATGTGGGAACACTTAAGTGATCAAAAATGGACCAGTCCATTTCGACTTGAGTTTGCCTGGAAACAAGCACATCATACAGTTAAACAGAAGCACCATGTCCCCAACCACAAATTCGCACTTCTCAATCTTTTGGTCATGGTACTTTATGATCTTCTCTTTGTAGAGGGCTGAACTCTCATACGCTTTTAGGCGAAACTCATAAAGTTCATTCAACCCATTAAGTCTCTATTCCAGTGCTTCATTCCAATCAATCTTCAGTTTCTTCATCGCCCACATGGCCTTGTGCTCTAACTCAACCAGTAAGTGACAAGCCTTCCCACATCCAAGTTGATATCGAGACATACCAATGAGGTTTTGTATGCAGTCCGGTAAGCCCAAAGAGCATCACGAAGCCTCCTTGACCAATCTATTTTATTAGCACTTACCGTTTTCGACAGAATCTACTTGATTTCTCTGTTAGACACCTCAACTTTCCCACTAGTTTGTGGATGGTAAGGAGTGGCTATATTGTGGCGAACCCCATATTTCTCCAATAGCCCTTTGAATAACTTGTCGCAAAAGTGTGATCCCCCATCACTAAAAATGGCCCCTAGGTGTGCCAAAATTAGAGAAGTTGTTCTTTTTCAAGAACGCGGTGACACTCTTCCCTTCATTATTTGCAAGTGCTAGGGCTTCCACCCATTTTAACACATAATCCACTATTACAGGAATATATTTCATACCATGAGAACTCACAAAAAGACCCATAAAATCATTTCCCGGTATATCAAATAACTCGATTACTAGAATCGGATTGAAAGGGAGCTCTTGCTTTTTCAAAATGCCTCCATCTCTTTGGCACATATCCCATACCTTGGCGATCTCATGAGCATCTTGGTGAATGGTTGGCCACTAGTACCCACACTGTAAAATCTTATGGGCAGTCCGGGTACAACCACTATGAGCCCACCCACACGCGAGGAATGGCATGCCTCCAAAACACTTAGCATCTCAACTTCCGGCACACACCGGGAAATAATCCCATCAGCATAACTCTTGTATAAATAAGGCTCATCCCTAAAAGAAACTTTTTCACATTATGCATGAACTTTTTCCACTAATTGAACAACAAGTCCGATGGGACTATATCACTAGCAAGATAATTCACAAAATCGGCGAACCATGGAATTAGTCATGAGAAGCGGCCAATACCTGCTTATAACTTCATCCTCTAGTCTGGACGAGTGATCGACAACTTGATTTTCGGTCCATTTTCTATCTTTTACCTCAAAACAAACTCTTGCAATAGTAGCACCCATCTAATCAACCTTGGTATCGCATCCTTCTTTGCCATTAAATACCTCAAACCGGAGTGGTAAGTATGCACTATAACTCTTGTGCCAAGCAAATATGAGCAAAATTTTTCAAAAGCAAATACAACCAAGGAGATCCTCTTCAGTCACAATGTAGTTTTTTTGTGATTTATTAGGGCCTTACTAGCATAATAGATGGGGTGAAGGAATTTATTCCTTCGTTTTCCAATACCACACCAAGAGCAACCCCACTAGCATCACACATCACCTCAAATGACTTACTCCAATCTAGGGAAATAATTATGGGCGAAGACACCAACTTCTTCTTCAACTCTCCTAATTCCTTCAGACAGGATTCATCAAAATATAACTTACATTCCTTTTCAAGTAACTTGCACAGAGGATGTGCAATTTTTGAGAAATCCTTAATAAACCTCCGGTAGAAGCCCGCATGCCCATGAAAACTTCTCACACCTTTTATAGAGATGAGAGGAGGAACTCTCTCTATAACCTCCACTTGTATCAATCAACCTATATCCCCTTATCTGAGATGTGATGGCCCAATACAATACCCTTTTTCACCATGAAGTGACATTTTCCCCAATTTAGCACAAGGTTGCAATCTTCACATCTTTTAAGAACCTTGGCCAAGTGACTCAAACAGCGATCAAAAGAATCGCCAACAAATGAAAAGTCATCCATGCACACCTCTATAGTTTCCTCCACCATATCGGAAAAATATCGATATCATACATCTCTGAAAAGTAGCAGGTGCATTACACAACCCTAAAGGAATCCTCTTGAATGCGAATGTCCCATAAGGGCAAGTAAAGGTGGTTTTCTCTTGATCCTCTGGTTCAATAAAGATTTGATAGTAACCCGAATAGCCATCAAGAAAATAGTACCACCCTTTTCCTGCAAGCCTATCTAACATCTGATCCATGAAGTTCATAGAAAAATGGTGCTTCTTAGTCCATGCATTTAACTTCTGGTAATCCATACAATCTCTCCATCCGGTCACCAGCCTCATTGGAACAAGATCATTCTTCTCATTAGGGACCACTGACATACCCCCTTTTTGGGCAAAGACTGGACAGGGTATACCCAACTAGTATATTCGATAGGATATGTAACTCAGGCATCCAACCACTTAAAAATCTCCTTCTTAACAACCTTTTGCATAGGTGGATTCAAACGTCTTTGGTGATCAATACCTTGCTTGTGATCGGGCATGAGTTGGAACCTCTACTATTATGGGATCCCAATATGTCCATAATAGTCCAATAAATGGCTCGTTTAAACCTCTTTAACACTTCTACCAGACACTCTACTTGTTCCACATTCAGATCATATGCAATGATTACCTCTATAGTGTAATCTCTTCCAAATAATACATACCTCAGATGAGGTGGTAGAGCCTTAAGCTATCATTTGGGGCCTCTTCAATAGATGGTTTCGCGGGTGGAGACTCGCGATGCTTCATATCTAACTCTAATTTCTTTTGTTTGAACCGAAAGTCAACTCGATCATGCGCCGCAACCAGTGACCCATACTCTTCAAAACCATTACTCTAAAAATTCATGATCAATGACGCTAGTGACTTAACACCAAGGCGCTCGTTGATTTATACCTAAGATGTACTTTCAACCCTGTAGGAATGGTGGTGGTCGTCAAGGAATAGGGGTTACCTTTTGGGCTATCTCTACTTCTTTCACTACTTTGTCTACCAACTCACCACTAACTTCCACTACCTCGTCATCTTTTCTCACCTCATCTTTCACGCCAGATGGCATAGGTGGATCAATGGTTTCTTACCCCCTCGAGTAGTGACTGCCATGCAATGTCCATCATTTTTTGGATTTTGGACAGTATTTCTAAGAAGAGTACCCCATTGACATGGGTTCACAGTAGTAGACAATTAGTCCATTTGAAACTCAAGATGCTTGATTGAGATTGCATGTGCATCTACCTTTTGCCCAATTTTAGCCAAATTACCTCTAAACACTTTGGCGTGCTCATCACTAGCATCAAACCTCCACATCATATTTTGCAACATATCTTCAACTCACGCCATACTACCTCCACCATCCCTAAGAGCAACTTCCCAATTTTGAGGCAGAACATAGGGCCCACTTCGATCGTTTATTTACCATAGCACCCTTGTTAATGTTTTTGTCGCTGTTTATTTTCCACCTCGAACATAATGGCCCTCTCTATTATAATTCCCGTAGTTTCGACCTTGATTTACTTTACCTTGGCGCTAATTTTCCTGATTGGAGCCTTGGGCGTTTGGTCGGAAACCCCCTCGTCTGCTCATTCAATGCACAAGAATCCTCTTCATAGTTGTAGTCATCTGCTGGCGGTGGTGGTTTAGTCAAATAATTTACCTCATTTACTTTCTCTACACCCTGAATGACATGTTTCAATACCAACCCGAGCTCAGTTCTCATTTGAGTCATCTCTTCCGAATCTCATCTGCGGCCGGGTTGTGTGTAGCTTGCGCTGCAAAGGTGTTTCTCCTAGTGTCTGACTTCCTAGTTCTCCAAGCATTATTGTTGCGAGAGATTTTCTCCAACTTCTCTGCGATCTCTACATATGTGCACTCAACATAAGAAACACCCGCAATAGTATCAAGTACTGCCTTATTATTATTATCTTGCCCACGAGAGAAGTACTCTTTCAATTATTCATCATCAATGCGGTTTAGGACACTTCTTATGAATGAGTTGAATTTATCGCAAGAGTTACTCATCGATTCCCCAGGCAATGCCACAAAGTTGTTCGCTCTATATTTGTGGTTAGGCTTTTTCTACACTGGGTAGTAACGTGCTAGGGGAACAGATCCCTCAACTAGTCCCGAGTATAGATCGAATTATAGGGCAACTCAATGAACCATATTGCGGCTTCTCCCATTTGTGAGAAATGGAAAACCCTTAGTCCGATGAAATCCATGTCCAAGTATGGCCTCCCTACACAACTCTTACACACCGACCTCAATTTAGCAATGTGAGCATGTGGATCCTCAGATGGTAGCCTCGAAAAAAAACCTCTTGTGTTGACCATCTGCATGAAGCTACTAGTTACCACGAATGTGTGACCCTATGGTAGAGAAGGTAGAACAAGAGGCCCATCATAGTCATTGATGTTTATCTGTTCCCTATAGAACTCTTAAGGGCGTAGGACGGGAGGTTGTCTCATCAAAGCACCATCATCGCGGTTCTTCACAATCACTTGGTTGTGAGAATCAACTGACGGAGGAAGTTGATGGTTGATCTTATCACCTAGAATTGCGGGATTCTGTTGATTATTCATTCTGCGATTGTCCTGTTAAGTTCAAGATCTAATGGTACAATTGGTTATCCTCGGCTCCGTATACTTTGCATGTAACATTCCAGAAAATGTACTCGTCTAGTGAATAGCCTATTAAGTTTTAAAAATAGGTATTGGGGGTACATAGGCATCCCAATGCCCAATATTGAGTAATATTGAGAATATTAGAAATATTGACTTAAGGGTGTTAGCCAATTTCTATATATACACAAGGGTGTATAATAAAATCCAAGCTTGTCTAAGAAATTTAACTGCAATGAAAACTCTAAGCTAAAAATACACATATTGATTCTTAACCCAACACATGAGGTACTAGGAATCCAAGTGTCAAGCCTACGTACCACATGATCATTTAAAATGATCATGTAGATTAAGAAGTGTCCAAGGACATAGTAAGGATCCTTGGAAAATGAGTGAACTTTCCAAATGCAACAATAAAAGTGCACGGTTGGGAAAGTGGGTAGCACCACATGTGCAAGCACATGTGTAACCGGCCGAGGGGGACCACTTGACCAAGCCAACCGAATTCGGTTAGGTAGTACGGGGAGGCGCGCAAGCGGGTCCTTCCATGTGGGGCCTAACTCCATAACTAACTCTAGACTCTAACTAACTAACCTAACTAGCTAACTAACCTAGGAAAAACAAAAATAAACCAACTAGTGCACCCGACAACCTAAGGCCTAATCGGGTGACACTAACCTAATAACTAACTCAAGAAACATCCTAGTACCTAACCTAGGATGGTCCAAAAGGGTTAGTTATAGTCCGAATGACTTACGGGTACTTTAGTAATTACCCTAGGTCCCTTTATTAATTAAATGAGCAACTTAATTAATTAATGAAAATTCACAAGCAAGGCAGAGACCCTTAGCCAATTTTAAGATTTGTCTAAGTCAAATGTTCTCCTATGTCTAGTCAACATAGGAGGGGCATTTTAATAATTAACTAATAAATTTATTTAAATAACTTAATCATCCTAGGTTGAATTAGTCAATATTAGTTCCTAAGATTTAGAATCACATTTAAATAGTATAAAACTCACGAATGGAAATAGTAAGCAAAAACATAAGAAAACCAAAAGTTCTCTTAGGCGATTTCAAGGTATTCTTCAAGGTTTTCGTGCAAGGTGATCTTCGTTGATTCAATTCTACATAAGGTATGGTTTTTATCTCCTAGAATCCATTCTCTAAGAGTCTTTTCAAACGTCTTATGAAATTAAGAATATCGAAACTACGATTGTTCCCAATAATATTGTTGAAAATCCATATCCCTTGTTATCCTTTTTTTCAATTCTAAGAGTATATAAAATGTAATCTCGAACATGTTATTGGTGTGTGGTGCTAATTGATCATAATGTGTAGGTTTCTTGAGTGAATAATATCAAATGAGACCTATAGATTAGATTCGTATAATTAGAGTATATTTATATGAGATAAAAAGATTTAATGCCTAATTGTGTTCGAGAAAGGTGAATTGGTTATTATTCATTTATGAAGTTGAGTTTACTGGTATAAGTTTTTCATTGAATTGTTCTTATAATATAATTAAATGTTAAAAGGTTGGCTTGTCTAAAATGAAGGTTTAGATAACAACAGTATGTGAAAGTTAATATGTGAAAGTTTGGCTTATGCCAATAAATTGGCTAGTAATATTCTCCAAATTATTTAATAGAATTGGCTAACAGTGTTATTTTCAAAATATGATGTAAAGTTGGCTAATGACTAATAAAAATTAAATTAAGCTTGACCAATGTAACTTTGAAATCATAACCAAGGGTATGTCAATCATTGGGACAAGTCCCAACATACCCTTTCCAAATGAACTATGAATATAAGCAAGTACATTGGACAAAGTTTATAACATTTATAAAGAGTGGTATAAAGCTACCAAATGTCATTGGACAATATAAGGTGAGTAATAACATAATTAAAAGTTTAAGAATTATGAAAGTGACCAGAATGAGGTGTTAAAAGAACTGAGACAAGTCTCACTCTCACCTACACAATTATGTTAAATATACTCATATAAGAGGGTGTTAATAATCATGAGAGAAGTCTCATTAACACCAAGATGATAATGTAAGGTTAAATTCACATTTCATCAAGTAAAGAAAGGGATGACCAATTATCCAAAGATTTAAGTAAACCTCATAACTAGAAGAAAACTTCCATAATGTTTGAGTCAACTCTAAAAGTTATAATTAAAAAGAAGTTGAGCAAAGAACCGATAGACTAGGAATGAGCTTGTGCCAGCACATGTAAGCCTCATGAGATGAGGATCCACCAAGGTGGATAAGAGTCTCCGAAAATATCCTAGTCTTCGAACTATGTGTCGAGTATAGGAACTAGCCAGTGGATTCCACCTAAGAGAGCTAGGTATGATGCGGTTTCACTTTGGCCGATGAAACCACCCCTTTTCGGTGTGGGGCAGACACTGGATTTCATGTTTAGCTCACATAATCTATGTCGGTTAATGCTCAAAGAAAGTATTCGGTTCACTTTAGACGTGAACAACCTTTTTTAAATGTGGAAAAAACACTGGACTTGGTTTCACTTTAGTCGGTGAACCACCCCTTTTCGGTGCGGGGCAAGGTTAACTTTGATTGGTGAACCACCCCTTTTCGGCATAGGGCAGACACTGGATTTCATGTTAGCTCGCACGATCTTAATGCTAAAGATTTCTTTAAGAAAGTAAGAAAGAAAGAAGAAGAAATGGGAGTTCAAAGTAAGCTAAGAAAGCAAGAGGTTAAGTATGTCAAATCATTTGTGGTTGATCATAATGAAGTTTTAATAAGTGGCCTAGCCAATAAAGATTGGCTTATAAAGATTTCATGCCCAATTTAACAAGAATGGAAAGAATAACTTGTAGTAAGGGTAGACAAATCATTTCCCTAGTATTTTGAATTTCTTGCTCGATTTATCGTAGGTATGGGACTATAGTGAATTATATCAGTTGTAAGTAAGACACAGGATTAAGCAAATTATTGAACTATACAATAACAAGAAGAAAAAGACTGAAAAATAAACTAAGTCGTGGGGGAAGAGCTCTCGGGTTTGGGAGGAGCAATTTTATAATTTTTCATTCGAGGTGTTATGAAATTATGTTCATGATTCCAAGGTCTTATGTTCATATAGAAAATTAGTTATTTACTTTGAATCCATTAAAATATGTTACATTCATACCATGATTCACAAATAACGAATTAATAAAGTCTAGTGACTTCACTTTCAAGAAATGGCATGTTGTTGTAGGAAGAGCTTTCCTTGATTTGCGTAGTCCTTACGTGTATATGTGCATACACCCATACTTAGTAAAAGTGTGTACTAACCCTATATTCTTACTAGTTTTATAGGCTCAGGTCAGAGAGTAGATTGAAGACTCATTGTAGCGGTTTGGATTAGCGATCTCCAGACTTTGGTAAGTCCTCTTGATTTCGAGGATGCTACATCTATCATTCTAGCTTAGCACTTTAGACATAGCTAGTGCATGTTTTCCCTAGCATTTCATTTCAGACGTTTTATTCAATGATTTGTATTAAGGACGTTTGGAAAACTATTATGATTTATTGATTCTTTCATTTGAATTGTTTAATCTATTATAGATGGTTGTTTAGTTTGATCTCATTAGAATATTATTCTATATAGTAATCATATGAAGTCTATGTATACTTCACTATGTTTTAAAAGTTTGAAATTTTCCGCAAATTTAACTATATGATTGTTATCAAAGCTAAGAAAAGGCTTGTCTGGGACCTCTAAGAGGCTAACGATGCCGGTTGCGTTCGGATTACAAAATCCGATTGTGACATGACATACACTTGATTTAGACCTGAGACAAACAAAAACAAAAGAAAAAGAAAAATTAGGAAATTGTTGACAAAAATTCAGTAATTGATATTAAAGTTGATCTAAAAGCCACTCTCCCCGGCAGCGGCGCCACTAAAGAATTATAAGCGGTCGTATCAAGTAAAGAACCGAACTATTAGGTTGGGTTCGATCCCACGAGGAAAATGATTTAGACTTTACTTTAATGTATGATTACCTATATTTAGTCAAGTCCTTTTAGAAAACTTGTAATTAAAGGGGGGGCGGGTTTGTGAAACAAAAGTGTTGCAATGTTGTGATATCAAACAACTAGCGAAAGTGAATTATTGATGTTTATCAATTTGTGAGAGAAACTAGGGTGTAAGTGTTCCCATAGGTTCAGAACGCCATAATCCTAGCTATAACAATTTCTTCTTAGTGTTTTGCAAGCAAAGTGATAAGTTACGTATCTCCAAATCCTTGGTCCAACATTTAGACAATTTCACCCTATACTTTGGTCCGGCTACGTGTGTCTAAGTTATTTACCCTTACCTTTACTTCATATAAGCATCATATTTGATGTTTGGCTTAGTTATTACTTCGCACCAATCAAACTAGCCTGTTAGATAGCATCCACTAAACCTATGTCGATAATTTTCTTCCGATTAACTACCCCTTGGTCCGGCAAGTAGCAATAAGGCCAGTTTTAACGTATGAAGAAGTTAAAAAGACTTTTGGATGAAAGAATTATTGATGCATACAATAACCTATTTGAGAATTGTTATTTAGCTAGGTTTATTTTGTTATTCACCCATGGTTCCCACAACCCTAGTTGTGAATTTAGTTACCCATGCTTAGAAGAACAGAATTCATAATTTATAAATAATAATCATGAAGTTACTTTGACAAATTCAAAGAAAATCCAGAAATTTAACTTGAAATGACACAATTATCTTGAAAACCAAATTCGAAAATTTGAAATAATTATAAAAGAAAATCTCCAAGAACAAAATTATGAAATTAGTAGAAGAATCCTACCCTAAAAATGAGGTTTTTCACCCTATTTATAATGAAAAGAGTCCTAAATTAAAAAGGATTCGAAATAAGAAAAGTTTGTCCGAAATTCTGCTTCAATCGACAACCCCCATAGAATGTCCGTCGATCAAACCACGGACCATAGACTATATCCATCGGTCCATACTTAGCATCTTTTCAAAGCCTGCACTTTCCATCTTCTCTGATCCAATTGACGGACCAACAGTACTCACGGTTCATCGATGCTTATTGTCATTCCATATTTAGCTTTTCTTCAACATTGGGTACTGGGTCAGTCTCTGATCACATCGACGATTTGCTAGGATGGTCAATCCTTCCATAGACAGAGACTTAGTCAGAATTTTCCGAGTAACTTCCATATGCCTGAACCTCCAATCGACGATCACTACCTACAGTCCATCGATGAGACGACGGGCCGTCTATTTTCTTCGTGGGTCGAATGTGCACTTAATTTCCATATCCTTCTGTATGTAAATTTTGGACAACTTTTCAGCATAAAAAAGACTAAAACATAGTAAAATTACTACAAAAAGGATATAGACACACACCAATCTTAAGGAAAAAGCATTGAGAGTACCGTGAACCCACGGTACATCACCCACCCCACCTCTACCCCATATGCCTTACGTCCCATTTTCCTCACCAACTCTACAACCATTTTCTTGATTCTTCTTCAAATTTTTTTCACAAAAATCATTAGATTTTAGGTTTTTTTAATTGATTTTTTAAATTATATATGACATTCTTCTAATTTTTTTGAAAAAAATGTGTGTCTTGTTCTAATAAATCTTTTCAAAAATAGTGTGATGATTTATAAAAAATTTTGTTCTTATAGACGTTTTTAAAATTAGTGTAATGATTTTTTAATTTTATTTTTTCATATTTTGTAAGGTGTTTTATCATGAATATTCATGGAGGAAGGTGGAATTAAGTGGAAGGGCTAAATAGTGAAGAATAAGAAGGAAAAAACATCCAAAAATAAACCCTCACACACTTAAAATGGGTGCAACACACACAACATGTCAAGTAATCAAAAAGTGTCAAAATGACACAGACGGACTCAACATGAGGTGTCTAAAATGAATAAATTATAGTCAAGGTGTCTAAGTGAAAATTGATGCCAACTTTAGGGGCTACTGATGGGTACAACCTTTTTTTTTTAATGTGAAAACATTTAATCTTTGGGAATACAAAGTCCCGATATACTCTTTTGTAAAAATGACTTCAATCTTCAATCTTTACTCAACTCAAAATTTAAGTCTTAAAAGAAAGGTAAAACATTTGTAGAGTCTTTTGAAAACTTTATGAACTTTTCTTGACTTGACTCTTAACTTCCATTGACTTGACTCTTACTTCTCCTTTCTTTGATATTAACTTCCTTGAATTGGATTATGGATTCAAGTTTCATGATCTCATCTTTATAGAGAATTTCATAATGTTTTGATGTACCTTAAAGTGTTGTAATCAACTAGAAAACATAGGTACATTTGTAAGGATCAAATACTAAAAGGTAGGTAACGAATGGGGAGAGCTGGCGTCCCTGGCTTTCTCTTAAAGGCGCGCAGCGCCTACCGTCAATGTTCAGAGCACATGTTGGGCCCCTTGGTCTGGAGCAGCGCTCCAAGGGTGAAATACCAGAAAAACTTTTGGGGAGCGCCGGCTGGCGTGAGGCCCCCACCCCTTTCCCTATATGTTCTCAACCTTTTTTAGTCGTTTTCATCTCTAAACCTTCTGAACAACAATACTTATTTACCCAAACACTTATAATCATTTATACCCTACATGTACTTCATAATGAAACTGAAATTACACCCGTAAACATGAAACAAATCGCAAGAGACTCAAACAACACAACCCACAAGAATTCAAATGAATATCATCAAGAACATAAAGGATTTATTTTCAAATTAAACATATTTCTGTGAATTAAATCATGATTAGCGTGTGGGTGAACTAATACAATGCTATGTTATCTCAAATACGTTGTAGGGATAACCCATGACAAAATCCACAAGCTAAACTCAACGATCTTGACGAATCTTGAACTTTCTTCTCCTTACTCCTCTTTAATCTTCTCTCCAAGTCCTAGCATGAAATTCAACTTTTCTGAAATCTGAGTTTACCCCAATTAATCTCCCAAAACGAATTAATTAAGTTGGGTAAAGAAAAGAACAAACTATTCTTCAAAAATGCAGATTGGACTTTCCTTATTCGAACGACCCAGCTTACAAAGTGCAAAACTTACTCATACAAACTCGTGATCGCGCAAACTCAGTGGCGTTAGAAAGATTTTTCCAAGATATTTCCAACCATACCTTGAAGTAAACCTAACTCATCTTTATTTAGGAGTTATGAACGTTTCAAAATTACCAAAACTCAACTTTCCCTAACTTACCAAAATTTCCAAAAATTACTTTCAATTCATAGCTTCTTCCTAGTTATTTCATATTGCGAGCATCTTTATTTAGGAGTTATGAACGTTTCAAAATTACCAAAACTCAACTATCCCTAACTTACCAAAATTTAAAAAAATTACTTTCAATTCATAGCTTCTTCCTAGTTATTTCATATTGCGAGGTGTTATAATATCTCCCCTTTGGGAACATTCGTCCTCGAATGACATTTCTCTTACAAGGCTATAGGTGTAACATGCAACATTGATTTAACTCACCCATAAGCAAATGCAATACAACATGCCAATTTGTAAATAAATATCAAAAAAGTATTAGTACCTTAATTAACAACTCCAGATTCAAAGAGATATGGATATTTCTTCTTCATATCCTCCTCATGGTCCCAAGTAGATTCTTCAACAAACTGGTTCCTCCTAAGGACTCATTCTCAACCTACGAACTTGGTGATCTAGAATTTGAACAGGAATCTCTTCATAAGACAAGCTATTGTTGATCATAATATTTTCGGTTAGTATTATGAAGGAAGGATCGCCCATGCACTTATTCAACATGGAGTTGTGAAACATTGGATGAAACGCGACTAACTCTCGTGGTATCTCCAACTCATAAGCTACATTGTCGATCCTCTTGGCTAATCGATAAGTTCAAATATATCCAGAACTAAGCATTCCTTTGTAACCAAACCTCATAATCTTGTCATGGGTGCAAATTTTTGATATACCCAATCATCTACTTCAAACTCTAACTCATTTCTCCTAACATCAATGTAGGATTTTTGACGACTATGTGCCCTTTTCAACCTCTCTTGAATCACTTTAACCTTTTCCATAGCTTGATGAACTAAATTTGTTCTTATCAACCCTGTTTCACCAACTTTAAACCATAAATAGGAGATCGACATCTTCTCCCTAGAGAGCTTTATAATGAGACATTTGAATGGTATAGGGGTAACTATTATTGTAAGAAAACTCTATAAAAGGTAGGTGATCATCCCAATTACATGTGGAATCGATCACACACACCCTTAATATATCTTACAAGATCTGAATAGTGTGTTATTCTTTCCCATCTGTCTAAGGATGAAATATAGTACTTAAATTCACCTTTGAACCCAAGCCTTTTTGGAATGACTTCCAAAACTGTGTAGCAAATTGAGCACCTCTATCTGAAATAATGGAGACCAGAACTCCATGCAGTCTAACTACTTCTTGAAGATAAAAGTAAGCATAATCTTTTGCCAAATGAGCAGTCTTTAACGACAAAAAGTGGGTTGATTTTGTCATTTTGTCGACAATCATTCAAATAGAATCATACAGCCTGCGAGACGTTGGTAAGCTTGTGATAAAATCCATATTAAACATCTCCAACTTCAATTATGGATGTTCTATATTCTGAGCCAAACCTTCGGGCCTTTGGTGCTATACTTTAACTTTTTAGCAATTTGGACACTTAGCAAAAAAAAATGTAATGCCCTTCTTCATATTATTCTACCAATATAACTCTCTCAAGTCACGAAACATTTGTGGAACTCGAATGAATGGAATACCTATAGCTATGAGCTTCCTCCATGATCCTCTCTTGGAGTCCATCCACAATTAGTACACACAATCTATCTTGATATCTCAATAATCCATCTTCCCCTTATTCAAAAGCTAATACTTTTTAATTATTAACATTTGCCTTCAATTCAAGTAAAATGGGATCTTGGTCTTGATTTTATTTCAGTTCTGACACTAATGAATATTCAACCCATTCATCACCACTACTCCTCCTTTTGTGGAATCCATTAGTCAACTCCTAAGTGGTAAAGAATACTCTGTCATAATCATTGAGTAATTCCAACCACATACTTTGTCTGAGATTATGCTCTTTCTGAGTGAAGACATATTGAAGAATCTTCTGATCAATAAAAACATCAACATGACACCATATAAATAATGACACCACATCTTCAAAGCACATAGTACAACAGTCAACTCTAAGTCATGGGTTGTGGAATTCATCTCATGGACTTTCAACTCTAAGACATAAGTTATAACTTTGTCATTCTACATTAGCACACAACCCAAACCAACTCTAGATGCATCACAATAAACCACAAAACCTGGAGTTCCTTTTGGTAAGGTAAAATTGGGTAGTAGTCATCTTTTCAATTCCTAAAAGATTTTCTCACAAGCTTCAGACCATTGAAACTTCACTATTTTTTGAGTTATGTTGGTCAAAATGGATGAAATAGATGAGAACCCCTCAATGAACCTTCTTAATATCCAGGCAAACCCAAGTAACTCCTAATATATCAATTGGAGATGTTGGTGTAGGACAATGATGTAGTACCACTATTTTTGGAGTATCAACTCTAATTCCATCACCGGAAACATTTTGGCCCATGAACGCCACTGACTCAAGCCAAAACTCACATTTAGAGAACTTAGTATATAACTCCTTATCTTTCAGAGTATGAAAACTATACTAAAATGACTAATATGATCTTCTTTATTCCATGAATAGATTAGTATGTCATGAACCAAAACGATAATAAACATATCTAAATAAGGTTTGAATACTTTATTAATAAGGTTCAAGAATGATGAAGGTTGCATCAGTTAAAGCAAACAACATGACCAGAAACTCATAATGACCACACCGGGTTGTGAAAGTTGTCTTTGGAATATCATATTACCTTACTCTTAACTGATGGTATCTAGATCTGAGGTCTACTTTAGAAAAATAAGACATACCCTAAAGGTGATAGAAAATATCATCAATTATCGAAAGAGGAAACTTATTCTTGATGGTAACCTTGTTCAACTGACCTTAATCTACACACATCCTAAAGGAACCATCTTTCATTTTCATGAATAAGACCAGATCTCCCCAAGTTTAGACACTTGGTTGAATAAAACAATTATCTAGGATCTTTCAATTGTTTTAAGTTCTTTCAACTTTGTTGGTTCCATTTTATGTGGACGATTAGAGATAGAACGAGAGTCTAGAATAATGTCTATGTCAATGTTGACTGAATATGAGGTATATGAACACTAGAGTCGTTAACTCAGACTAAGTGATAGACACACCCCTTTGAAACCTAACTTTCTTGCACTAAGGTACAAAATAAAATGACCCTTAGGCACGCTGAACTACTATTTAATTCTAAGTATGGCTCATTGGAAGTTGGAACTTGATTACTCGAGTTTTACATTATATTGATGCATAATAGGCATGAAGCCAGTTCATACCTAGAATGAAATCAAAATCCACCATATCTTACTCTATAAAGTCAGTCATGATAGTCTTGTGATTCGTAGAAACGGAACAATCACGATAGAATCTTTCTGCTAGAATAGACTCACCAACAAGTGTAGAAACACTGAAAGTCTTAAAAAGTTGCTCAAGAATAACTTCAAAATTTAATAATTTTATCATTCCAATGAAGACAACTGGCGAATCCTCTTGCTGTTAGCGACTAGTGATAGCATATAACCGGTTCGATCCCCTTGCAGTACTAGAAATAACCCCTCTAAGTGCAACTTTGTCTGGTGTAGCAAATGAGAAGATTGAGCTCTATTGCACCCATTGCCATTACTCTGAATGTTCTTATTACACTCTCTCATAAAATATTAGTTCTGACCACACTTGAATAAACCGGTAGAGCCATCACAACACATCTCGGAGTGGTTTCTACCACACATAACTGAAGCAGGAGTCCCATTACCTCCTTCTGCAACACTACCTTGAGATTGTTGATGTGAGGACAAAATACACCTTTTTTTATCATTACTTAACTCGCATTTATTATTTATATTTATCCATTTTGAGAATAAATTTTATGAATTGTGCTAAATTTTCTATTTCATTTGTGGGATTAAATTGGTGGGAAAATGAAAAAGTTTGGAGCTAAAACGAATTAAAAATGGGTATCTTAATGGATTAAATTTATTAAAGTAATATATTTCTATATATGGTGCAAAGATGAATGCCAATTCAATTTGAATAAGGCTTATGACTTTCATGGGTCAGCATCTGAGGCCATCCAATTCCTTGGAAGGTGGCAACAACAAAATATTAGAGAAACAACAAATAATTTACGGAAATCACATTAGAAGAAAATAGTCATAAAGCTACAGACGCAAATCCTAGCCAAAGTGATAAAATCCCTAGCTAATGTCAATTTAACTAGAACATGACCCTAGCAGACCTTCAAAGCTAATAAGCTCTTAGCTAATTTTTAGATAGCAAATTATGTAATTCCTAGCTAATTTAGCTATGATATCTCTTCTAGGCTCTTTCCTTAGCAAACAGTTTGCTACGATGTATACTATCTAAATTCATAGAAAAAATTACTGTAAATATTGACTTTACTAAGACTTTAGTAAAAAAATTACCCTATCTAAACTTACAACTTTACTAAGACTTAGTAAAAAATTACCCTATCTAAACTTAAAAATTCTCTAGCTATTTTTCAAATTTTTCTTGGAATATTTTCTTTGCTAAATAATTATCTAAAAACAACTAGGGATATTTTCTAGATAAATATGGCTAGAAATTGTCTGACAAATATAAATATAATTTTCTATATTTGACACAAGATGAAAACAAAGTTAAATCAAATAAATTTTTCAAAATAACATAGTTATAATATTATCATTCCTTGAAAAAGTGAAGTACATGTTTACTAGCTAAAACATGTCTTAAAACATAAAAATAATAACATAAATGTCTTAAAACATAAAAATAGTAACATAAATCATCTTAAGGTGCATTTAGGGTACAACCAAATCCATCTGGTGGGTGGTTGAGGAGTAAAAACTAAGCATCCGAGCCACAGCAGAAAGAATCACAATAGTAACTTGAGCTTTCATATTTTCCCGAATATCCATTTGCACATGCTCTTGCATATTCGTCATCCGTTGCTCCAACATACGGTCATTAATTTTCTGAAATTCAGGTGTTTTAAATATTTGTTGAGTTGGAATATTTGAGGGACTCTAAGCAGTAGAGGATGCACAATTAGAATTCTTTGAATCTGCCACCAAACAATTTCTAGAACAAAGCCCGTATATTTTTCCTTTTTTAGTTCCACCAACTGTTTCTATCCATGTTTTCAGTAAATTGATTTTTCTGATACCATTTTCAATAAAGTCAAATCATCTTCACTAGTTTTTTCTCCTTCATCTTCTCCATTTGTGGTATTGTTTCTCTCCATGTCTCCTTCATCTACTTAAAGACCTTCTTCATTCCTTAATGTTAAAGTCTCGCCCACCTTATCCTTAATTATATTTGTAAATATATTCTGAAAAAGAATAAAGTGATTAGTTATTACATTATATAACAAAGCTAGTAAGATTCCAAAAGATGCTATGAAAGTACACAAATTTACTCTGTAATAGAGTAAAGGAACGACAAGCAATAAACTTATTTAATTAAAGAAATAGAATACTTTAATTGATGAAGTAAACAATGAAATATATATTTGAACTAATACAAGAACATCTTTCCTAAACGATATATTGAAACTATATAGGTTCCTTATTCAAACCTTAAGGTGGAATGAGAGTCAAGATTAACAAAATATAACGAATTCAATAAAAATATACAGATGGGAATATGTTCGGAACAACCTGATCATTTTGAACTATCCATTGTAATGCCTTTAACCTATAACCCACCAAACAAAAAGCAAAACATACTGATGAATGGAATAATGGTCTAGTGATGTATACATTGTGAAACACCTACTTTCTCCTACATGAAGGTACTGGAACCCAGCAATTCCTCTGGGATCAACTCACCACTCCAGTATGAGTTCAAATACTACTACAGATAAGCGTAGGTATATTGTTTTTTATTCTAATGTTCTGGAGATTTTATGAATACATGGCCATCTATGCATATGGAGGTCTATAACAAGCAGATTCTTTGACCTATTGCTATGACACCATCCAATCTGAGAAACAGTACATCTGATGGAGGACACTATGTCCTGATGGAGAACCACCAAATTCTTAATGTGGACCGTCCTCTACCTACATCAGGATCATAAACAGGACGTATGAGTTGTTCCATCGATTCACCTATGCATCAGTTACCACAGTCACATTCTTCCACAAATGAATGGATTTGGTACAATTTTGCAATAAAAAAGTCTTGGCGGGCACTTATGGAGATTTAGTTGTAGCAGACATCTTTTTTGCTTCAAAACAGCTGTGGTTGGGGTCTTTAGGCCCTGATGCATCTGAAGATCTTGTTGAACATTATTTTGAGATGTTTGGTCTAGTAAATTTATTTCCATTCTTCGCATTCAACGGTTATGCTTTGGTTGAATACCAAAACATTATGGATACGGTGAGAGCCAGGAAATCGTGAAGGGAAATTCTATTTGGGGTGCTGGTATTCAACTAAAATTCATGGATGAAGGATTAGGTACGAATGGCGCTATAAATATTGCAGGTGTTGGTTCTAGTTACTATATTTCTGTTGGCAGTGTTTAGAGCAGCTAGATGAAGGATGATGTCGTGCATGAGCTGGGAAAACACTTAAAAAAGGTACTCGGATGGTTATAGATGGGTGCTAAAATTTGGTTTCTATACCTGAGTTAAATTTCCATGATGCAGGCTGCTCTGTAGTGAAATTCCAAAACCAAAACGATAGAGATAAAGTCTTGTTCACTAGCCTTGAACTAATGGGCTGCGGAAACTCTTAATAAAATGGATAGTCATCAAGAGAAATAACTCTTTGCGGATGTGTCTACTGCTTAACAGAAAAGAGTATCCTATACAAGAGTCTTAGTGAAAATAAATGTAACACAAAGTTTGCCTGAAGAGGTTGAAATTTTTTATCCTACAGGAAGGATGTTTGCTCAAAATGTTAACTATGAGCGGAAACTGATATTATTATTTTTAGGGTTTCCTATATCTATAAATAGGACATAGAAATTATTATTTTGAGGAGGTCAAGAACCAAGAAACAAGACATAATATAAATTTTCGTCTAGCTTTGGAACTTTGTAAGAGTTGTCATGGAGGCCGGAGAATTGTTGTTCATTCTTTTTTCTCCTTTATTATTTATTTATACATTATTAATAAAAGATAATCGAGGTACTGTTCTTAATTTTTTATCATTAACACTAGCATATTTATTTTAATAAATTTTTATTGTGTTTTTGAGATAATGAGTAGCTAAATTTCACAACTAGGGTTGTGGGAACCATGGGTGAGTAACAAAGTATGACTAGTAATTAAGAAATTCTTGAATACTGTTTTTTCATGCATTGACAATTATTTCGGTTAGAAGTCTTTTTAACGATTGCATGCGTTAGAACTCGCTTTGTTGCTACTTGCCGGACCAAGGAAGTAATTAATAAGAAAAAAATTATTAACATAGATTTAGTATGATACTATCTAATAGTCTAACTTCGATTGGTGCGAGGGTAAAAACTAAGTCATACATTGATGTGATGTATAATATGAGGTAAATGTAAGAGTGAATATATTATACACACGTAGCCTGATCAAGATGCGGGGTAAAATTTTCTAGTTGTCAGACCAAAGAATTAGAGATACCTAACTTATCACTTTCATGTAATATACTAGGAAATAATTGTTATTACTAGGATTACCGTGTTATGAGCATATGGGGAACACTTTCCTAATAATTTTTTATTAATTTGGATATAAATAAATATTTAGTTCAAAGCTATTTTTATTATTTTTTTATTTCAATTTAAATACTCCTATTTTTATAGAAAGACTATCGAGTTAAATATTAGTTATTGATAATATTTTTTCATATTCTCTGTGGGATCGACCCCAACTCATTGTTGGGTAAATATGTTGCATACGATCGTCTATATTTCTTTACACGAAGTATATTTGAACATTATCAAGAATGGCGCCGCTGCCAGGGAATATGGTTCAGACATTGTCTTTAATATTTATTTGAACTTGTATTTTTTTTCCTTGGGATTAATTTTAAATTGTTTTTTAGTAGTAGTATTAATATCATATTTCTTCTACTCTTCTTGAGATGTCATCTGAACAACTATGTAGTGATAAGAGTTCCTGCAATTATTGACCTTCTAATCTTAGGTGTTCTTATAGGTTAATTTTTTTTCTATAGATGATTTGTATGGGGACATGGAAGATTTGTTAATACTTTGCTATAAATCAATATTTAGGCGTCTTAGTGAATTTGATCTCTATTATTTTGATATTGAATTGAGTGCAAAGATTAAATCACATGAAACCCAACAATTTGGTAATAATATGTGTGAGGAAGAAAAAAATACTTATAGGTCAACTTGAAGAGCTAAAAGTTGAGGGTCAATTGCATGATCATACTTTGATTGATGTTGTCCCTGTTGAGAAGAGTGCACTAGAGTTATGCAATGAAGTAGATAATATTATTTTTAAAAACTCTAGTATGTGTAAATATAAAGGTGTAAATAATAAAATAAATCATGAGTTAGGGCACATTGGACCTCATTCCAAAATGTTTAGATTATGAGAAATTCATCTAGTCATCTAAACCTATAAAGAGTGTATGGAGGAGGAAAATTGTGTCGATATTCTTGAATTTATTGTTCCAACATCAGAGAATTACATTCCTCACTTAGGATCCAAGAAGTGCATAAGGTTATATCTATTGATGGGGATCTTTATTTTTATACCACCACCCCTTGAGATAATAGAAAAATTGATGTGAAATTAGGGGTTCAATTCATATCTTCAAAGTGGTAGGGTAAATTTGTAAATTTGAACGTGTCGTGCCGCGACGTTTAATTAAGCGCTTAATAGGAGGAAACCAATTAGTATTGTAACTTTTTTTTATATTTATTTTTATTTTTTTAATTTTATAAGTATCACTTTTTTTTCTTTTTTCTTTTTTTGTTTTTGTAGATTACGGGAAGACTGAATACCAAAAAAAAATTTGGAGCAAAGGAGCATGTTTAAGTTTTAAGTGTGGGGTGATGACCCTTGACGAAAATTAAGATAGAGAATATGCTACTTTCTAGGAGTAAAGGCCTCAGGGAATTTTCCTAACCTTTGTTTTATATTTTATTCAATGTTTTGGGGACATAACATCTTTTTTAAGTATGGGATGGAGGATAAAATTCCTAGTTTTTACCGTTTTATTGGGTCTTTATTGAGTTTTTTTTTATGATGGGTTCCTTGACTTTTGTTGGTTCTTTTCTAAGGATAGACCATTTGAACCGGGTGTCTTTTATTTTATTTTTTATCTATAAATTTTATTTATGAATTTTCTTTTTTATTTTTATTATTTTGGAGAGAAAAGAAAAGACCCTTTTGAGTTCTGTAATACTTATTATTTGATCCTAATTTTGAGTAGTACTTTCTTGTGAATATTTGATAGCTCGTGAAATTATGAATTTCTTGACATCTAGGTTCATGGTTGTGACTTTGGATATAGCTTATTTTATTTTATAGTTTGTATAACCTTGTCTCTCATAGAAGTGGAATTGATTCATCTTTATTGATTCTTGTGCCATGTTGTGTGAGATTTTGTTTATTCTATGTTTTGCAATTTAGTCTAGAACTTGCCGTACATGTTATTGAAGCGAAATAAAAAGTGTTGCTTTGTTTAGGAGATGATAATAGACTTTCTTTGATTTGTCTTGTAAATGTTAGCCCTTTTCAGATATTTTATCATTAGTTATCCCTTTTGAGCTTGTAACTTTTTGTTGGTAGTCATATGTTGCCCTAATTATCAATTTTGAGAAAAAAGGATGGATGAGTGAAAAGGTAATCAAAGATAGCTACAAAGTGCTTAACAACCCTTTTTTGAAAAGATGTGACATAAAAAACAAAGGAATGTGATATGAAAAAAAAAAGAAAAAAGAAAAAAATGTTTACCTTGATGATGACTCTGGTCCTTCATAGGACACCGTGCACCTTAAGACATATAAAATACATAAGTTGAGGATGGCTATTATGAAGGAAAAAAAACGAGAAAAAAAAAAATAACTGAAACATTGTTGAGATGATAAAAATTACTTGTGAAATATTTTTGAAGAGAGGGCTGAAATTAAAGAGAAGAAAATATGGTGATGAAGTCCAAAAATTGCAAAGTGCTTAAAGAAGTGCAAGTCACTATTATATTATTTTTCTCCCGTCCCTTAACCTACATTACAACCTGCTAAAGTCCTATTTGACTATATTCAAGCATGATTAATTAGTGGAGATGTACATAATGGGCAAGCATATGGTTTTTTGTGCATACATGTTAATTTTATTTGTGAGTGTGAGAGTTGTTCTTGATATGAAGGCCTTTATTTATATTCAATCTTTTGAATTGACTGCGTGGACTATTTCTTTTTGCGAGGGAACTTGTTTCACAATAGAGAGAAAATACTATTAATTTTATTTGATGAGAGTAAGTGAGAAAGCTTAAATTTGATGAGTTCAAAGTCCTTTCTTGGAGTTAGGAGGTTAGTGGTTTGTTGTTTATTTGGATGTCTTGAATAATGATTGAGAAGTGAACTTGATATTTTAATATTGAGTGGTCTAATTGTTTGTATTAACCAAAGTGATGACATTCTAGTATGATTTTTTTTATATGAGCTTTAATGTTTGCTCGAGCACAAGCAAAATTTTTAAGTATGGGGTGTTGATGTGAGGCCAAATTACATATTATTTTTCATTATTTACCGCACATTTATTGTAGCAACCCTCAAACTGAGCTTGGTTGAACTAGATCTTTGCAAGCGTTTCATAAGTTAATAATGTGTTAAAATATTTACTTTTAATATTTGAAGTCAGTTTGGTATGTTTGGAAGTCAAATGTCAAGAGACGACCAAGACATTCGGAAACTAGCTTTGTGTGTGCGCTCTAGTGTGTCCTTGTATGTTGTATGTGTTTTTGTATGTTGTTTGGAGTCTAAAAGTAGTGGGGATGACCCTAACACCTAGAGGGACATGTTTAGGTTCATAATGTCCGGTTACAACTCCCTAAGAATCGCCCTAGGTGTCCTTCAGGAGGACCAAAACCTTGGACCAACAAGTTTCCCAAGGCAGCCAAAGTTGTTCCTTAGTGAAACTAGTCCGCTTTGCAGACTTGGTGTACCTTTGGCAAAATTTTTGGTCCACGTCACGGAAATAACGTGGAATCTACTATATTGAAATTTATTTTTAGAAATCTTGGAGGAACAGCTCCACTTCGCGGACTTATTTCTCAACGATAATTCCAAAAATTTAAGCGAACTTTGACTAGCCTAAAAATGGTACAATTGACGTAGGGGTGTTTTGGGTATTTTGGTGGTGTATTATATATTTATTTTAAGTCATCAAATACCCTTTACCCTAATAAAAACCCCAACCCTCAATTAGAATCAAAAAATTTTCAAGCTCTCCATTCTCTCTAAATTCTGTCTCTAAGTTGAATCCTCCATTGGAGAAGCTTCAAGTTCCAAGAAAGAAGACCAAATCCTTCAATTTTCTTCACCAAATCTCGTGAGTTTATTATTATTATGGTATGATATTTCATCCTTGAAATATCTTTCATTCACAGAGCCAATCCAAAGAGATTTTAAAGAGGATTTCAAACTCCAACTTCTTCTATTTTTGATTCCAAGCATGGTTCTTTGCATGAAAATGTTTGAATGATTGAAATTTGTTGTTTTTAGTTTTATTTGAAGATTTTAATGTCAAAACCCCAATGAACTCATGCACATGCATATTTCTAATTTTTAGCTTATGAAGTGAGTTTAATGCTTATTTCTAGATAATATTAGAGTTGTATTTCTTTAAAATATTGTGATTAGCTACTGCCTTAAATGCTATTTTATGATGTTTTTTTGGAGAAAGTGAGGAAAGGTTGTGAAAGATTGGATGAGTCATAAGTTGGCTATATTGTTTAGTTCTTATTGTTAAATGATCTTGAGTGGTATGGTCCACCTTTGGTGGCGTTTTTTATTTGAAATATATGAATAAATGTATGAATATGTGTATTATGATTATGGCCTTGAAGGCATAGCATTTGAAGTAATGTGATGATTTTGAATGATATGCATCTCGTGCTCTTATGAAGTTGTTAATGTGTGACTTGAATACATCATATATAAATAAAGTATATGTATATGTGAAGCATGATATTCGTGAATTATTATTAATGAAGGTGTAAGAATGTTTAGGAGTCAATGTCAAGAAAATGGTGATTATGTGAAAGGTGTGCACACATGTACGCACACACACTTTGAATGAATGAATTTGAATTTAATGAATGTGAATGGGGGAATGTAGGGTGGACAGTCTTCGTGAGTAGAGATGAAGTGTCTAGACCGTTCCCTACTCTTCCTAATAAACTCTAGTAATAAAAAGGGGAATTTTTGGGTGAACACTCTTCAAGATAGATAAGAGGTTGAATACCCTTTGTGTGAGTTGATATGAGTTGTTCAAAGTAAACTCTAAGGATACGTACCCTTCATCAGTTAAGATGTGGTGCTAACTAGCTGTCGCTTAACCTATAGTTAATGAATGTTTAAAACTATGCGGGGGAGTTATGCTTAGAACCGAGACGATTTAAAGAAGGGATGGATACACTTCGTGAGTTGAGATGTTGTATCAAATGTAACTCTTGATATGAGTACTCCTTGTTAGTTGAGAATGAGATACATAGAAGTAATCTCCTTATCCCTTACTATTCGCCCGCATAATTGTAGACATTCAAAAATCCATGTAATGGCTCAAGGTTACCCTACCTTAGGCAAGTGGGCATCCCTCATCCGGTAGGGGTAAATATCGGGTTCCCATGTTATCATCATAGTCTACGTCATCTAAATATAGTCCCCACAAAAGAATGTAATGAACTAAGTCTTCTAAAGAGTGCACTACTTAGGGTAGCTTGTGGTGTGGAACACTACCTATCCATTGCACAAGTAGGTATTTGGAGGGAGTATTGGTGTATCCTTATGTGAAAATGAATGAATGGTTCATTATGTGATGAAAATGATGTAATATGACTTTATGTCTAATGAAAGTGAAGCATGTTGATTCTATGTCTAAAATTTATGAATTATGATGATTTATGTGCAAGATTTATGAAGATTATGTAAATGATGAATATGATGTGCCTAGTCTAAGGGAATCCCTAAGGAGCACTATGGTTGAAGTATTAGTATGGAATGCTACCTTGACATTGCACTAAGTGTAACTTGAGGGTTTTCTTGAAGGACGGTTCTTATGTGAAGTCCTTACATTCAAGTATGTTCCTCTAGTATCTTTGATATTGAATATTTGCTTGTTAAGTTTGGTGAAGTAAGCTTATATTCTGTAGTCTTAAGGATAAATTAGGTGTGTATTGAAGAGATTGTCTGGGCGGTTTCTTCATGTCTTGCGTTAGTGAGATTTAGGATAACTTTGGGTAGGGAAACATTGTGGGAATGAGTTTACTTTAAAGTGTAGCTTATGTTGAAATTATGGAAGTTTTATGCCATGAGTTAAATGATGATCTACTTGATGTTTTATAACTATATTCATGAAGGTTTTACTAATATTGAATGAAAGCTTTATTTCAATTAAAAAAGTCCTCTTTTGCATGTGTTTTTGCATAATGCTATATTGTCACGACCCAAAACCGAGCCGCGACTGGCACCCACACTTACCCTCCTATGTGAGCGAACCAACCAATCTAAACCCTAACATTTCAAT
>NC_028644.1:22487080-22490010 GCF_001406875.1 Solanum pennellii
TCTATGCACATCCACAGACTCCCATCTTTCTTCTTCACAAACAAAACTGGAGCACCCGAAGGGGATGCACTCGGTATAATAAAGCCTTTCCCTACCAATTCTTGAAGTTGGGCTTTTAACTCCCTTAACTCTGCTGGAGCCATTCTATAAGGGGGTATGGAAATGGGACGAGTACCCGGTTCCAAATCAATGCAAAAGTCAATATCTCTATCCGGGGGCATACCAGGAAGGTCTGCAGGGAACACATCCAGAAACTCACGAACTACCGAAACCGACTCAATCGAAGGTACTTGGGTAGTATCATCCCTGAGGTGTGCCAAGAAAGCTAAACACCCTTTACTAACCATTCTCTTAGCACGAAGAAAGGAGATGATACGAACTGGAGTGGAAGTGTAGTCACCCTCCCACACTAACGGATCTGTCCCAGGCTTGGCCAACGTTACAGTTTTAGCATTACAATCTAAGATTGCAAAATTTGGAGAAAGCCAAGTCATACCCAGAATTACATCGAAATCAACCATTTCTAAGATAACCAAGTCTACATGAGTATTGCTCCCCATAAAAGTCACCAGACAAGACCTATATACCTTTTCAACTATCACAGACTCACCCACCGGAGTAGAAACACGAATAGGCATGTCAAGCAATTCACAATGTAAATTAAGACCAGTAGCAAATGAGGAAGATACATATGAAAATGTGGAGCCAGGATCAAATAATACAGAAGCCATGCAATCACAAACCAAAAGATTACCTGTGATAACAGCATCAGATGTCTCCGCTTCAGACCGCCCAGGGAAAGCGTAACAATGGGCCCTATCACCTGTCTGCCCGTTGCCCCTACCATGTGGTGTTGTAGTAGCTCCAGTTTGTCCGTCACCCCGGCCGTTTTGGTGACCACCATTACCTCGGCCACCACGTCCTCCAGAATAACGGCCTCTACCATGACCACCTCTACCTCTAGCTATCGGGGGTCTATAACTCTGTTTTGGACAATTCCTCCTAATATGTCCAGTCTCCCCACATCCATAACATTCTCTGGAGTCTAGCATAGGTCTCTGTGAGAATGACGAGGTCTGGGAATAACCTCCAATCTCAGAGAAATGTTGACCGGTCTGAGGTGGACCCCCAACTACAGTCTGTAGTGAAGACTGAATTGGTCGGACTGAGTAACCTCCTGAACCCTGTCCTCTAGAGTAAGAACCATTAAACTCACCTCCCTTTCGAAACCTCTTTGATGTCGATGCCGTAGTGAATTCGTCTGGCTTCACTCCTTCCACCTCTATCACGAAATCTACCACTTCTTGGAAGGATTTCGCTGTAGCCGCTACCTGTAAGGCTGAAATCCGCAAATCTGACCTCAACCCTTTCACAAAACGGCGAATCCGCTCTTGTGAACTGAAGCAAAGCTGGGTGGCATACCTAGATAATGCACGGAACTTAGCCTCATACGCAGTGACTGTCATCCTGCCTTGCTCTAGGCTCAAGAACTCATCCCTTCTCCTATCCCTCAAAGTTCGGGGGATATACTTCTCCATAAACAAGCTAGAGAATGATGCCCAAGTCATAGGTGGTGCCTCTGTTGGTTGACACTCAACATGTGACCGCCACCACATTTTGGCGTTTCCTTGAAACTGATAAGTCACAAACTCAACACCAAACCATTCTACTATGCCCATTTTATGTAGTAACTCATGACAATCAACCAGAAAATCGTAGGCATCCTCAGATTCAGCACCCTTGAAGACTGGAGGTTTCAATTTCAAGAACTTACTGAAAAGTTCATGCTGATCGCTTGTCATTATAGGCCCTGTAGTCAAACGAGGAAACATGCCTATTTCCAATGAAGCATCCATGCGGGGAGCCATAGCAGCTGCCTGTTGTACTTCCGGAACCTGAGGTGCTGGTGCAGAAAACACTGGAGGTGTTTGGCCTTGATCAGATAACCCACTAAGATAAGCAAGAACCTGATTAATCATCTCTGGGGTAGGTTGGGGTGGTAGTTCCTCATTCTGCACTTGCTCATTCTCCCCTTCCTCACCCTCTCTTACTACTTCCTCAGTCGGTGGAGGAGTCACCGCCCTAGTACTAGATGGGACGGGTGCTTGTCCTCTTCCCCTAGAGGACGTCCTCCCACGACCTCTACCACGGCCTCTTGCCGCTGCTCTTCCTCGAGCTACAGCCCCAGTGGCTGGCTCAGACGCACCCTGTCCCGCCGGTGCTGGTGTTGACGTAGTCGTTGCTCTAGTTCTAACCATCTGCGAAATAGAGTGAAGATGGTCAGATACCAATTTGTATCACCTAGATACCAATTGGATCCAAGTAATAGCAGAAAGGAAAGAAAGAATGGAATTTTCCTAAAGTCCTATAGCCTCTCACAGAAAAGTAAAGGCGTCCCCCTACCGTTCCTTAAGACTCTACTAGACTCGTTCTTGTGTGATGAGACCAACGAACCTAATGCTCTGATACCAAGTTTGTCACGACCCAAAACCGAGCCGCGACTGGCACCCACACTTACCCTCCTATGTGAGCGAACCAACCAATCTAAACCCTAACATTTCAATATAATATCAACAGAAAGTAATGCGGAAGACTTAAACTCATTAATAAAAACCAATTCAATAACTTCTAAAATTCAACATCTATTATTCCCCAAAATCTGGAAGTCATCACCACAAGAACATCTATGATCAAATTACTAAACTAAGAGTATTCTAAGAAGCTAAAATAAACAAAAGCTAGTCCATGCCGGAACTTCAAGGCATCAAGACATGAGGAAGAAGATCCAGTCCAAGCTAGAAGCATTAGCTCACCCTGAAATCCGGTGTAATGAAGACTGGCTAGAGTTGCGTTTGAGTTGAAGGCGACGGTACGTTTGCTGCACTCCACAAATAACAAAGAAAAAAAATACAAGTAGGGGTCAGTACAAA
>NC_028644.1:22492049-22532237 GCF_001406875.1 Solanum pennellii
CCGTCGCGCCTGCGACGGTCCGTCCTGCTGCTCCGTCACAGAGTTCAGAGACTCAATTCCACTAAAGGGTCTGTGACGGTCCGTCGTGCCCACGACGGTCCGTCCTGCCATTCCGTTACGAAGTTCAGAGAGTCGATTTCAGTACCCAAATTTCAGAATTCTAAGTATTTTGGAACGAGACCCCCTCGACGGCCCGTCGTGCCCATGAAGGTCCGTCGTGGATTCCGTCGAGTCAGACAGTTTTTCCAGAATAAAATCTGCTGCTCAGAACGACTAAACAGGTCGTTACATATATTTAGTACAATGTTTGTACTAATCCTATACTTTTATAAACTCTATAAGTATAGGTTGAAGGAAAGTGAAGGTTCCTAAAAGGCAAAGCTTGGGAAGTTGACTCTCTCAAGACTTGGTATGTCCTCATATATTCGAGAACAAAGTCTATGTTTATTTTGTTTCTTCTTTAAGACTTGTACAAGACTTATTATGTATTTCTTTCAATGTAAAGGGTTGTGAACCTAAGATATTTAAGATGTGTCTTTATGTTGGCTTGTGACGATGAGACTTATTTCTTAGTATTTAATAAAAGAGCTTCTTATTATTATTTTTGTGAAAAGTTTTAATTATGCATTACTTTTCATATCTTATATAATAAATTACAGATAAGAGGCTTGTATAAGACCTCCGAAAGGTCAAGTACGCGTTGTGACGACTCAAGAGTGCTCTTTCTTCTAGGGTGTACTTGTGGGTCGTTACAAACTTAATATTTGAAAATAAATTTTTGGGAAATAGTTTAGGGTCAAATGTCTCACAAGCCACGTCTAGTAGAGTCTTGTTCATTGGTATGAGTCAGGAGACATCCATGAGAAAGGGGCTATAAGATAATAGAAGTTTCACTTTATTCATTAATTTAGTGTCGTGCCATAGAGTTGAGTCTATAAGATGCCCTTTCTCAACCTCATCTCCCCTCCCCATAGTGAGCAAGTCCCTATAGCTTACCAAGAGGATGTGAATAAGGTGGTTCCCCTTCTAGAACCTCAAGAGCCTCTAGTGCCCCAAATGCCTCCAAAGCCCCAAGTTCCTCAAGCACCCTATGTTGAAGGATATATGAACTAAGGTGAATGTTATTGAACTCAAATGTTAAACGTAATGCGGAGATAAGGGATGCTCTTAGGGATTTGACTCGACTCATGAAAACTCATCTTATGTTGTCACTAATCATGTGGTTGCCCAAGCTAACCTAGGAGGTGGACCTCAATTAAATGCAAGTACTCCTGCTTCTAGAATCGGAGATTTTATGAGGATGAACCCTCCTATTTTCCATGGCACTAAGGTGGATGAATATCCACAAGGCTTTATATATAAGGTGTTCAAGGTGGTGGATTCTATGGGTGTGACTCCTAAAGAAAATGCATAACTAGTCTCTTATCAACTAAAGGAAGTGGCTCAAGTGTGTTTCGGCATTGTAGGGATGAGAAACCCTTATGCGAAGGTCCAGTATATTTGGAAGTGTTTAAGACTGATTTTATTGATAGGTTTATTCTCATAGATTTGAGGGAGATAAAGTTGGTGGATTCATGAACCTTAGTCAAGAGGGTATGATTGTGAAGCAGTATTATCTCAAATTCACCCAACTCTCTAGGTATTCCCCAACCATGGTAGCCAAGTCTAGGGCTAGAATGAATAAGCTTGTGATGGGAGTGTATAGGTTGGTGGAAGAAAAGTGTCGTACAACAATTCTCCATGATTATATGGGTATTTCTAGGCTCATGGTGTATGCTCAACAAATTGAGGATTTTAAGCTTAGCAAGATGAATATGCATGGAAAGAGTCCTAGGTCGGATGAATCAAGTCAACCCAAGTCTTAGAAAAGGTTTTATGGCCAAGACTCTTCTATAGGGAACAAGGATAGGGTTCCATGACCAAAATTCCAAAGGAGGTGACCATGATTTTGAGAGGTCTAGGTGTGCTACTTGTGGAAAGCAACACTTGGGTAAATGTCTTTACGGTAAGGATGGTTGATTTGGGTGTGGTAATAGGGATCATAAGATGAGAGATTTCCCCTGAACTCAAGACAAAAGGAAAAGATGTCAACCAAGCTCCTCATGGTGGTCTAGATCCTAATGCTCCAAAGAGGAATCATTTCTATGCACTCGGAGCTAAAGGAGGAACTAATATGGAGTGAAGGCCCCGGTTTTTGTTTTCTATTAGAAAGGTTTACACTAAGTGGGGGATTATCAGTTGAGTAGTAAGGTGTTAGATACCTTTATCTTTTCCTTCTATTTTTACTCAATCTTGAGACCAAAATTCTTAGTAGTTTGGTTATGTTTTTTACTCTTGCGTATGAGTATGAGTTGCATGTCTCCTTATGTTATGAGTTTCATTGATAATGTGATTTTTTGCATGCTCTTAATGTTATCATGGTTATATAAGTAGATTGGTAGTTAATATATAATTTCTCATGTTAAGTGTAGCTAATGATATTTTTTTAATTGATTCAAGATTGTTATGATTATGTGTCAATGTGTGATTTGAAGGTTATTACATGTTGAGCTTGAATTGGTGTGATGTGCATGTCTAATGTTGGAGAAGGTAGTTCCTCCATAAATAAAATGCAAAATGAAGAAGTGAGCGTATACTTTGAATGGTGTAATTAGTTCCAAGTTTTCTTGTATTGCTTAGATTTCTTAATTATATGAAGTTTTTACATTGACTAAGAATGTTATGACAACGATTTTATGTGTTATATGCTGCTAGTTGAGTCCTTGATGTCCTTAAAAGTGTTTAGTGCCATTCAAGTAGGAATGTTTTTCTAAGTGGGGGAGAATGAAGAAACCCTCATAATAAACTAGGTTAAACTAGATTTTCGCAAGTGTTTCATGATTTAATCATGTGTTAAAATAGTCACTTCTAATGTTTGAAGTCAGTTTGGTAAGTTTGGAAGTCAAACGTCAAGATACGACAAAGTCGTTCGAAATCTAGCCTTGTGTGTGTGCTAGTGTGTCCTTGTATGTTGTATGTGTTTTTGTGTGCTGATTGGAGTCTAATAGCAGTGGGGATGACCCTAAAATATATAGAGACATGTTTATGGTCAAAAAATCCGGTTACGACTCCCCAAGGACCGCAATAGGGGTCCTTGAGGAGGGCCCAAACCTTGAACCAACAAGCTGCCCATGGCAGCCAAAGTTGTTCCTTAGTGAAACTATTCCGCGTTGCGGACTTGGTGCACCTTGGGATGAATTCTTGGTACGCATCCTGGAAACAAAGAAGAATCTACTGTCTCTAATTTTATTTTCAAAAATCTTGCAGGAAAAGCTCCACGTCGCGGACATTTTTTCGAAACGAAAATTCTAAAAATTTAAGTGAATTTTGACTTGTCTAAAAAGGTTCAGTTGATGTAGGGGTGTTTTGGGTATTTTGTGGGTGTATTGTATATTTATTTTAGGTCACGAAGACCCTTTACCCTAATCAAAAACCCGAACCCTGAATTAGAATCCAAAATTTTAATGCTCTCCCTTCTCTCTAAATTCTCTCTCTAAGTTGAATCCTCCATTGGAGAAGCTTCAAGCTCCAAGGAAGAAGACCAAATCTTTCAATTTTCTTCACCAAATCTCGTACTTTTATTCATATTGAGGCATGGCAATTCATCTTTGAACCTTCTTCCCTTCAAGTAGCCATTACAAAGAGATTTCAAAAAGGATTTCAAACTCCAGCTTCTTCTATTTTTGACTCTAAGCATGTGTCTTTGCATGAAAAAGTTTTAACGATTGAAATATGTTGTTTCTAGTTTTATTTGATGATTTTAATGTCAAAACTCCAATGAGCTCATGCACATGCATATTTCCAACTTTTAGCTTATAAAGTGGATTTATTGCTTATTTCTAGATAAAATTAGAGTTGTATTTCTTTATTATATATTGTGATTAGATACTGACTTAAATGCTATTTTATGATGAATTATTGGAGAAATTGAGTAAAGGTGGTGAAAGCTTGGATAAATGGTAAGTTGGTTATAATTTTTAGTTCTTATTGTGAAATAATCTTGAGTAGTGTGGTCCATCTTTGGTGGAGGTTTTTATTTGAAGTATATGAATAAATGTATGAATATGTGTATTGTGATTATGTCCTTGAAGGCATAGCATGTGAAGTGAAGTGATGATTTTTTATGATATGCATGTGGTGCTCTTATGAAGTTGTTAATGTGTGACTTGAATACATCTTATCTAAATGAAGTATATGCATATGTTAAGCATGATAGTATGTGAATTATGATTAATGAAGGTGTAAGCATGGTTAGGGTAGGTGGTGGCGTGGGACGCTATTTATCCATTGCACAAGTAGGTATGAATGGTTCATTATGTGATGAAATGAAGTAGTGTGACTTTATGTCTAATTAAAGTGAAGCATGTTGATTCTATGTCTAAGATTTACGAATATTATAATTTATGTGCAAGATTTATGAAGAATATAAGTGAGTGATGTTCCTAGTCTAAGGGAATCATACTAGTAATATGGGATGCTACCTTCACATTACACTAAGTGTAACTTGAGGTTTGTCTTGGAGGATGGTCCTTATGTGAAGTCCTTAAATGCAAGTATGTTCCTCTAGTGTCTTTGATATTGAGTGTCGGCTTTTAAGTGTGGTGAAGTAGGATTATCTTTGGTAGTCTTAAGGATCACTTCGATGTGTATTGAAGAGATTGTATGGGTAGTATCTTCATGTCTTACCTTAGTGAGTCTTATGATAACTTTGGGCACGGAGTCTTTGTGGGAAATGGGTTTACTGCAAAGTGTATATTGTAAAGTGTAGGTTTATGTTGATATTATGGACGTTTTATTCTATGTGTTAAATAATGATCTAATCAGTGTTTTGTGACTATATTCATGAAGGTATTACTTTTATAGAATGAAAGCTTTAATTCAATTGAAAATGTCCTCTTTTGCATGTGTGTTTGCATACTGCCATACTTAGTACAATGTCTGTACTAACCCCATACTTTTCTATACTCTATAAGTATTGGTTGAAGGCACATGAAGGTTCCTCGAAGGCAAATCATGGGAAGTAGACTCTATCAAGACTTGGTATGTCCTGATATATTCCAAGACATAGTCTAGCTTATTTAATTTCGTCTTTAAGACATTTATAAGACTTTTTATGTATTTCTTCAATGTAAAATTTCGTGACCCGAAGATATTTAAGATGTGTCTTTAAGATGGCGTACAACGATGAGACTTAATCCTTATTATTTTATAAAAGAGTTTTTTATTATTATTATTGTGAAAAGTTTTAATTCTCCACTACTTTTCATATTTTATGTAACGAATAATAGTTAAGAGATTTGTTTAAGACCTCCGAAGGGTCAAGTACACCTTGTGATGACTCAAGAGTTCTCCTTTCTTCTAGGGTGTACTTGTGGGTCATTACATTTATTATTTATATGTATCCATCTTGAAAATAAAATTTATGGATTGTTCTATACTGTGTATTTTATTTGTAAGAATAAGTTGGTGAGAAAATGAAGAAGTTTCGAGCTAAAACAAATTAAAGATGGAAGGTTAACGAAGGAAATCAACCAGTCTGCTTAATAGATTAAATTTATTAAAACAATAAATTTCTATATATGATGCAAAGATGAAATTCAATTCAATTTGAATTAGTCTTATGACTGCCACATGTCAGCAGCTAAGACCATTCAATTCCTTGGAAGGCAGCGGCAACAAAATATTACAGAAACAAGAAATAATTTACAGAAATTAATTCCTTTCGAGTTTTGATTTTCTAATTTTTTTGGACTCAATTATATTATTTAGGATTTCATACATCTATAAAAAGGACACAGAAACTATTTTTTAGAGGAGGCTGTGAACCATGAAACAAGACACAATATAAATTTTTGACTAGTTTTTAATTTGAGTCGCCGTGGAAGGCCGTAGAATTGTGGTTCATTCATTCTTCTCCTTTATTATTTATTTGTATTCCTAATTAATAAAAGTTAGTTTAGCTATTGTTCTTAACTTTTTATCATTAATACAAGCATATTTATTTGATAAATTTTGATTGTGTTTTTGAGATAAGTAGTCGCTAAATTTCACAACTAGGGTTGTTGGAACCATGGGTGAGTAACAAAGTATGACAAGTATGAACCATGGGTGAGTAACAAAGTATGACTAGTAATTAAGCAATTCTTGTATAGTGTTTTTGCATGAATTTATAATATTTTCGTTTATAAGTCTTTTTTAACGAGTGCATGTGTTAGAACTCGCCTTGTTGCTACTTGCTGGACCAAGGAGGTATAAGAAAAGAATGATCAACATAGATTTAATGCGATACTATCTAATAGTATAATATCGATTGGTGCGAGGGTGAAAGCTAAGTCATAAATTGATGTGATGTATAATATGAGGTAAAGGTAAGGGTTAGTAAACTATAAACACGTAGCTGGACCAAGGTGCGTGGTGAAATTCTCTAGTCCAAGGAATTAGAGATACATAACTTATCACTTTGCATGTAATATACTAGGAAAGAATTGTTATTACTAGGATTACCACATTATGAGCTTATGGGGAACATATTCCTAGTTATTTTTAATAAATACTTAGTTCAAAGCTATTTTTTTTGCTTTTATTTTTATTTCAATTTAAATCCCCCCCCCCCATTTTTATATAACGACTATCGAGTTAAATATTATTTATTAGTAATATTCTTCCTTTTTCTCTGTGGGATCGATCTTGACTCATATTTGGGTAAATATATTGCATACAATTATTTATATTTCTTTTAAAGAAGTATATTTGAACATTGTCAAGAATGATGCCGCATGCGAGGTCTAGCTCTGAAGTTACTCTCATTTGTTCTTTGGTGCAGGCGCAAGAACAATAGAGAAGGTCCTTGCTCGTTATGTTGGAAACTACCAGATGACATTACTCTTTCGCTGCCCGAATTCATTATTGGATGTCATCGCCCTCATATTCTAAAACTCTTATCTATCCCTCAGCTTGTCGTCCTCAACTTATTGTGCATGGATCATTAGTCTTGCTATGTCCATATCCCCTATAATCATAGCCACCTTGACTTCTTTACTTAGCAAACAAGACAAGACAACAATGAACATACTCATTTTTTCCCCTCATATCAGCAACTATTTCCTTGATTCTTTTAGCTCACAGGGAAAGAAACACCTCATCAAATCACTCTCAAAAACTACCCAACTCATAATCGGTTACGTGAGTTAGAAACAAACTTTTTAGAGATAAAACTTTAACGCACGAAATGAGTATGAAAGAAGTGAAGAAATTTCTTAAATGTTGCAGCCTCCTAATTATAGATGTGGCGTGCTTCACAATAATAACTAGGACTCTACAAACATGGATTCATGAAATCCCCAGGACTCTGTGCTCTGATACCAAGTTTGTCATTCCTCGAGCCGACACTGTCACATCCGAGAAAACCCGCTAGACGTAACCACTATCGTCTTTCTCTTTGAGGATTAAGACTAGCCTCTTAACTTACATAATTACATTCATAGGTGAAAATTAATGGAAATTTTTAAACTTTTTACTACTTCTACATTGAGATTTACATAGACCTCTACATACATATAGTGTGTGTGTGTGTGTGCGTGTATATATATATATATCTAGTATACATAGACCCTTCGTATAAGAAGATTACTTACTATTCTACTCTTATTTCACATAGACATATATAACATAGCATAGTCTCAAAAATATGTCTCATCTCATAACCATCTAACAAGGCTATCGAATTTGAGTCTATCCCATACATCAATGAAATAAGACCACATACAGGTCATACAATGTTTAGTACCCAAGTGAAAAGGAAGGAATACAAGAGACTCAAAAACTAAAGTAAAATCATAGGCTTGATAGTGGCATTACCCTTGGAAAGTGAGGACCTACCCAACTTGGATGATTAAGAATTCCAAGTCTTCTCCAAAGTCATCTCCAAAAGCTTTTCAACGACCGGAACCTAAAATGTTGGGGAAAAGAAAGAAATAGGGTTAGTACACCACTTGTACTAAGTATGAGACCATGTGCACTCATATCATCAAAGCATGCTAAAAAGGTACATTTCATTAAAGGTATGCAATTTACTTTTAAAAGTCTTATGCACATTAAATAAGACCATACCAATCAATAAAACATTTCATTAAGTCATAGACATGTACATTACAAGACCAACAACACTAAGTTTAGTCAAGTCAACATGCACACCAAATAATTGGACACATAGATAAGCAACTCTATCATCAAGTACTATCATCAACAAGCATGAATAAGAGTTCATTATAACATAATCAAAGCAAGGCAATTACTCATGAACCCCTATTAAGTTATCAAGTACAATAAATAAGCAAAGAGCCATAACCGTACTCATTAAAGTCATCCAACAAGAATCATGACAAATATCTCCGTAGCATGGCATTTAAGAGTATATATTATCATACTTTAACAATGTAGACCAACGCATATTCATGAGTGAAACTAATAAGCATATAGTATCAACAATGTGAAAGTTCATCATATACATATCATGTACCATTGTAACCATATTCATACATAAGAACATCCTCATAAGACTTCTCTTAAGGCTAACTAGTGTAAGTGTAGGTAGAGTCCCATACCCCTACATAAACTAAGCTAAACCCCTTAGGTCATATTAGTTAGAGTTCAATCCTTTAGTTCATTTTACCTTATTGGGAACATCTTGTCTTAACCGACACAGACAAAATAAGCTAATGTGAAATCCGGTGTAATGAAACTCTATACCGAAAAAGGAGGACTACTTCCCAACATAGTACCAAAACATGAACATAGCATCTACGTGGATCCACTAACTAGTATTCCTTTGGGGGAAATATAGTTCAAAAACTAGGAGATATACTTGGGACCCTCTTTATGCTACATTCATTATAGTCTCCAATATGAAGAGTACATTAGTGATCCTACCTTCCCAATGTGGGAAGGGACACTCCTCACTCTAGTTCACTCGGTGCTAAGCTAGTGTCCTTTTTGAATTGTCTTTAATGTCTTTATTAATAATCATAGATTGATGCATGTCATAGGGCCTAACCCTTATATAATCATCATCATCATCGTATCTCAATAAGAATTGCATGAGTATTGTCCTCTTATTACAATTCATATAAGTGAGGTTAGCACATTAACATATTCATATCATTATAAGACACATTGGTAGATCATCATCATCCTTATAACATTTAGATTATAGCCAACACCTCAAAAGCCATACTGAAGACATTTCAATTCAACATCATACCAACCCTATCAATCCTAATACAAGGCATACTCCAATACAGCATCATGGCTTAATCACAATTAACCATAATTGAAATAAAATACAGGGATCACAAGACTTACCAAGTCTTCTTCATAATTCATCATCAAGGTCTTACCATAAACCCTTAATCAACCCAATTAGGGTGTAGAATGATAATATAACCATAACCAACATGATAACAAAGCTAATTGAATCACTACATCACTATCCCAACAGTAGCTCATAGCTTAAGAAAAGAGACATAGATCAAAGTCATAGTCTAACTCAATTACTCAAGAACTATCATGATAGGACTATAATTCACCCTAATCTATTAATTATTAATACAATAATATTACCAAGTAGTAACTTAATCAATAACCAAGTCAATTGAATCAACATTACCCAATGCATATCAAGATCATAACCTAGGGTTAAGGGGAATAGGTCATCTTCTATAACTAAACAAATTCATCACTATATAACATAATTGAGTTGAAATACATGTTAATATATTAATAATATCCAAAAGAAATCATAAAAAAAGTAATTCACAACATCAATTTCGTGTTGGAAGAAACCCACTAGAAAACCCAACTTTTGAAATCAATTTGATGGAACCCTTTGAGGAACACTACACCAATTTAGGCCCAAGGCCACCCAGGTAAAGTGTAGCCTAAAATAGCAAAAAGGGTGGCCTTTGATAAAAAGCCACATTTTTTGACTTTTAGCAACACTTTTTAGAGGGTGGCCTAAAGAAGCATAACCTTTGACATTAACAACACTTTTGAAGTGTTGCCAAAGCAACAACACTTAAAAAGTGTGGCCACAGAGGTATAAAGGCTACTCTTTTGAGCATTTCATTGGCAACACTTTTATCTGATTATACTACACTTAAAAGTGTGACCTTTGCGTTGTTATTGGTTACACTTTAAAATTGTAGCGTTTTATATCTCACCTAAAACAACACTTATAAAGTGTAACTTTTCTTATGTACAACATAAAATTTATAAACAATAAGCCACACTTCTGAAGTGTGGCAAATGTAGATTTTTTGTGTAGTGATATAAATCACTAAATTTATTTATAAATAATTCAAAATTATAGATTTCAAATTAAATAAACTTCAAGAACATGTCCCCATACATATAGAAATACATATAGAAATCAATTACTTAAAGATCTCTAGTATTAATACATTCCACAACCAAATGTATTTAAACAACGTTTATGATAATTATACAAAAACTCTTTATCGTTCACTACAATAGATCGAGTTTATTTTTGTCCTCTATACATCAAAATTTAATCAACAACATTTTCCTGCACATCAAAAATTAATTAAAAGTTAGAGAATCATGTATTTTATATGCTCACTATATTGTTCAATACCAACCCCTTCCCAATCCCTTCACAGTTAAATGATCACTAAACATGTACAAGAACTATAAAATCTTGGAGATGACAATAGGACATGTATTCAAAGTCTGTCACAGAAGAAAAATATGATTCATTAAATGACTTAGGGAGAAAACAATGGGCAAAGAGTTAAATGATCCCAAACTGCATGTATAAAGCAGACCAATATGAATGATCAAATCTTGAAGAAAACAACAGGCAAACATACAAATGAATAGAATACATATGATCAAATACTCTTAGAAACTATTGACTCCAACTCTTTTTTGACAAGAAAAGAAAAGCCGGAACATAAATGAATAACAACTCAACTCAGTCTACCTTGCGTAAACAGGCAACATAACACAGATCTTACGAAAAAATCAATCAGTAAGACTGGTCTTACAACCTCTGAAAAGCATCTTCCCCAAAATCTTCACTTAACTGAGAGTGAACCCTCCAAGCTTTTCTATCAATTTAGTGAGCATATCTACTACCATAACATTTTATATTCTTACAAAGGTCCTAATTGACAAGTCGAGATGACCAAATATTCTATGCTTTCAAATTGATTAGAATGATTGACTCATCCGCATATGCAGCAGTAGGTAATAAACTAGTTGAGCTGCAAACTTATGTGTGAAAAATATTACTAAACTCCAAGCTTCAGTGGTAATAAGAAATTATCAAATGCAGGTGTCCTCTGTTTATATCAAAATTAATAATTTTAATAGTCACAAACATATCCAACCAATAGTGGAAAACTTAACAAGCATGTGCTAAGAACAAATTTTGGGTTTTAGGAGATTTAAACACAGGTGAGGCCAGTGAATATGAGCTTCAAAGATATCATAATAATATAACATAAATAAATACTATATTGAGAGTGTCTTCAAGAATCAGTGATAAATTGCACATTCTCATCAGATTTAATGACATTTGGAGACTTTTCATTTTCTTATAAATCTAAAAAACAAAATTGATTGATATTGATCACAGCAAGTATCAAAGGAACTTATAGTAGCATAAATCAGTTTTCAGTAAAACAGCAAACTACTCAATTATATTACACCTTTAAACACGCACCAATACAGCTTTATATAAAGAAAGAGATTCAATGAAATATGTCCAAAAAGGTCAGTAGTACTCATCAAAGATTATTAAGCTCAGTAATGACAATTCCTGCATTTGCATAAGAAAAAATAGTGCACAAAGATGGTTTTTTTTTTAAAAAAAAAAATCGAGATGCACAGAGTAGAGGCCAATCAGTTCAAACCTTATCCTCAAGGCACTGCTACTGTTTTTGTGTCAAGAATATAGTTTAAGATTAAAAATCACCTTTGATCCAAATCAACATATTTTCACAAGGTTCGAATTATTTTAGAGGAAAATTTCAAAATATCACAGGGAAAACGGACAAAAGCAGAAGAATACAGCAAAACGAAGAAACAAAGAGTTCTTGGCTGAAAGTTAATTCAGTTCTATAGGTTTGACATTTCTGAATTCTTAAGTCAGAAGTATGGCCTTATGCAACAGTTTTGTTGTAAAACGAGCTTAGAAAACATATAAATTAAAACGTAAAGGGAGATTGAATAGAGAAGGTTCATACAGAAAAATGAGCAAAAAATTTATGTGGTCATAATTATAATGAATCGTCATGATTATAATTGACACAAGATTGTTACCTGAAGTTATTACCCCTTCTAAATGCCATTTCGTGCGTAAGCTCATAGACAACTGGGTTGTGTTCTATTCCTTCCATGCACATTCAAACACCAACCTGCCAAAGCGTATCCAGAAAGCAAAGAAAATAGTAATGGACATTCGACAAATTCAAGGAAATGGATTAAAAACTCAAATAAAATCATAGTATGCAACAGTTTAAGAGGATATAGAATCATAAAAAGCCTAAGGTTCTAAATTATACATTTATGAAGAAACAAATAAGAAAATATTTTTAATGAAATAGTAGGTGTTACCATTGTTTAGTTCGCACTTGTGCGGGCATCAATACGACTAGAAGTCACTACATCTAACACTCCATACATTTCAGTGTTGCCTCGAAAGTCGCGCAGCATAAACCTTTATGTTTTGTTAGAGTAACATAAAAAATATTATTGATTGATATTCAAGCTTGATGATACGTGAAACACCATATTCAGGAACCAAATTATACAGAGTTGTTTCTACACAGAACCCTCTGATTACCAGATATAAAGAGTGCCATAGAATTTAGAGGATGATTCCATATTGGTTAAACATCAGCAATAAATCAGTAACTATCATCTTCCCATGTGGAACAGAATGTAAAAGTGATTGTTTGAAAGCAAAAGATTAAAATAAAGTAAGACCAACAGTCTGTAAATTACCAGAGTCTGGTAGTGAAAATATGTTCTTCTCAAGGGTGTGATGTTTTGTGGTTAAAAGATTGACTTTACTAATATGGAAGGAATAGGGAGATCAGATTGACCTCTAAAATGCGAATTTTATGGCATCAAAAAGTAAAGTGCCACATAAGTAACATGATCAATAACTTTTCCTTAAGACGTTAGTAATTACCACATAAATGATGGAAAACCTACAATACCTTTAGATGCTCAAGACGTGTCATTTAGTACTATCCAAGTACACTGTAACACTCAACACAAAAGTTCCCCATGGAATCTATATTTGTAATAAATTCATGAAGATGACGACACTATTCAGGATAAATGATACTGTTACATAAATAAAAAGGAGATAAAGAAAAGTAAGAACCACACACTCGCATGTACTTCAAATCGGAGATCCTTTTTTCTAATTTTATCGTTTATCCTGGTTCATCTCACTCAGTTTAAGTATATATATATATATATATATATATATATATATGTATATATATATATATGTATATATATATATATGAGCAGAAGCAGAGAAATATAAGTACAGATAATGATTATTCTAAACTCCCACGAACATGAAAATTGGACTAGAAAAAACAATGATGAGACAAAGAGATAGAGATGAAGCTATACCACCTATCTTGTATTGAACAGAACATTGTCATGCTGGTACAAACAATTTACTGTTTAAAATCAGAAGACGAGAGCTCCTTTTTGTACACTTAGATTATTTTTCAGTCTTTTTCTTCTTCTTGTTATGCAGTTCAATAATTATTTTGGTCCTATGTTTTACTTACAAGTGCAATGATTAAATGTAGTCCATACCCACAATGAATCGATGTGAGTAATCCAAGGACTAACAAATGATTTCCCAACCTTATAGTGAGTCATTCGTTACACTATATATTCATTACCTTTCATAGGCAATTCTCTATTGATCATGACATTGATTTCATTGCTTTCATGTTATATATATAATACATTTCATATACACGAGACATTGAAATCGTTGATGTAGCATAAGACATCTCAAGTGAGGTCCAAACATATGGGAGCTCAACCCGACGGCCTTCTTTATCAAACATAGAGTCTAATTCATTCATTCATTCATACTTCACATATTCGTTTCATTCATTCGTAGGCTGATGTAAACACCAGCTATACCTGGGATAAAGTTTAAGACTCTCATTCTGATCATGGAGTGCAATGACCAAGAATGACCTAATTTCATTACTTGAATTTGATTTCACCTCCTAATTGTCTTGCACAAACACCTTCTGTATCGTTCATTTCATTATCTTTCATACTTTGAGGAACTCCAACCTTAACCGACATAGATCCTGTGAGTATCATGAAATCCAGTGTCTACCCCTCACCGAAAAGAGGTGGAATCGCCGGCCAAAGTGACCCAAAACATGTTAGCTTACATGGAAATTGAACCCCGTCAGATCCCTATATTGGCAGTATAGCTTCGAAGGCTAGGAGACATAAGGAGACCCATACATGGCATGCCGGACAGTCTCATATCATGAGATTTACGTGAACCTCCACCCTTCCCGAAAGAAGGCATCACCGCTCATAGCTAGGCTATCGGTGCTCAGTATAAAGTTCCATTTCATTCAACACATACGTAATAGAAGCTGGCTTATAGTATGGAGGACATCATAGCTCTATAGATGATTTCTCATCTTATCATTAGGATAAAGTATACATTAGTCTCAATACTTTCATTAGAGTGTACATAGATACTGATCAGTTCATTAGCTTTACACTCTCATAGGTGAGCACGTTTTGGTAACATTTACTTAGGCTCATTTGAGTTTGCTCTCATCTTTCACATTAGCCTCTTATCATATTGTCACCACATTCACTAGCATTAGCACATTTTTTTTTTCATAATCACTCATCCCTTTTACGTGAATGTTCATTTCATCATCTTTTAGTGTTGACTCAAGCATTATGGAGGCTTTCTTCTAGATTGAAATCTACTTACTCTATTGATGACTGTTTATCCGTACTTTACATTGATGAAATGTGAATTGTTCTTTCATATCATCCTTTATTTACATTGATGAATGTGAATTGTCCTTACATATCATCCTTAAGCGTTAATGAGACTAGTTTCACACATTCTAACACCTTCATTCGTGAGTATTCTTTTACAAATTAGCTTTGGTGTAAGTATGACTTGTCTCACTTCCTTTAACACCCCATTCTGGTCACTTACTTAATTTAGACCCTTTTAATTATTTTATAACTCACGTTACTGAATTAATTTAGTGTAGTAGCTTCATATAACCGTTTATAAACAATGAGCACTTCATTCAATGAGTTTCATGAGTTCATAGTTCATTCATGTGGTGCATGTTGGGAGTTGTCCCAATGAATGTCATGCCCTTGGTTATGGATTCATTGATATTACTTTAGAAGTTCTTAATATATATTTGATACTCTTACTACACAAGAATTGGCATATGATTTGTATTGGCTAAAGATTTGGGATGTTAGACTAGCAAATTCATTCTTTTTGGCATAAGCCAATTTTTATGTATGTTCATATTTAAATTTCCATATGTATGAACCCTTAGACAATCATTTAATCATTTACCTATGTTCCTATCCATTAGCAGATATTCATTTTGACCACATAGAGTAAGCCTACTTTATTTGAACCAGATAGCCAATTTATTCAAGATATGATTTCATTGATGTCTTTGAGCCAATTCTCAGTTTATGGATTTTAGTGTAACAGTTTTAGAGCATATTGGACAAAATAATATTAACATTTGATGGCTTTAACATCTTCATAACATCACAACAACAGCAAGTCAACATTAAGCAAAAGACACATATTTACTTAACACATCACGGACTTAACTTAGCCTATTATCGATCAATAATTATCATGATAAGATTAACTTTACGCAATTATAAGTTCATAAGTTCATTCAATACTCATCATTCAACAACAATACACGTTAAGAACAGCCAACACCACATACCAACAACATGATTTCTAACCTATTTATCATTGAAATTGTAACAAGGATACTAGGGAAAGGAGTTCGACAAGAACGAGGGGAAACAACCCTAGTTTTCTAGATGTTTGAATTGTTCGATAGAAAGTTCTCTTGGAGAAAGAAGTCCAGCAGAGAAACCCATACCTTAATTAGAAGTTAATGTACGAATACCACCTTGAACAAACCTTGAAGAAACCTTGAAAATCGTTTAAGAAATTTTCTATTATTTTTTCTTGCGTTTTGTTCACTGTTTTTCTCATGCTTGTTTTCTTGTTTTAGTCGTGTATTTGTTTGAGTTTGAACGTGATTTTTAGGTTTAGTAACTTACCTTGACTTATTCAAATTAGGTTTTAATAAGTTAATTAAATAAATTAATTAAGTAATTACTAAAAAAACTCTCCTAAGTTGACTAAACATACGAGAATGTTGACTTGACCTAAAATCTGAAATTTTTGTGTTGAATGGTTTAGGTAAACATTTTGACTTTATATTAATTAATTAAATCCTTAATTTAGTTAAATTAGGGACCTAGGTAAGTACTAAAGTACCCCTAATTTATTGGAACCATAATCAACCCTTTAGGACCATCCTAGGTTAAGTACTACGATGTTTCTTGCATTATACTAGCTTAGCATAAGAATTTCGGTTTGACCCCTTTATTTTAATTAATAAAATGTATAATTTAATTTATTAAGTAACCTAGGGTAATTACTAAAGTATCCTGAAGTCGTTATAACCATAACTAATCCTTTGGACCATCTTAGGTTAAATACTAGATTGTCTTTTTCTTGTATCAACCGAAATCTTGAAACATCTTCGTGATTTCGGTTTTGACCCTTTAAATTAATTAATTAAGCTACTAAATTTATTAATTAAGTAGACTAGGGTACTTACTAAAGTATCACTAAGTATTTAGGACCTTAACTAACTCTTTGGACCATCCTAGGTTAGGTACTAGAATGTTTCTAGTCTTAACCAAAATTTCAAAATTTCTTTTGTACTTTTTGTTTTAGCCCTTTTAAATTAATTAATTAATTTTTAAAATAAATTAATTAGGTAACCTAGGGGAATTACTAAAGTACCCCTTAGTTTATAGGACCATAACTAACCTTTTGGACCATCCTAGGTTAGGTACTAGGTTGTCTCTTTAACTAGTACTAGGTTAGTGTCAACCCGATTTTGGTCCTAGGTTTTCGGGTGCACTAGTGGGTCCATTTCGGTTAGTCCTAGGTTAGTTAGCTATTTGGGGCAGTATGTTAGAGTCTAAAATTGGTTAGGAAGTTAGGCTTTACATGTAGTGGTCCCTTATGCACGTTTTTTCCCCTTAACTACCCTAACGTAATTGGGTTAGGGTGGTCCCCTCCTTTGGTGCTTCTTCACATGTCTTGCACATGTGCTTGTACATTAGGTTGTTTGTACTTTCCTAACTAACTATTATGTATGGTTCCTTTGCTAATGTTTACTTATTGTCCTAAGGATCCTCACTATGTCCTTGGGCACTGCTTACTCTACAAGATCATTTTAAATGGTTATTTACTATGGTACTAGGATTGACACTTGGATGCCTAGTACCTAATATGTATGTTGGAGATAATTATCACAATTTATTTTATCTTAGGGTCTTCTTTGCAGGTACGTTTCTAAACAAGCTTGGAGTATATTTTGCTTATTTTGATATATATAGAAATTGTCTAACTCCCCTTAGCCATTTTTTATACTATGCCCAATATTTTTCAATATTGGGTAGTGGAATGCCTATGTATCCCCAATACGTATTCTAACGGACTTACTGCCTCTTCACTAGAAATATGATTTTCCGGAATGTTACATTATCCCCCCTTACGAACATTCGTTCACGAATGACACTTACACATCATTTAAACAAAGAGGGTGATTTCGAAGGTTAATTTATCACAATTAAACTTTTCTCCTTTGTGAATATCTTATTCACACATATTTGGATGAGGCATATCATTCAAGCTTATCTTAAGCTTCATACTTGAGATTTAGGAATTTCCTTCTCAATCACACTTAACTTAATGAACATCACAAATAACGCAACACAGAAAATATGCCTATGCTACACAAAAACAGCAACACACAATGCAACATAATTTCGTTTTAACTCACATAGTTCTATTATAAGACATATGATTAGGGACTTACCACACCAAATCCACTTAAACACTTGAACTTAGAGTTTCTTAAACATATACGAGAGTTAGGAAGAGTATATCTAACCTCGTAGATAACATCTTGTTGTCCTTAAGATTTGAACCTAATGACGCCCAACTTAACTATAAAGGGACTTGCCACTATGCCATCAACTTCTATTCATACTCGTCGGCCTTAAAACTGTCTCCTACAGGAGTACTAACTAGAAACGATTCATGTAAGATCTTAGGAAGTAAGTCAAATTGATTATCCAACAAAGAAGTAAACATAGAAAAAGTAGATCATGGATCTAGTAATGCATAAACACAAAAAAAAAACACAAGCAAGTTACCATTATCCAAATTTACGTACTTCTCTTATTCCATTATTCCTCTCAACGCATAGAACGAGTTTCTCTTTGAAGGGTTCGGCTACAACATTTGACCGAGGCTGAGCATCTGCCTTGACCTGTTGGATTTGAGCCACACCCTTCTCATTTTAAACCAACTTATTTGGAAACTGAAGCCTTAGTATCCTATTTCTATAGTTTATTATAACATAACACTTATGAAGCAAATCCATGTCTAAGCAATATTCTTGAGTTTATATGCTGCAAATTTATCCTTCTTCTCCTCATTAATACACATAGCAGGCTTTTAGACAATTCCATGCATTCACCTCCATGCGAACAGCCACACTCACCACAGGTCTTTCGTCCACGTTGGGCAATTCCATTATGGCCCCTTCTTGTGAAGGCTAGATCTTGATTCTGGCGCCTTAGACCACTTGGTCATCCTAATTCATGTGTGTATCCCTCAACATGCTCACACAAGAAGGAAGTTAGATAAGTAGAATGACACAAAGTGTCAACGCTCTAGATAGCTCTATAAAGAGTAGAAGAAGGGATAATTTCCTTTTATCGCGTAGTCTCTAAGTCATGATTGTGGCACGCTTCACAATCATAAGCTACTACGTAACGTGGTTATGTGGAGCTTTACTTCCTAGGTAATTTAACCACATGATCTGATACCAATTTGTCACGACCCGAATTCTGGAGTCCGAACCGCAACCGGCGTCATTGACCTCTCAGAGGTCGCAGACAAGCATCATCTTGCATTCATCACATTCATATGGTTAATTTTAGTGGAAAATTTAAAACTTTTAAATGTATGAAGTATACATTGACTTCATGTAGTTATTTCATGAATTCATCATATACTAAGCTCAACATAAAGAAACTGCGAAATCAATTCAAATCAAAGAATAACATATCATAGTAGTTTGCCAAAATGGCCTTATTACAAATCTTTGAATAAATGTCTGAAAGAAACTCTAGGTACAACATCCACAAGATATGCCTAAAACTCAGGCTAGACTAAAACTGTAGCATCCTCGAAATCAAGAGGACCTACCAAATGGTCTCGAGAAATGCTGATGTCTAAATCATTGCAAGAGTCGTCAATCTGTACCTTAACGTGCATCTATAAAATAGTAAATAGTAGGGGCTAGTAAACCCCTTGTACTAAGTATGGGTGTATGCACACATACACATAAGTCTATGCAAGATCAAAGAAAACTCTTCCTAAACAACATGCTATTTCTAGAAAGCATAGTGACTAAACTTTCCTAAATCGTTATATGTGAGTTGTGGTATGAATATGATGTATTTTAATGCATTCAAAGCACACAACTCATTGTATATATGATTACAAAACATTAATATCATCCACATAATTTTAGAACAACTCCGGCGAAGATTTGAGATATTGATCCTCTTAGGACGAGAGCTCATTTTTGTATACTTAGATTAATTTTCAGTCTTTTTCTTCTTGTTGTTGTATAGTTCAATAATTCTTTTGGTCCTATGTTTTACTTACAAGTGCAATGATTCATTGTTGTCCAATACCCATAATGAATCGATATAAGTAATCCAAGGACTGAGGAATGATTTCCCTACCCTATAGTGAGTCATTCTTTAGACTATATATTCGTTACTTTTCATAAGCAATTCTCTATTGATCATGCCATTGATTGCATTATTTTCATGTTTTTTAAATAATACATTTCATATACACGATACTTTTGAATCGTTGATGTAGCATAAGACATCTCAAGTGAGGGACCAATGACGACCTTCTTTAGCAAACACAGAGTCTGCTTCATTCATTCATTCATACTTTACATTATTCATTTCATTCATTCGTATGCTGATGTAAACACCAGCTATACCTAGGATGAAGTATAAGACTCTCATCGGGATCATGAAGTTCAATGACCAAGAATGACCTAATGTCAGTACTTGAATCCGATTTCACCTCCTGATTGTCTTGCACAAACACCTTTGGTATCGTTAATTTCACTAGCATTCATACTTTGAGGAACTCCTACCTTAACCGACATATATCATGTGAGCATCATAAAATCGACAATCTACCCCACACCGAAAAAGAGGTGGAATCACCGGCCAAAATGACCCAAAACATGCTAGCGTACATGGGAACTGAACCCCGCCAGATCCCTATATTGGTAGTATAGGTTCGAAGACTAGGATATAAAAGGAGACCCATACCCGGCATGCTGGATAGACTCATCTCATGAGAGTTACGTGAACCTCCGCCTTTCCTGAAAGAAGGCATCACCGCTCATAGCTAGCCTATCGGTACTCAGTATAAAGTTCCATTTCATTCAAATCATACGTCATGGAAGCTGTCTTCTAGTATGAGGACATCATAGCTCAATAGATGATTTTTCATCTCATCATTAGTATTAAGTATACATCAGTCTCAATACTTTCATTAGAGTGTACATAGAGACTGGTCTCTTCATTAGCTTTACACTCTCATAGGTGAGTACGTTTTGGTAACATTTACTTAGGCTCTTTTGAGATTGCTCTCATCATTCACATTAGCCTCTTATCATATTGTCACCCCATTCATTAGAATTAGCACATTTGTTTTTCATAATTACTCATCCCTTTTATGTGAATGTTTATTTCATCATATTTTAGTGTTGACTCAAGCATTATTGAGGCTTGCTTCTAGGTTGAAATCTACTTACTTTATTGATGACTGGTCATCCTTACTTTACATTGCTGAAATGTGAATTGTTCTTTCATATCATCCTTAATTTACATTGATGAATGTGAATTGTCCTTACATATCATCCTTAGGTGTTAATGAGACAAGTTTCACACATTCTAACACCTTCATTCGCGAGTATTCTTTTAAAAAATTAGCTTTGGGGTAAGTAAGACTTGTCTCACTTCCTTTAACACCCCATTCTGCTCACTTACTTAATTTAGACCCCATTAATTATTTTATAACTCACATTACTTACTTACTTTAGTGTAGTAGCTTCATATCACCGTTAATGGACAATGAGCACTTCATTCAATGAGTTTCATGATTTCATAGTTCATTCTTGTGGAGCATGTTGGGAGTTGTCCCAATGAATGTCATGCCCTTGGTTATGGATTCATTGATATTACATTAGAAGGGCGTAATATATATTTGATACTCTTACTACACAAGAATTGACATATGATTAGTATTGGCTCAAGATTTGGGATGTTAGACTAGAAAATTCATACTTTTTGGCATAAGCCAATTTTTACGTATGTTTATATTTAAATTTCCATATGTATGAACCCTTAGCCAATCAATCATTAAAATAAGTTCCTATCCATTAGCATATATTCATTTTGACCAGATAGAATTAGCCAACTTTATTGGAACCAGATAGCCAATTTATTCAAGATATAATTTCATAGATGTCTTTGAGCCAATTCTTAGTTTATAGATTTTAGTATAATGTTTTGAGAACATATTGGACAGTATAATAACATTTGATGGCTTTAACATCTTCATAACACCACAACAACAAGTCAACATTCAGCCAAAGACACATATTCACTAAACACATCACAGACTTACTATAGCATATTATCGATCCTTAATTATCATGATTATATTAACTTTACGCAATTACAAGTTCATAAGTTCCTTCGATACTCATCATTTAAGGACAATACATGTTAATAACTACCAGCACTATATACCAACAACATGATTTCTAACCTATTCAATATTGAAATTGTAAAAAGTATACTAGGGAAAAGGAGTTCGACAAGAACGATGGGAAACAACCCTAGTTTTCACGATCTTTGAATCGTTCGAAAGAAAGTTCTCTTAGAGAAAGAAGTCCAGTAGATAAACCCACACCTTAAGTAGAACTTAAACTACGAAGACCACCTTGAACTAACCTTGAAGAAACCTTGAATAAACTTTTAAAATCGTCTAAGAAAATTTTCTATTTTTTTCTTGCGTTTTATTCACTGTTTTTCTCACGCTTGTTTTCTGGTTTTAGTGGTGTATTTTTTTGAGTTTGAATATGGTTTTTAGGTTTAGTAACTGACTTTGACTTATTCAACTTAGGGTTTAATAAGTTAATTAAATAAAATAATTAACTAACTACTAGAAAACCCTCCTAAGTTGACTAAACATAGGAGAATGTTTACTTGACCTAAAATCTGAAATTTTGATGTTGACTATGGTTTAGGTCAACATTTTGACTTTATATTAATTAATTAAACCCTTAATTTAACTAATTTATTGACCTAGGGTAAGTACTAAAGTACCCCTAAGTTATTGGAACCATAATTAACCCTTTAGGACCATCCTAGGTTAAGTACTAGGATATTTCTTGCATTATACTAGGTTAGCATAAGAATTACAGTTTCACCCCTTTAATTTAATTAATTAAATGGATAATTTAATTAATTAAGTAACCTCGGTTAATTACTAAAGTACCCTTAAGTCTTTATAACCATAACTAATCCTTTGGACCATCCTAGGTTAAATACTAGGTTGTCTTTTTCTTGTCTCAACCGAAATCTTGAAACTTCTTTGTGATTTCGGTTTTGAATCTTTAAATTAATTAATTAAGATGATAAATTAATTAATTAAGTATCCTAGGTATTTACTAAAGTATCCCTAAGTTTTTAGGACGTTAACTAACTCTTTGGACCATCCTAGGTTAGGTACTAGGATGTTCCTTTCTTGTCTTAACCAAAATCTGAAAATTTCTTTTGTAGTTTTTGTTTTAGCCCTTTTAAATTAATTAATTAATTTGATATATAAATTAATTAGGTAACCTAGGGAAATTACTAAAGTACCCATTAGTTGATTGTACCATTATTAACCTTTTGGACCATCCTTTGTTAGGTACTAGGTTGTCACTTTAACTAGTACTATGTTATTGTAAACCCAGTTTTGGTCCTAGGTTGTCGGGTTCACTAGTGGGTCCATTTCGTTTAGTCCTATGTTAGTTAGCTATTTGGGGCAGTATGTTAGAGTCTAAAATTTTTTAGGAAGTTAGGCCCCACATGGTGTGGTCCCTAATGCACATTTTTGTCCCCTTAACTACCCTAACCGAATTCGATTAGGGTGGTACCCTACATTGGTGCTTCTTCACATGTCTTGTACATGTGATTGCACATGGGTTGGTTGTACTTTCCTAACTAACTATTGTTTATGGTTCCTTTGGGAATGTTTACTTATTGTCCCAAGGATCCTCACTATGTCCTTGGGCACTACTCACTCTATATGATCATTTTAAATGGTTATTTACTATGATACTAGGCTTGACACTTGGATGCCTAGTACTTATGGACTTACTGGCTCTTCACTAGACATATGATTTTCCGGAATGTTACATAACCCTCATGATATACCTTGAGCAATGCATTGATAGCGTCTCATACCACCATCCTTACCAAGGTACAACATTAAGGTCACCAAAAGTGAACTTACCACTCAGCCCTTTTCACCTTTAAACAACATCTATGCACAAGATAAAAAACAATTTACAAGGCATGACGAGGGAAATTAACTCATAATATAACCCAAGTACACCATGCATGTCACATTAAGCACTTGAGAGTCAACATGCTTCAATTACTTCATTTAAAGGACTTTCAGACATTAGTCATTAAGACATAGAGAACTCACTATGACAATCTTAAAGCTTAATCATGCAAATATGGATAACTCTCATACTACCACCTGCACATTATAAAACTTCTCATGAAACCATACTGCGCATTTCACATAATAGGAATAAATTTTTAACCGACATAGACCATGACAACTAGATCATGGAAACTGGTGTCATATAACCCCACATCGTAAAGAGGTGGTTTGGTTGCCTAATGTAAGACCATAAACTTTAGCTTAAGTTTATCCACTAGCTAGACCTATGTCGGCACATAGTTAAGAGGTAAGCAAGATGTTCATTGAAATCAGCTCTAACGTAGGGAGAATTTCCATCATACCTTATCCTTTTGGTGCTTATCCGACATTCCCATAGAAAAGTTTCATTACCCTACGTTATCACACTTAAGAGGGCCACCAACATCAGGCCTATCAACCCAAGGTGGATTACAAGGATATCTCCTTGACTTTCCAAGAAAGGGGCACCACCATTATATCTACCGTTTCAAAGTTCATCATTTCACATAAGAAAGGGACACCACCAATAGGTCTACCTTTTCAAGGTTTAACATTGAAGGGCTACCTACATGAGGTCTACCAGTTCAAGACATAATCTAGAATACCTTATTATTCATTAATTCATTCATTCACGAAAGTCTACCAACAGTAGGTCTACAACTTCAAGACATTAAGACATGAGTCAAGATAAATACATTATATAAGAATAGGATGTCTACGCCAACCAAATCAACATATCCAATATGTAGTAGAAGACACTTCATACTCCATCACCATCCTTTATTAGTGTCAAATTGAGAAATAACTTTTCAATAATCACACAAATACCTTTAAGAGATGATCACCTTAACTTTATTAAATTCACATTCATACACTTAGTAAGTAGACACCTCCACCTTTCAAGTGGATCAATAGTCAAACACATTCTACTTCAACATATAACTTAGTTCTAACTTGATTCCAAGACCATGAATCTAAAATCATCAATACATCAACAATTTACCCTAATTACGGCATAGATAATGATACAATTCAATAACCCAAAATAATACACATTCCAATCATAAGCCTTCACAATCCACTAACCCACTTCATAAAGGCATAATTTAGTAATTGAGGGAAATCATGGGTTCATAGAGTATTTTCATCATAAATCATGAATTAAACACCAATACAATTATAATATGACATTAGTAAGCATTTGAAATTGTTTGAAGAAAGAACCCATGAGATTTGAGTAAAACCCTAGGTTTTTCATGAACTTGAAATCTTTGAAAATTATTTGGACGGACTCTAGGGAGAAATCTAACCTAGATGAAGGAATACATTACCTTTACTAAGATTCAATACCAAATTTAATGAATAAAACTCCTTGAATCCAAACCCTAGCTTTCACTTCTCCTTCTTCTTCCTTTAGTTAGAGAGAGATGTATTGAGGGAGCAAGAACTTCTTGATCTTCTTTGGGTTTGTGTAAAACTAGCATCGTGCCATCTTTTTTATCTTTTGCTTAATAAGTGCTGAACTTTCGTAAGCTTTAAAGCTGAATTCATTCAACTAGTTCAATTGTTCCACTCTATCTTTTGAGATTATTATCGATTCCTAATTCAGTAATTTTACTGCCCACATGGCTTTGTGATCCAATTTTAATAGTAGATGGAATGAATTTTCAAGACCAGTTGATATGGAGACATACCTATGGGAGTCTTGTATGTTGTACGATATGCCCATAATACATCATTAAGCTTTTGAGACTAATCAGTTTTGTTGGCGTTCACTGTCTTGGATAAGATAGTCTTAATTTTAGGTTTGATACTTAAACTTGACCGCTTGTTTGGGGTGATATGGGGTTTCCACCTTGTGTTTTACCCCATATTTATTCAATGCAGTGTAAACAATCTGCTACAAAATGGGATCCACCATCCCCAATGATACCCTTAGTTTTACCAAATCTAGTAAAAATGTAAGATTTCAGGAACTTGGCAACACTTTTTCCTTCATTGTTAGGCAAAGCAAAAGATTCCAACCACTTGGAAACATAAGCCATGTCCACCAAGATATATTTATTAACAAAAAAATCACAAACAGGTCCATAAATCTATACCCCAAACATCAAATAGTTAAATTTCTAAAATGAGAGTAAGGGGAATTCATGTATTTTAGACACCCCCCTACTTTTGGGGATGAGCGCATTTCTTCTCAAATTTATGTGCCTCTCTTTAATGTGATGACCAGTAATAACCAATTTATAGAACTTAGTTTGTAGTTCGCACACCACTATGATGGCCCCCCACAAGTGAAGCATGACACTATGGAGTATATCTAACATTTTTCTTTTGGAACACGCATTCTTATGATGTGGTTTTCATATTCCCGCAACATATATGGTTCATCCCAAAGGTTTTTTTTACATAGAATAAGAACCTCTTCCATTGGCGGGAATTCAACTCCTCTACATTAGTCCACAAACTAAATAATTTGCGAAGTCAGCATACCAATGAGGTTTGCTGAGAGATATTAGAAAGGCATTTTCATCCAGAAAAACGTTATTCTGTCAACTTCTGGCTCTCCATATTCCTTGCCTTCTAATCTCAATAGGTCATCTTCTACTTGATTTTCGCAACCACTTCAATCATTGACCTCAAAGTCAAACTCTTGAAGAAGCAATACCCATCTAATCAACATTGGTTTTGCATCCTTCTTTGCAATAAGGTAGCGTAGGGCAGCACGATCAATGTGGACCATTACTTTAGTACTAAGAAAGTATGCCCAAAATTTTTAGTATGCATACACCATATTAAGCAATTCTTATTCAATAATGATATAATTACATTGAGCACTGATCAAGGTTTTTCTCGCATAGTAGAAAATTTTGTCACATTTTTGCCCAAAAAAAAAACTCAATGTTGTGCCACTTGCATCACACATTATTTTGAAGGATTCAGACCAATCTGAGCCGATGATAATCAGGGTGGACACCAACTTATGTTTGAGGAATTTGAGTGCTATCATGCAAGAATCAGCAAAGCAGAAATTCACATCTTTCTGTAAAAGTTTTCACAAGGGAAGAACGATCTTAGAAAAGTTTTTAATGAACCTCAGGTGGAAACTGTCCTGTCCCAAGTAACTACAAACACCCCTAACAGAAAATGGAGGCGACATTTTTTCAATCACTTCGATCTTTGCTTTGTCAACCTCCCACCCCTTTTGCAAAACTTTATGCCCAAGCATTATATCTTCTGTAACCATAATATGGCATTTTTCCCAGTTAAGGACCAATTCATTCTTCACACATCTTTGGAGAGCTTAGCATAAATGGCTAAAAAATTCTTCAAATGTGTCACCCAAAATCCAGAACTAATCCATAAATACCTCCATTAAATTTTCTACCATGTTTGTGGAGATTGATAACATGCAACGTTTAAATGTAGTCGGAGCATTACATGACGCAAATGACATTTGCTTAAAGTAAAAAGTGCAATATAGGCGTGTAAATGTTGTTTTCTCTTATCTTCAGGGGAAATAATGATTTGGTTGTATCCGGAATACCCATCAATAAATCAATACAATTCTCTCTAGGAAATTCGATCAAGCATTTGATGCATAAAGGGCATGGAAAAATAATTATTTTTGGTCCACAAATTTAGCTTTTGGTAATCCATGCAAACTATTCACTCGGTCACTGGTCTAATAGGTAAAAGATCCCATTTTCACTAGGTACGACCGTAATACCTCTTTTCTTCTCTACACACTACACCGGGCTTATCCATTTGCTATCCATGATAGTATAGGTCACTCCTTCGTTTAGCAATTTTATGATCTCCTTTTTAACCACCTCTTTCATTGATGGGTTAAATTTTCTTTGATGTTAAACACTCGGCTTGCAATCACTACCAAGCTGAGTTTTATGAGTGCAAATGCCCGGAAGGATACCAATATATCAATAATGGTCCACCCTACTACCTCAATATACTTTCGCAAGACTTCAAGGAGCAATTTGACCTTCCATTCAAGAAAATAAGCTACAATAATCACCGGCAAGGTGTTATTCGTCCCAAAAAAGCGTATTGAAGATGGTCCAGAAGCTTTTTGAGCTCTAGTTTTGGTTGTTCTTCAGTTGAGAGCTTTGCTATAGGGTTATGTCGGTTTTTAAAATCAATGTCCATCTTGAATTGAGTTTTTGAATACTCCCATCAAACCTTATAGAGTTGCCACTACTTCTTTATAACTTCAAATGTTGGCCTAATCATAATTAGTAAGTATTGCTTCTAATGGCTCGCTCACATAAATCATGTGGCTTACAATAGCTACCACCTCATCAATGACATCATCAGTAGAGACCACACGAATATCAATCGAGTGCTTCATAGAAATACACACATTGAATGTCACTTCATCCTCATTTACCAAAATTTTCAATTCTCCACTTTCGACATCCACAAAAGTTCTCATGTTGCCAAGAAAGGTCTTCCCTAAATAATAGGAATTTCAGCATCAATTTCACCAAGATGTCGTATAATCCCTACAGGATATTTCATAGATAAATCTACCATTAAAAGTCTCATTGTAACGACTTTTGGCTCTCTCAACCTGACCTATTTATAATTTTATGCAGCATAAAGTTGATGCTTGCTTCCAAGTTGCATAGGTCTTGGTGAATTGAAGAATGCCGATTGTGCAAGGAATGGTGAATGCCCTAGAATCACTCTCTTCTTGATCAACTCATTGGTCATCATTGCACTACAATTATGAGAAATCTCAACAGTCTCAACATCCAAATTCTTTTCTTTGTGACCAATTCCTTCATGAATTTGGCATAACCCAACATTTCCAATAATTCTTTAATAAGAAGAAGGTTGATAGTAATTTCTTGACTTGCTCTTCATCATTCTTATTTTTGAGACGTTGAGGGAATGAATATGATATTTTGGGCAAAGGCTACATAACTTGTGGGGAAGTTGAAATTTGTTTCTCTCTTTCCTTTTGTGTCACCTCCTCCTCCATTCTTTTGTCTTCTTTATGCTCTTGATTTCTTCATTTCTCAACACATCTCTCTTTGCTATTTTTCCTCTATGAGTTACCACAACTAAATGTCTACTATCATCTTTCAGTCCCTTTTGTGTCTTCAATTGTACTACAAGTAAACTTAGTTTCCTTTCAAATGTTTGGATTGAATTTGCGTGAGAGTTTAATCAGTAGTCCGATGATGAGAAATCAATATTCATTCCTTTAAAAAAAATTGTCTGACCCCTCAACTTTATCAGGGATTCGTGACAGCAGATCATTGACTCAGAGACTACTGTCACCTCCTATTGATAAAGGGATCTCACTAGAATGAGTGTGATCCTCTTCATAATCTTCCTCTCCTTGCCAATATGAACTTTGCTCTTCTCCTTTTTTACAGTTACAACGTTGATTTCCACCCCGTTATGAATAACATGGATGGAAACCCTCCTTGTATCGCTAGAAATTCCAACTTTTATCCTCCCCCATCTTTGAGTCTCCAGAAGATGAACTCCCCTAAATTTAAATACATCATATGTCTCCCTCATGTGCTTCTTAAATGATTCCATTTAAGCTAGAATTGCTTAATGTTGTTGTCTTGCTCCTTTCCTTGTCAATTTTCTCTTGTGTCATCCTAAAGTAAAATGGAGAGACTTGGTCATCTTGGGTATAACATGTTAGATTTATCTTTGTCATGTTATGTAGAAAAGATGTGGCCACCTCAAATGTTTGTGACATTATTCCTCCTTGAATTAATTGATTTGTTATTCCTTTGTTAATTTAATAAAGATTTTTGTAGAAGTATTAGAGTAACATATCACTACGAAACCCATGAGTCATAAATTTCCGCAAAAGTTCCTTAAACCTTATCCATGTTTCCTGGATTGGTTCTCCCTCCCTTCGCTTAAACCTTGGATATCATCTCTCAGTTGTATTATCTTCGATGTAGGAAAAACTCTTGCGTCTAATGCCATGACCAACTCCACCTATGACGTGAGTTGGTAGTTTGAACAACAATTTACTTGTCTCCCCTATCAATGAGAATGGAAATAATTAAAGTTGGATGGTCTCTTGAGACACATTCATGAATTACAAAGGGTTTACATTTCTGCAAAACTCTGCATATGTTCATGCGGATCCTCATGCTGTAATACTCAATATAAACCTCTTTACTATAGGAGATGAAGTGATGTGCTAGTGACTTTAAACATAGCATTGTCTCAGCCTGTGGCAAGCAAATTTCACCTATTTCACTCTTTTGAGTAGGGTCATAAGGACTATTAACATCGTCGATACAATCTCAATGACAAGAACAACTCGTTTGATGGCTTGCTTGTTACCTATTTCCACCAATTTCATTCATATTTCCTACTTCGACACAATCACGCAAAACAAAACTTAGAATTAAGTAAGTAAAACTACAACTAACAAAACAAAATTTCTACTTAACCAAAAATTGTCAAGTAACACCACTCACCGGCACCGGCGTCATTTTCATCGGTGATGTCATCAAAGATACTTCACCCAATACTAAGTATGTTGTCAATCAATACATAGCCCAACTAACGGTTGAGATGGTTCCCACAAGGAGTGGTACTGAGAATATTTGAGCCAAGCACAGATCAAATAATGCTGGTCAAAGGTATAAGAAATTATCGAACAAAAACAGAACAAATTTAAATGGTGACAGAAATTTCAATTAACGATAGGGGTTTTGTAATCAAATTTACAACTAAAAATCTTAAAAACAATAAGAGAGAGTAATGGGAAAAAGGGATTCTTGGGATGTGATCAAAGTAAAAGATAAAAGACTCAGAAGGATAGTTGCTATTTATAATAAATCTTTGAATATATTTAACTAGGATAGACTTTAGTGGGGGTAAATTCTATCTCCAGCAACTTACCCCGAATGAACTCAGTTTCACTCGAACACCGAGTTGCAGCCTTAAACACAGCCTCCGCCTTATCCCAATCACTCTCTTGAGCTGAATGTGTAGGATTGGACTAAGATTCACTCTCTCGAGCTGAACCCATGACTACCCAATAACAACCGGCTATAAACTTAGTAGTCTTAGTTTTAAAGACTCTCTCTCAAGCAAGCCAATAACATTAAGGTGAAATCATATTTGCAAATACAACATCATTTAGTTTAAACACAACTACTAAGTAAAATCACATTTAAGAAGCGAATATCCCAAAATAGATTTACCTCATATTCAGAAAATCACAACCCAAGAATTGGGGTTAGAAATAAAGAAAAGGAATAACATGATACCAAATCGAAGTAACATCAAATGTGTATGATTTATTTTGAATTCAATCAAGTATAGGATGAATAATTTCAAACACCCACATTAAATTTCTTCAAGATAAGAAGCTTCACATATTCAAGGTTCAAGGGCAACGTTTCCCAAGAGCTCTCAAAAACTCAAAATAGAAGTTAAGTCTAAAATTTATTGTTTAAAACTATGAAATATGATAAAACTCTATGTAAATAGATTCTATGTTAAGAATGCTTAAGAGTATTTATAGTTCTCAAAAAGATATGATGTGAATGATAACATGGCGCAATTAGTCGGTACTGTTGATCAACTCGGCAATCCGCCCTTTGGTATGTCTATCTCTTTCTTGCACTAGGCTTCAACATATTCATGTTTTTTATCATTAGGCGACATAGTACATCTTTGAAGAAATGCTAAGTGACATGCCACCTATTGTTTTGCACCATTAATTTGATCTTTTCCTTCAAGGCTCAGCTTATTGGAACAAAAGGTGGGGATTAGACTTTTTGGAGACACGTCGGACGGGTTCAGCGAGCCTAAGATATTCAGTTCTTCATTATTTTAGCTGATTTTGTTCCTTTTTGCTCCATAGTGTCCATGCCTTGTCTCTAAGTTCAAAACACCGGAAACTCATGATTTTAATCAATTTTAAAGACCATATATGCATTTGAAAACACAAAATCTATCAAAATATAGCCCTAAATGAGTCCAACTTGTTAACTCATTAGGTTTTATCCCAATGAGAAGATGGTGTGGTTCGTTATCAAGGTCGATTATGTGTTCCTAATGTGGGTGAGTTGAGATAGTATATTCTTGCAGAAACCCATAATTTCAGATATTCTATTCATCCTTGTGCCACGTAGATGTTCTCGATCTGGGGGAAATCTTTTACTGGAATGGTATGAAAAGGGATATTGCAAATTTTGTGACTAAGTGCCCCAATTGTTAGAAACCCAAGGTAGAACATCAGAAACCAGGAGGTATGACTCAACATATCAACATTCCTACTTTGAAGTGGGAAGTGATCAACATGGACTTCATTACATATTTGTTTTGTACTCGGAGACAACATTAACTCCATTTAGGTGAGTGTTGACAGAGTTACTAAGTTTGCACGCTTTTTGGCTATCAAGACCACAAGCAGATGAATAAGCCAAAATTTACATTAGTGAGATAGTCAGGTTGCATGAGGTTCTTTTTTTATAATCCTGTCGAATAGAGTTCCTCAGTTTACCTCTCAATTCAGGAAGTCATATCAAAAGGGTCTTAGTACTCAAGTTAATCTTAGCATAGCCTTTCCTCCACGTATGGATTACCAGGCATAGTGTACCACTAAGACCTTAGATTACATGTTGAGATCTTGTGTGATAGTTTTCAAGGGTAGTTGGGATGATCGATTCCACTGATAGACTTTGCCGACAATAATTGCTATCATTCCAACATTCGGATGCCCCCTTATGAGGCATTGTATGGGCGTATATGTAGATCTCTAGTTTTTTTTGATGAAGTAGGTGAAGAAACCATTATAGTGACAAAATCAATTCATGGTTCTATGAAGAATGTTTAGCTCAGTTGAGATAGACTTAAGAAGATGCAGATTCGCCAAAGGTCTTATGCATGCAGATTTAAGGACAACGGAATTAGAGTTCAAAAATTATGATTCGGTTTTCTTGAATGTGTTAACTATGAAATGGATGATGAGATTTTGATAGAGAGTGAAACTTAGTCATATATATGTAAGCCCATACATGATCTTGAAAAGGGTTTGTAAAACGTCTTATGAGTTAGAGTTGCTAAAAAAACTAACACCAGTGCATCTAATTTTTCACATTTTCTTATTGAAGAAGTGTGTGGGTGATCCAGCATTTATTGTACCTTTAGAAAGTTTTGTTGTGAAGGATAGTCGCACTTATGAAGAGGTAGCAGTTTAAATCCTCGATCTTTAGGTTCAAAGGTTTAGAAACAAGGAAGTTGCTTTAGTCAAGGTTTTGTGGAGGAGTGAATCCGTAGAGGGGCCTACTCAAGTTTTTGTGGAGGAGTGAATCTGTAGAGGGAGATACATGGGAAGTAGAATAATCCATGAAGGCCAAGTATCCTTACCTCTTTCCTTACGATTCCATTCCAGCTTAAGGTGATATTTCCTCTACAATTTTTCAGTAATTCATGCGCAGTTTCAGTCATATCATCATGTTTCTTCATATTGTACTTGTACTTTCAGCATATTTGCATATTTTTAGAACTTAGTTCAGTCATAAATTAGTTTCAATTGTTGAGTGGTAGGGGTTTAAGCTTTCTCCCTCCATTTAAGCTAGTTTATTCTTCATTCAAGGATGAATGACAAATAGTGTCACACCTCGTATCCTAGAATAGAGCAAAGTACAGATTTCTGAAGTTGCAAGTGGCACCGACAGGCACCATTTATTGATCGTAGAAGGACCCGTAGTACATTCAAATGGTCCGTGATTGACCGCCTGCGACTCTTCCCTAGAAATTTCAATAAATTAGGACATGTATCAGCCCACGCCTGGACCGTAGGGAACGCCACGCATCGTGGTACTTACTTTTTAATCAAACCCACAGATTCAGCTCCCAGTCACTAATTTATGATTGATCGGCATGGACCGTCGGTCAAGCCATGGTTGGTGGATCTAGTCCGTTGGCGACCCTATAGTTTTTAAGTCGAGGGTCATATGGTCTTGTTCTTGTTAACTTGACCCCTAAATTTTGTCGTTTAATCCCTAAACTTCATAGTTTTTGTTATTTATAGACTAGTAACTTAACAAGAATCTAACCTTATCGAAACATTCACCAAAAAGATACAAAAATAAGAACACAGAAGGAGAAGGAGTCAACCATTACCTAGTCCAAGAAAGCAGGAGGTTTTCTTTAATTTTAGCACTGAATTTGAAAGATTCCTGCGTGGAATTCTTAACAAGTATGTTGGATTTCACTAGTGGGTTACTTTCACCTATTAGGTCCTAGAATTAAATCAAAATCTTGATTCCCTTCAGATAATCTAAACCTAGGGTTTCTACAATTTTAATAGATTATTATGAATTAGCTATTTTAATGTTCCTAATTAGATTATTATGTTGTATTATCGTTTTCCCACATTCATGCATAAACTCAGAACCATAGATATGTAGTTCTTTTAGTTCACAAATTACACCTGATTGGCCTTATATTTAGGTTATACATGCCTCAGAATTAGATGTTGCATTTTAAGTAAGCATGGAAGTATTTTGAGCTATTAATCATTACAAAACTTCAGTCATAAATTTTTTAACTTAATCAATTTGGAGACTTAATACCAAGTAGACTAGGGTCACTCACCCTCAAGTCCGAAATGATATGCCCCATAGGTTGTTTGTCCCCTCTATGGGAATCATTTTAGTGTTCATGCCAACATCCCTCTATACCTCTGGCAGGAAATGTTTGTTCCTTGCGATGGGCGTTTACATCGAACTTCATATTTAGCTGATGTGGTTTTATGTCGGTCATTTGTAGCTCACATATTTATGTTAGATTCTATTGCATTGACCCCGTTATAAGTAAAGTTCAGTATTAAGTTTCAGCATTTTTTAAACTTTGTCATTGCATTAAGTTTAGTCATGTACAGTACTTTCAGTATCCTTCTCATGTTCAGATTATATTATTGTTTTATTGCTTGCCCAGTTATATTTTTGTTCAGCTTTATTCTATCATGCATTCTCTCTTCTTTTCAAGTACTGAAACATACTTTGTGTTACATTTTCTCGTGATGTACGTTTAGGCCTTTAGCAGTCATATCACACATAGATTGGTTCTCGATCTTTAGTTTAGCTTCATTAGGTAGGTCTCATTCTTCAAGGATGGTTGCATAATATCTTTCCATTTTAGTCTTTAGTTTTCAGCTTTTTCTAGATTTAGCTAAGGGCATGTCCCATCACTTCTAGTGAGTTTAGATACTTATTTCATACACAATTAGATTTTATTATAGTGTCACATATTGACTTTCCATTTGTATTCAAACTCTCAGTTTTCATTTATTCATACAGTATATGGGTATTTCCCCATCACTTTAGATTATCCTATAATTTATCTTCTGCATAGTATTTGTTGCTTCTGTTTACTTTAATTGCTTATTATATGCTAGCAAGGTTAGTTTTGGGTAACTCGTTCTCCTAGTTATCGTGTCGCATCTTGGGGGTAGGTTTAGTTTGTGAGAATTCATACCTTAGAGGACATGTTGAGATCTTTTGTGAGCGATTTCAAGGGCAGTTGGGATGATTACCTACCTTTATAGAGTTTGCTTATAATATTAATTTCCATTCAACTACTCATATAGCCCCATATGTGAAACTATATAGGCGCATATACATGTCCCTAATTGGTTTTTTTGAAGTAGGTGAAAGAGACTTTATAGGGCTAGATTTGGTTCATAAGGCTATGGAAAAAATTTAACTAATTAGAGATAGAATAAATTTCATCATTCGGGTACACCCTACATGTAACAAGGGACATAGAACCTCGAAAGGCCCCATGTAATCCAATTAAAATATGGTAACACAAGCAATAGAACAATAAGAGTAGAAACATATTTCAAGTCCAAAATTATCATAAAGGAAAGCAGAAGTCTATACTTGTCTGAATTAGCCATCTGTTACAATTGTTGAATCAAATAGGGTCACAACCCATAAAACATAATCCGAAATAGAAATACAAGAATGAAACTACAATGATATTATTTGTCCACGAACCATGAGGAATAACCTATAAACAAGGAGAAATGAACAAATCCATGGTCTAGCCACAATGTGGACCACCTTGGGAACCGGACCCTATACTTGGAAAAAATACAGGAAAATATGGGGTTAGTACAAAAATGCACTTAGTACGATAGCCACGAATAAAATCATGAAAACATGTTAAAAGGGACATTTTACTTGAATTCTTGTAATTTACTAAGTTAAAGCAACAACAAGCATAAGTAATAAGCATAATTAACTCATAAATAAGCATACCATAAGAGGAACATACCATAAATACCAATTATGTATACTTGAACAATGCGCGAATAAGATCCAACAAAGCTTCTTGAGTAACTATAGTTCATAATTCATATTCTTGTTCATACGATCATTGTAGGATAATCCCTTACCGACATAGACCATGTGAGCTTAACATGGAATGTGGTGTCTACCCCACATTGAAAAAGGGGTTGTCCTACTAGACGAAGGTAGAACAATACTCTTAGTTTAGGTGGATCCATAATATAAAGACCTATGAGAGTACATAATTATGGGATAATAGTATTGCTACTAGAAAACCCGGCCTCTACTACTGTGAGGGCTTCCATACCAAGAGATTTTTTCTGCAAACCTGGCCTTTACTAATGTGAGAGCTTCCATTTCATATAACTATCCACTAAGTGCTAAGCATTAATACCATAAGAGTTCAGATTAAATAGTCTTGACCTAAATTCAAACATATGGAAGAATGTCTTGACACTAAACCAACGTAACTCCTACTATAGTTCCTAAGATTCAATAAGTCAGAATAGCCATTCAATATTAGAACCATAATAGAGTGAGAAAACATTTCATATCTTATCAAATTCATGCATAAGTGTGTACATGAGGATAATCTTCCAAGATCACAACAACTAGATCATATTCATATTCACTTTACAGTCAAAGTGTTCTTAAAGCATATACTAAATCTCATAATTAATGCATAATTGTTATACTTTGCCCAAAAAGGACCATAGATCATATTCAATCAACACATCATTCAACCATATCACAATGTCATTAGAAATTTATAATAGCATGATCCAACAAACTCAAAGAATACAAGAATAATCTCATATTGTCCTTATTTCATCAATTCACCCACATCACAAGGTCATAAATTGGGAATAAAGGTATTTCATGGATTCTAGGGTGAATTTGAACATAATAAAATAAAATAAAATCATAAATTCAATAATTATATAATGTAACTAAGCATTAGAATGGTTTTTGAAACAAGTCCATGACTTGGAGTCAAACCTTAGCTTTTGGGGAATGTCAATCTTTGAAATTGAGATTTGAAGGGACTCCATGGATGAAAAGCTATCAGACATTAGCTATGAATCTTCAAATAATTTAAGTAGTAAACCATATTCCTTCATACCCTAGCTCCAACGTTCTTCTTTTACCTTGAAGTTTTAGAGAGAATTTTTAGATAGGATGAGTTTTTTGGGACTTTTAGAATAATGGCACAGATGCCTTAATTTGATGACTTAAAAGCCTTATATAGTTGTTCTAATTAGTGTAAAAAAATATCAGTTAATATTAATGAAAACTGGAAAAAAACCTTAATACCCCTAAGTGTAACTACCAAATTGCAGTTTCTAGGTCTCACCTACACCCCTCAACGACGGAAGTGGTTGGACCCACGACCTATGCATGTGAAATGTGGGTGGGTATATGTAGACTATTATGGGACCCTGATCCATGACTCCTCAATAATTGACCATAGCTTGAACCACGGTCCATTTTGGTGAAGCATGGTTTGGGTTCACTGACTTAATTTTATGGGTCTTGACCTACGCCATTCACCCACGAGGAGTAGGAGCCCTCCATAGGTCACTCCCCAGGAAGTTTCTAGGGTCCCCCTAAAGGACCCATGATTGGTCCTTGGGGTTCGTACATTCGTGTTACAATATATTTTTAGGTATGAGGAGGTACGTTTACGACTATAACCCTCATGTTAATCTCTAGTTTAGCAACTAGTTTCCGGAGTGTAACACTAAAGATATGTAAACCTGTGCAGATGTGAGGATAAGAGACTTAGGGTTAGAAATTGATGAGTGAGTTTTTATGAAAGTGTCACCTATGAAGGGTATGATGTGATTTGGCAAGAAAGGAAAGCTCACGAAATATGTAGGTATTTACATAATCCTTAAAAGGTTTAATAATGTGTCTTATGAGTTACAATTGCGAGCAAAAATTAACAATGGTTTATCCATATTTTGTCACAACCCTGGAGTACCCCCTACATGTGAAACGGCGTACAAGTGTCCAAAAATCCAAATACAACCCCTTTAACATATCATAACATATGATAATAAGAAATGGTGCAGAATTTTAAAACTTTTCTTTACATTAGAAGTCTTTTATATGATAAAATACGAGCACAAGTCTACACTTTGTCTAAAACCATCCATAATATTTGACTAACACATTGCGGCGCATCCCATACAAAAGTCTAAAACATAAAAGAAAGACTTAAAGGACATGGTGGTCAAGCCCTCGAATGCTATGAGGACTCACCATAACTTCTCTTCTTGATCTACCATGAACCTTGCCACGAGGATGGAAGTCGATATCTCCACACCGTACACTTGGGAAAAATGTGGAAGAAATATGGGATAATTCTAAAATTCACTAAATATGATAACCATGCATAAAAACATTAAAAACATGCTAAAAAGGACATTCTGGTCGACAACCATGCTATATGCAAATTTTGAACATCATCATAGAAATAGTTGGGAAATATAACTCATGAACATTATTCATAGATAGGTCATCATAGCATAAAGATAACAACATAATCTTAAGACAGCCGCTATCATAGACATATATACACATTGTTCGTCATGAGGCATATTTTATATACATAATCAATACTTAGATCATCATAGCTTAATAGAACAATCTCATAAGTAACCCTAAGGTATACTTATGCAATGCATATATAAGATCCCATAATTCAATCTATACTAAGTACAACTTTTAAGCAACCATAATCATACTTACCATTATTTTACATTATCCATAGTTAGTACTCATAGACAAGGAAATATTCATGTTTAATAAGTCATGTCAAGGAAAGCAACCCATAGCAATAATCAACACTAAGAATACTTTATTACAGAAACTGTCATGACATAAAATAAATACACTATATCTACTCTCAAAGTGTACTTGTGCAATGCATGAATGAGATCTCATACTCCCATCTACACTAAGTAGTGCTTCTTGAGAATCCATAGTTAATAATCATTCATTGTTGGGGTAACCCTTACCCAAAATAGACTATGTGAGAAATCATGGAATCTGGTGATACCTAGACTGAAAAGGGTGTCGTACTTTCCTAAGGTAGAACAAATAATTTAGATTTTATGTGGATCCACTAGCTAAAGAACTATGCGGCCACATAGTTATAGGATATGGAGATTGCTACCAGATACGCTGTCTCAACTCACGTATGGGCATCCATATTAAGAGATTGCTACAAGAAGCTCCACCCTCAACTCACATATGAGCTATCTCAATCAATATCCATTAGTGCTTAGCATTATTCCCCCACGAAGTACTTAACATTTCATTGCTTGAGTTCATTATTATGGATAATGTACCAGCACTCAATCCAACATAATTCATAAGATAACTCTCAGATTCAATGGGTGACAATAGGCTTTCAAACTAAGAATCCCCGTATTGTTAGAAAACCTTTCCCAACCAGGTTTCATTATTAATAAGTGCATGATTGAGAAAAGAATCTGAATCAACACATCATCATTATCATATCATGGAAACTTCATTGAATTTATTCATAAGTGTGTGAATGTTAGAATTCAACATCACCACAATTACATTTATATATATATA
>NC_028644.1:22532820-22661779 GCF_001406875.1 Solanum pennellii
TATATATATATATAGAGAGAGAGAGAGAGAGAGAGAGAGAGAGAGTCACATTACGCTCAAAGTGATCATAAAATATATACATAAATCTCATAATCATGCATAATTCTCATAAAAATTGCCCTTCAAGGAAAATAGATCACATTCAATCAACGCAACTAGAATTATTACAATAGGCATGGGTAATAACATGATTCAAGTAATCAATTCATAACATTCATAGTTCTATAACATTCTACTTGCATCAATAAATACCCACACTTTAAGATCAAATTTTGAAAAATAGGGGAATTAATAGATTCTTGAGGAATTCAACTTAAAATCATATAAAACCATCAATTTATCCATAAAAAAAACATAATTAAATCATTAAAAAGAATTTGAAAACAATCCATGAGATTGAAGTCAGACCCTAACTTTAAAGGAACATACCAATTTTTAATTGAGCTTGAAGGGACTTAGTGGATGAAAACTATCCATGGATGAAGAGCTACGATACCTTATTGAAGATTTTCCATAAATTTGAGGAGAAAACTTGATTCTTAAACTATAGATTCACCTTTCTTCTTCTTTTACTTTAGAGTTCTAGAAAGAGAAATTTTGGAGAAAGTGAACTCTTTGGTAGTTTTATTTTGGTTATTGGAATAATCAAGTGAATGGGTTGGTCATTGAATTCAAAGAGCTTATAAAGGTGAGTTGAAACAATATAAAATGCCGTCACATAATATTAACTAAAATAGAAATTACTTAATATTACCCCCAATTTAAAGTGGGGTGCTAGGACTCACGACCCGTCATGGGCATCATGGCTCATGTTGGTGAACATGGTCCCTTGAACAGTAGCCACCTTAACTTAGCAAGCCATAAATGGTGAAAGCAATGTCATGAGCCTTCCACTGGTCGTGCTCTTCACCACGCGATGTAAAGTGGCTCGTGAAGGGGAGCCTTTCTTTGGGAAGCTTATGAGCTCACTGCCATACCCATCATGGGTTGCACCACGACTAATGGTGGCCACCACATGTCGTGAAGACCCTCTTGGTCATGGTGGGCAGTGGGTAGGCACATTTTGGCATCCTTGTTCCCCTTTCCATGGCCCTCACCCTATTCCTTGGCCTTTTCCCTTTACTCTTGACGTTAACCTCACGTTTAGGCTTTAGTTTATCCTACTAACTTTTGGGGTGTTACATTATCTCTCACTTGGGGATGTTTGTCCTCGAATGACGATCTAGACACCTTACGGAAATAAAGACTCAAAACTAGCAGCTTTTAATGTATGAAACATGAAAATACTGCACAATTCAAATGATTAAAAATCAACTCCAACTCAACATACTCAATGTAACACAAGGAAGTAGGAACTACATCTAACAACCCACTATGCGTGCAAACTCAACATTTCTCACATTATAGAAGGAATTACATTCTCCAAGCTTAAAGCATGCTCAACACAATATCATGGAGCCAATATGCAATTACTTTTAAAAGCATATAAAAGCATGTTCATCAATTCATCCCAAGAAGTCATGTAGGCAACTCATACTTAATGGATAACAACAAGAGGAACTTCAATCATAAAAACTCATTTTTTTATGAAACATGCATTTCATCAATAACATGCATAATACGAGGAAATTATGGAACACATATAACATCGAATACTCCACAATCATGAAAAAAGTCAAGGGAAACTTATCATCTCAAGCTAAAGGAGGAATAGAAAGAAGAGATAAGGATATCATAACATTTTATTGGCCCTTGTCCTCCCAAGTAGCACCCTCACCTATAACCCTCATTCAAAGATCACTCCTTCATACTTGCATGTAAATAACACTCAACAACATTGCTATCTAAGCACATTATCCCCCCTTCCTTGGGAGTAAGCCTATACGAACTTCTCTAAGCACCATTTCTTTCAACTCAAAGGTCATACCAAGTTATTACTAATCCTTCACATCCATCAAACAAGATAATTCCAAACTATGGTAAATTAAAATTCTACCCTCTTTTAGAGGGTTCTACTCATTCAACACCTTGACGTATCACTTAAACACCTTTTTCATCAAAACCTCCAACACACCCTAAAACTCGTCATGAATACACCGGGTTCTACGAGCAAACACACATAACCATAGTGCAACCAATTTATACCAAAAGATGTCATCTAAATCTATCATATCAAGTCTTTTATAGTGACATATCAAAAATTAGCATTACTACTGACCTTTTCTCACTCGATCCTTGTAGCATGATCCCTTCAAGTGGTCATATCTTGAAGACCATCCGATAAGGAGTAAGAAGGAGACCTTATAGAGTTAAAATCTGTAGAACGACTTAGAGAATAAAGAAGTGAGATTTCCTAACATTAAGACTCTACTAGATTGAATTTATGATATCTTAGAACCATTCCAAAAGCTTATGATCTCATAAAAAGTTTGTCACCACCTAGGAGTACCACCTAGATGTGACACGACGTACAAGATTCTAAGAAGCCTATACTAGCATCTCAACATACCATAACATAAGATAAATAGGAAATGGTGTGGATATTTAAAACTTTTCTTTACAATCGAATTCTTTTATAAAAAATACAAGTGGATGTCTACACTTTATCTCAAATCATATACAACCATTTGACTAACACTTTGGATGTAGCCCATACAAAAAACTAAAATATAAAAGAAGGACTTAAAGGACACGGTGGTCAATATCTCGAATGTTATAAGGACTCACTATAACATCTCTTCTTGATCTACTATGAAACTATCCACGAGGATGGAACTCCATATCGTTAAACCTTACACTTGTATAAAATGTAGAAGAAATATGGCTTCGTAAAAAATTCACCAAGTATGATAGTCATGGATAAAAACAATGAAAATGTGCTAAAAGGGACATTTTTGTTGAAAACCATGCTACATGCAAATTTTGAACATCATCATAGAAATTATTTGAAAAATTACTCATGAAAGTAACTCATAGAGAGTTCATCATAGCATAAAGATAACCACATGATCATAAGCAAATCATCTATCATAGACATATATAAACATTAATCATCATGATTCATAATTCATATAGATAGTCAGTACTTAGATCATCATATCACCATACAATGATCTCATAAGTAATCCTAAGTTATACTTGTTCAATGCATAGATAATATCTTATAATCTCATTAATACTTAGTACCACTATTAGCAAACATAATCATACTTACCATTCTTTGATATAATCGTTAGGTAATTTTCATAGAAGGGGAAAAATTCATCTTTAACAAGTTATACCAAGGAAATTAACTCAAAGAAAATCCACATTATGCATATTTTATTTCATAAACCACCGTGACTTAAAAGCAACATACTATAACTAGTCTCAAAGCCTATTTGCACAATGCATGAAGGAGATCTAATACTCCCACCTACACTAAGTAGTGCTTCTTGAGAATCCATAGTTCATAATCATTCATTGTGTCAGTAATCCTTAACCGACATAGGCTTTGTTAGCAAATCATGAAATCCGGTGCTACCCATACCGAAAAGAGTAACCTACTTGCCTAAGGTAGAACCATTAATTTATATTTTAGGTGGATTCACTAGATAAAGACCTATGTAGGAACATGGTTATGGGATAAGCAGATTGCAACTAGATACAATTCCTCAACTTACATACGAGCATCAGTCTCAAGAGATTACATCTAGAAGCCTCGCCTCAACTCACGTATGAGCTTCCATCTCAATCAATATCCAATCGGTGCTTAGCATTATTCCCTACAGAGTACTTAACATTTAATTACTTTAGTTCAATATTATGGAAGAATGTATCAACACCAAATCCAACTTCATTCATAGGATAGCTCTAGATTCAATAGGTGATAATAACCTTTAAAACTAAGAATCCCCTTATTGTGACAAAACCTTTCAAAATATGTCTTCATCATTTAATAGAGAATATTAGACTTTCAATCAAAACCTCATCATTATCATAATCATGGAAACTTTATTCATACTTCAGTTATAAGTTTGTATGTGAAAATAGTCTTTCAACAACACCACAATTACATCATAGTAATAATCACAGTACTCTCAAAGTGATCATAAAACATATATATAATATCATAATCATTCATGATTCTCATATATTGCCTTTCAAGGACCATATATCAAATTCAGTTAACACACCTAGAATTACTACATTAGGCATGAATATAACAAGATTCAAGTAATGAATTCATAACATTCAGATTCTACTTGCATAATAATACCCACACTTTGAGATCCAATTTGGTAAAATAATTCATGGATTCCTGAGGAATTGAACTTAAAATCATATAAAATAATAAATATATGTGTATACAACATAATTATTACAAACGAATTCAAAGGAATCCATGAGATTGAACTCAAACCCTAACTTTTGGGGAAGTTACTACATTTGAAATAAAGTTTGGAGGGACCCAATGGATGAAAACTAACCATTGATTAAGGACTACCATACCTTATTGAAGATTTCCCACGACTTTACGGAGAAAAACTTGATTCTTCAACCCTAGTTTCACCTTTTTTCTTCTTTTTCTTTGGAGTTCTAGGGAGATAATTTTTGGAGAAGATGAACCCTTTATGGTTTTGATTTTGTTTTTAGGAATATTGAATTGATTAATGACATAAAAGGGCTTATATAGGTTTATTAAACAATATAACATTACCTCACTTAATATTAACTAAAATAAGAATTACCTAAAATACCCCCCCCCCTCCACTTTAAATTGCGGTACCAAGCCTCACGACCAAGTTCCGGACCGTCAAGGACATCACAGTATTCACCTTAACTTGGAAATCCCCCCACTTCCTATAATGGTAAAGGAAACCCCACGAGCCTTCCCAAAGGTCATGGTATACACTATGAGTCGTGAAGTGGCTCATGAAAGGGATCCTTTCTTTGGGAAGCTTGTGAGCTCACTGCCTTAGCCACCACAGGTGGCACTACGACTCGTGATGGGTGGCCACCACGGGCGTGAAGACCCTCATGAGCATGGTGGGTACTGTCTAGGTATATTTTGTAGACTTATCCCCCTTTCCATCGCCCTCACCCTATACCGTGGCCCTTTCCCTTTACTCATGATGTTAACCTCACATTTAGGTTCTAGTTTATCCTACTAACTTTTGGGGTGTTATCGTCTTTCGCTTTTCCTTGTGAAGAAGTGTGTAGGTGATCCGACATCAATATTACCGCTAGAGTGACTGGTTGTGAAGGATACTAACTTATAAAGAGGTGCCTATTAAGATTCTTGACAGTCAGGTCCGTTAGTTGAGAAATAAAGAAGTATCTTTAGTGAAGATTTTGTGGATTATTTAGTCCTTTAAGGGAGATAATTGGAAACAAAAAACCATGAAGGCCAAGTATCCTCACCTCTTCCCTTCTAAATCCATTTCAGATTGAGGTAATAGTTTCTATCACGTCTCTCAGTTTACTCTTGTGTAATTTAGTCTTACTATCTTGTTTTTTAATTTGTTCTTGCACTTCAGCATATTTGCATGTTCTTAGAACTAAGTATAGTCAGATATTAGTTTCTAGTCTTAGTGGTAGGAATCATTTCCTTCCCTCCATACCCAGCTTGTTTAAACTTCATTCAAGGTCGAATATTCCCAAGGGGGGAGACATTGTAAATCGTCGAATTTGAGAAAATAGAAAAAAATGCAGCTTCCTAGGACCTGGTGCAAGAACCACGGAAGCCGTTGACGGTCCCGTAAGTCGTATGGTAGGTGGTTGACGTGAGGCTAAATTATGCATATGTAATCATTATTTTCCTCATATTGAATCTTTTAATCATCCTTTCTTAGCATAAATTTTATGAGTTATTATTATGTTGTGTATCTTATTTGTAGGATTAAAATGGTGTGAAAATGAAGAATTTTTTGTAGCTCAAATGAATTAAAAATAAGAAATCATAGGAAATCAAGCACAAAGTTTAATGGATTAAAGATAATAAAAATAATATATTATACATATGCAAAGAGCCGCAATTTTCAATCAATATTCTTCCACGTGGCTGCCACTAAGAGACCAAATTATTATGGAAAGTGGCAGCAACAATAAATTCTAGAAACGACAAATAATTTATGGCAATTCAATTCTTTCTGGCTTTTGATTCTTTAATTTTTCTTGAACTCAATTATTTTATATAGGGTTTCTATAGCTATAAATAGGGCATGCAAAATTATACTTTGGTAAAACAAGAACCAAAAACAATACACCATATAAATTTTCTTATAGCTTAGGAACTTTAGAAGAGTCGCCGTGGAGGCCGGAGAACTGTTGTTTATTCTTTGTTCGTCTTTATTAGTTATTTGCACACGTAATTATCAATATATATCCTAGATAATGTACTTAAATTTTTATGATTAACACATACATATTTATTTTAATAACTTTTGATTTTGTTCTTGAGATAATGAGTAGCTAATTTTAAAACTAGGGTTGTGGGACTCGTCAGATTTAAGTCAGGGTCGTTTTGGTCCTTTCCCCTATGCGTTGGGCACATGAACTACATCATTTGATGCCTAAACTATATTGTTTTACTCAATTTATTCCTATAACTTAGTCAAAAATACACAGATCCCTCATTCACCTAAAATTATCCAAGCTTCATGTGTCAGACCCAAAATCGAATAAATTCTCTGTAGATTTCATCACCGGGTATGTGGGATTTCACTACTGGGTTTCTTTCATCCACTCGGTCCCTAGAATTCAGTCAGCTCCTTGATTCTCCATAGCTTGTTTATACCTAGGGTATGTAAAATCATGGGGATTTATTATTATTTCAGCTGGTACATAATCCACAGTCTTAATATCATGTTATCTTTGAACTGTTACTCAATTCATTGTATGAAACTCAGAACCCTAGTTCGTGTAGCTCTTTATTCATGAATTACACTTGCTAGGTCAGTTAAATAGTTTATAATGCTTTAGATTTCGAATGTCACATTATCAAATTATAAATGTTGCCTTTTTTGAATTAGCATGTCAATGTTTTGAGCTATTCAACATTTTCGAAACATTTCAGCCATATACATATTCACTTGTGAGTATACTTAGCACCGAGTTGGACTAGGGTTTAACATACCCTCATAGTCCTAAAACTACGTGCCTACATAGGATTATAAGTTTCTTTCGTTAGGTATCAGATTTAATGATCACATTAATCATGCCTTTATACCCCTTTAAAGGTATATTAAGTCCTCTCGATGGGGCTTATACATCGGACTCCACATATAGCTCGCGTGTTTTTATGTCGGCTAATAGTATCTTCCACAACAAGATTCATAGTGTATTTGACCACGTTTTCAGTACATACTTCATCATTCAGTTAAACATGTTATGTTCATGATTAGTACTTGGTCATTGCATTCAACTTAGTTTTTCAGTTATGTTTCAGTATTTACATTCTTGCTCAGTTATGCTTTGTTCAACTTATATGTATTTGTTGAAATTAGTGTCCATATCCTTCATGCTCACTACACTTCAAGTAATGACGCATACTCTGCGCTACGTCCTTTCATGATGTAGGTTTAGGTTGTCACATCCCAATACCAAACCCTAGAAGATATGACACTCTCGAGTTCAAGCGGTGTACTTGACCTCTCGGACGTCTTGTACAAGCCCTTCCGTATCTTTCATCGTATATAAAACATTTGAAAACTAGTGCGGAATTAAAACTTTTCACAAACATTCTATTAGTCTTTTAAATATATTTCATATAAAACTCATAGGAAATACTAAGTCTCATTTCATCAAATCTTAGACACAAGAATACTTTGGGACACGGCCCATACAATACTAATATAGAAATACTTAGTCTGTTACAATACTTTGAAATAAAAGAGATATTATATGACCTCAAGTCAATTGAGGACATACTTCAACTTTGATTGAACGACTCAAAAATCCAAGATTTCCTTCACGATCCTTCTCACATTTCGCCTACACCATTAGATATAAAAAAAATGTATGGAATTAGTACCAACACTTGTACTAAGTATGGCATTACGCATAAAATCTTGAAAATGAACGTTTATTGGAAATATGCATCTTTTTTACTTAAATACCATAATATAATCATAATAACAACATTTAACACCTTAGAAATACATAAGAAATCATATAATCAATTTAGCACATTTTTATGAAATGTTACAGTGAAATATATCATTGTTATAGTGAACATCAAAGTTTCTTAACATCATCGTAGACACATTATAGCATGCAATTCCCTCACTAAGAGTTAATCTAAGACTCGCTGAAGTAATACAAAGAGATACCTCCCATACACCCTCTCTAGGAACACCTAAATGAACCTTAAGACAACATATTATGAGCTACACACACTTACAATACATCATACACATGAACATAAGATCCTCCTACCAAAGATGATTCTAAGGTTCACTTGAGTGAGTTGTGAAGCGACCACCAATACAATACCCTTACACACACACTTAAGAGATCCTATAGATTACCTAGGATAAGATCATTTTAACTTACTAAAAAACATATAGATAATATGACATTCTCATTCTAAAGGCTATCAAAAGACTTACTTAATTAAATCAAAAAGATAATGTTCATGATTGACCTCTTTAAGATTACCTAAATAAACCTTAACACAACCTAAGACTTAGATCATGTCTACATAACCAACCATCTTCCCTAACAAGAGTCATTCTTAAGACTTATCTAGGTAAGATACGAAGTGACCATTCTTATGCCCCCTTCACACCTTAACTATACAACCAATAAATACTCTAGATAAGTACTTATTCATTTAACATGTTTTCTTAACTTTTAGTCATTACATTTATTAGTTCATTTAAGACTCATTCATCACTTAAATGAAATTCAAGTAACGGTCATGAAGAAGTCCTAGGGACTCTCATTTACATATTCATAGCCTATTGTGAAATGTCTAGATAGCGTCCCATACCACCACCTAAACCTCATAGATTTTCTCTAATTCTAGTAGCCATCCCATAGAATGAGAATAGGAAATAACCGGCATAGACCATGATTGCTAAACATGGAATCCGGATTTCTAACCTACTCCGATGAGGGTGTTCTACTTGCAAAAGGTAAAACTAGGACAAATCTCATATAGTAGGCACATGGTTAAGGAATATGAAGGGCTTTCATGCACTCTAGTGTCTTTCTCTAGTAGAGCTACATTGTACTCTAAACTTCTCAAGTAGAGCTACTTCCCATAACATAATAACTTGGTGGTAGCCTTCGTTCTCATAGAGTAATTAAAGGATCACATGACGATGTTCCATATCTAGTTCATAACACAATCACATTAACCATACCAAAGAGCTCCATTAGGTCTACCTTACAACGGCGACAAAGATAGCTCATTATGACTTTCCTAAGGATGATATGATGTTGTTTCAGCCAACCCACCCTAAGTCCATGATTCATTACAATAAGGATACCATTACGGCTCTCGAATCCAAATTCATAAAATAACCTTATTACTAGGTTTAAGGTTCCACATACATGAACTTCTTAACATCATTTAATGTCTCACATACCATTAATTCATACATGACAAGGGTGAACTAAGATTACCTAGTGAAGACATTTTATATTCACATATCATTCATACATGTATCAAGTAACGGACACAAGTCTACAAAAACAAGACACTACATTCTTTACTTTATTACATATAGCATATCATTCTTTGAAGCACTTAGGAATGACCCTTATAATATATATGTCATCCAATACATTAGTATAACATCATCAATATTACCATCATAGACTCACATAGTCAAGTAGGAACAATCATGCCTCAACTCTAAGACTACACTCATAAACACAAAGTCATAGTCTAACGTGATCTCCTAATACACATTGAAGGAACACATACATTCACATTACTTCACATGTAGATTTATATGCTTATACTTCACATAAATAAAATACACAAATCATCATATTATTTCAAGTAGTGACGATAAGGAGATGATCATCATAATACATAAAGTAACGCCGACAAGGCCATATCCATTACAAGTAAAGCACATACCACCGCCACCATAAGTGGACCATACCAATCACAGCATAATTCAAGTATAATTAACATAAAATAAAGAGAATTAGGTCAGCCTACCACCAATCCATTCTCACCACTTCAATCCATAGTTAAATCATCCAATTCAATATCATAAGGCCCTTACCAATGGCCGTAACCATTAATTAAATACTTAAACTAGTATATTTAATGAAACTAGGTCAATTCAATATAGATTCGTCAATCTAAGACAAACTACACATCAATTGAATACAATTGGGACATCGTTCAATAGCCCATAGAAAACCACACTAGAATTCATAAGCATTAAGTCAATATCACTGAACCCATCAAGTAGTCAAAAACTAGGGTTCATCAATTACATTGTTTCATAGGTTAATTGAGTTAAAATTATGAAACTAACAAAAATTCAATGAATATTCAATGCTTTAAAACCTTTAATTCAAGAATCGATGGATCAATTTCAATCTAGAAAACTCATCCTTTGATTAACCTTTGAAAATCACTTTGAAGATTGGCCCCTTGATGCTAGAGTTCCAATGATAAAAAACCATACCTCAATGATTTTGATCACTAAAAGTGATGAAGAATCACCACCCAGATCTCCAATCCAAGGTCTTCCTTGAGTTTTGGCTTCAATGGAGTTCTAGAGAATATCGTAGGGATTTTGGGTTTTGATTTTGAATAATGAATTAATCTAGATGTTTTAGGCTTATAAGCATATTTAAAATACCCAAAATACCCTTTAGGATTCTCCGAAAGTGTTATTTGGTAAGTTCACCTCCAAATATTACAGTGAACTACTCACAGGAGACACCCTCATAGACTGAGGGTCACCAACGGACCGTCTCCCAACCAACGATCCATTCTGTTGGTCGGTGATTTGGGAATGAGGCTAGTCCTAATCTTGGACTTCTACCACTCCTACGTAATGACCCACGACACCCAAAGGCGGGGCGGCGACTGGCCTACAAGCCGTCGACTGCCTCCGTCATTTGGGGCTGTATTGGCAGTCTTGGCTTCAAGGAAAGGGTCCTTCCTCAAGGACCCTTGGTTTGTCCTTGGGGACTTTCACCCAAACGTTTTCAACCCGAATATGTGTTTATACAATTTTAGGACCTTCCATATGAATTTCATACAAAACGAACACGTAAAAATCGATGAAACATGCCAAGACACACAAGGTCATTTCAAGGAAAATTTTTCAAACGTCATGGACGTTCTTTGATGTTTAACCTCCAAACTTCATGAATCTTGACACACTGCCTATAAACACTATAATAACTGTCATAATGACCTCATTAACTAATTAAACACACATATAGGAATATAGCCACACATGAGGCACATAGGTGACATAGTCGCCGAACATCTTAGTCGTCCCTTGATGTTTCACTTTCAAATCACCTATAACTCTAGACATTAACTCAATACCACATTATAAACCACTTTAGGAACTTATACGATCATGACATACATGTTAGGATCTAGCTTCACCTAAGTCATTTTCGAGGTATTACATAGGTACTCAACATCTAGATCACGCTTACCTTGATTCTCGTTCAGTATTTCAGTAGCTTTAGTGGTGAGTCCTTATACTTTGAGGACAATAGACATGCTTTTCACATTAGTATGTTTATTTAGTTTTAATTTTTTTTAGAGTTAGTTGGGGGCATATCCCAGCAAATCAATTCAATTAGAGGTTTTTCAGACATAGCAGCAAACTGATCTTGGATTAGTAAGTTTAATTTATCATATGTTGTTAAATTCTTAGTATTTTTTTTATACATTTAGAATAGTTAGGCATTCCCCACATTGAGTTATCCGTTGTTTTAGCTTCCGTACAATATATGTCTTATTCAATTATTGTCAGTATTATTGATATATGCTAGACAAAGGGTTATCTTAGGATACCACTCGTGATCCTAGGTCTCGCGTTACATCAAGGGGTAGACTCGAGGCATCATACAAAGTCTTTAATCGAACCCTCAGAAATTGTTTAGAGTTCGATAAAAATAAATCTGACATGCTATCAAACTATATTCGACTTTCTAGACTCAACGGAATAATCAAATTTTTGAATGGAAGTCAAATAATGAAAATATCCTCCCAGACCACTCTTACGGCTTTAAACTAAACTGATAGCCTAAACACCTAGACCTCAACCTAAGGCCCCGAAAGAAAGAGGCCTTGAAAGAAAGAGCAACCATCTTACTTGTAACAACCTGTATCGTAGATAGACCAAAATTCAAATTTTATAAAAGTGGATGTGCCATCTACGGAGGCAACCTAGAGCAAAAGGTGGGACCATATTCCGTGGACCAGGTCCATCGATCATGGTCCAGCAAAAGGTGGGACCATATTCCGTGGAGCAGGTCCATCGATCATGGTCCAGAGAAAACACAAAAATTCCAAATGATGGCCAGGACCTATGAAACATTGGTAGGACCACGGTCCATCGACCAGGTTCGTAGATCTTGGTCCAAACACTCATTCTCTGACAAGACTACGAAGGAATAGGACGGACCGTGGGTATGGTCCCGTGGACTAGGTCTGTAGATCTTAGTCCACAGACCCATTCTCAAAACCAAACGACGAAGCAACAGGATGGATAGAAGGTAGGACCATGGTCAGTAGAATAGGTCCATCGATCTTGGTCCACAGACACATTCTCTTAACCAAACAACGAATGAATAGGACAGACCATGGATAGGACAACAATGTGTGGACCTAGTCCATCGATTTTGGTCCACATACAATGTCCAGGACCTACGAACCGTAGATAGAACCATTTTCCATGGACCCGGTTTGTCGATCTTTGTCAACAAACGACGACCAGGATCCATGAATTGTAGTAGGACCACAGTCCGTGGATCAGGCCCGCCGGTCACTCCGACAGTAGTTAAGTTTGTCATCTTTTGGTCTTTTCCTATTTCGTTTAATCCCTAAGCTACGTCATTAAGACCGTAAATAATGAGGTTTTATCAAGTTTAATCCTTGAAACATAACTAAAAGTTACCTAAGTAAAATCATTACTCAAAACATAGAAAACTAGAACCAAGATAGGAGAAAAAGGTCAAGAACCCTAGTTCAAGAACGAAGCAAGGTTTCATCAGTTCAAGCTTCAAAATTAAAGTATTTCTCCATGGAATTCATCGCCAGGTATGTGGGATTTCACTAGTGGGTTTGTTTTAACCAATGGGTCCTTATATATCAGACAAATACTTGATTTCCTTATGATGACTAGACCTAAGGTTTCTAGAACTTCAGCAGGTTATCATGAATTAGTTATAGGTATTACTCTGTTTATTGCATGAATTTTAGAACCTTAGCTATGTATTTGCTTAGTTGTTGAATTACACATACTAGGTTTGACATTTCAGTTACTTCACATGTACATGCCTCAGTTATTAATACATTATTATAAGACTAATTTTTGCATTCTCAATTTACATGCTTAGTTAGAGCAATCTAGTATTTACAGAAACTTAGTCATAATTAGTTAGCCACTAAATTCATTGGGAGTAGTATGATGTCGCGTTTGACTACAGTTTAATGTACCCAAATAGTCCGAGAACTACTAGGAAAGTAGGTTGTAAGTCCCATCTGTAGGAATAAGTTTAGTGATCAAACCGGCATGCCCTTATTCCTCTTGTAGGTTATATTGGGTCCTCTCGATGGGGCATATTCATCAATCTCCACATGTACCTCATGTGATTTTATTATCGGTTATTAGTAGCTCTCATAGTTTAGTCAGATTCCATTGCATTGATTATTCCAATATTCAGTTTCAGTGTGTTATAAATTGGTCACTGCATTAAGTTATCTCAGCATTCAGAATCTATATTATGTTCGTATTATATCATTGTTTTACTGGTTTGTTCAGCTTTGTATTATCGGAGAATGGTCTAAAATACCCTCAAAGTATTCGAAATGGTACAAAATTAACCTCCATCCGCCTATTGGTTCCAAAATACCCTTCCCACCCACCTATTGGGTCCAAAATACCCTTGTCATCCACCTTTTTGTTCAAAATTGACCACTTATTTAACGGTTTTATATTTAAACTATTTAAATATTTTTTTAAATACGTGGCGCTCAAATATTTTTTATAATTTAACTTATTACTATAATTTATAAATCAATCCACTACCCATCCATTACTAATTAAACCCTCCAAATTAATAAATCACTCACATTATTAATGCAACAATAGAAAATGTTCATCTTAATTATTCTGATGTCTCAATTATGTGATGTTACTTCATAGGTAACTTTTTTTCAAAATAATATATAAAAATATTTAAAAGAAATAATAAATATTTATACAATTATATTTTAAAAAAGTGCATGAATTAATTCGGGATGTATTACTTCTTTACCTTTAATCATAAATTTCTAATTCAATCTTGAAAGAGAATCAAATTGAAAGTGTACTCCTAAATTAGCGGGTCAACATAAATTTAATTGGGGCTTCGATTCGGACTCGAATAATTTTGGATGTCATTTTCATTAATCTATAATTTCATCGTGTTTTAGTAGTGTTTATGACGATTTTGATATTATAGTTGGATTATTAATTGGGTGGGTTTAGTTAGTAATGGGTGGGTAGTGGGTTGGTTTATAAATAATACAAATAAATTAAATTATAATCAATAGTTGAACATCAAGTATTTTAAAAAAATTTAAATAGTTTAAATTTAAAATTATTAAATAAGTGGTCAATTTTGAACTCAAAGGTGGATGACAAGGGTATTTTGGAGACAATAGGTGGATGAAAAGGGCATTTTGGAGCCAATAGGTGGATGAAGGGTAATTTGTACTATTTTCTATACTTCAAGGCCATTTTTAGACCCTTTTCCGTTGTATTATTTCATCTCTACTCTATCCTGCATGCTCAGTACCTTTCAAGTACTGATGCATACGTGCGCTACATCTTCTCGCTATGTAGGTTCAGGTTCTTAGTATGTAGATCACGCTTAGATCGTTTCTCGATCTCCAGTTCAGCAGAATCACTGGTGAGTTTCCATTATTCGTGGACAATATTCATGATTTTATATAAGTAATTTTGTCCTTTAGTTTTAGTTCCTAGACTTAGTTGGGTCCTTTCCCAACATTTATAGTCAGTGTGACGTTATTAGTAGACATAGTTAGTTTCAGCTTAGTATTTAGTTAATATAGGTATTCCCTATCTTTTCATTTTAAATATGATTTAGCTTCCACACCAGTTTATTATCTCTAGTATGATCATGATCATGCCAGTAGGGTTATCTTGGGATCATGTCACATCCGGGTTTACCCCCTAGACGTAGCCGGCGTCGTTATTCACTTTAAGAACTAAGACTAGCCTCTTAGTTTACATCATTACATTCATAGGTCAAATTTAGCGAAAAATTTAATACTTTTCATTACTTATACTTGGAGGTTTACATAGAACTCTACATATACATAACATATATATATCGAGTATACATAGACCATTCGTATAGGGAGGTTACATAGCCTTCTAGTTTTACTGCACATAAATTTATATAAGGTAGAACATACTCTTCAAAGATTATCTCATCTCATAACCATCTAATACGACTAGCAATTTGGGCATAGCCCATACATCATTGTAAAAAGAGCCACATTTAGGCTTCATACAAATCCATACTCAAATGAAAGCATATAGAATATAAGAGTCTTAGAACTAAAATAACAACATAAGCTCGATATTGGCATCGCCCTCGGAATATGATGACCTACCCAACTTGGATGATCAAAGGATCCAAGTATTCTTCAAGTTGCCTCCCTAAACACTTCAACGTTCGGAACCTAAATTGTTGGGGAAAAGGAAGAAATAGGGTTAGTGCGTCACTTGTACTACGTATGGGACCAAATTCACACATAGTTGAAAAACATGCAAAGAAAAAGGGACATTTCATAAAGTATGCATTTTTCATTTAAAAACCTTTATCCACATTCAACAAAATCATACCAATCAAGATTGCATATTTATTAAGTCATAGGTATGTTCATCAAATAACTATAACATCAGGTCTAGTGAAGTAATCGATTCATACCATATAAATAGATACATACTCAAGTACCTTTATCATCAAGTCATATAAACAATATGCATGAATATGAGTACATTTCATTATAAACAAAGCAACACAATTACCCATAACCCCCTATCATGTCAACAAGTACAATGACCAAGCAAATCCCCATAATCTCACTCAACCAAGTAGCCCAACAAGAATGATGACTAGCATCCTACTTAGCATAACATGGCATTTAGATATATATATCATCTTACTTTAACCATATAAACCAGCAGATATTCATAAGTAAACTAGTCTACATATAGTATCAACAATGTGCAAGTTCATCATATACATATCATATATCATTATAAGCATAATCATACATTAGAACATTTTCCTAAGACTCTCCTAAGGCTAACTAGTGCAATGCTTAGGTAGAGCTTCATACCCCTACCTAGGATAAGCTAGACCCCTTAGGTTATCCTAGTGAGAGTTCAATCCATTAATAAAATTTGCCTTTTTGGGAAAATCTTGCCCTAACAGACATAGATCACATGATCTATTGTGGAAACCGGTGTCAAAAAACCCTACACCGAAGGAAGGCAGACCACTTGCCAAGGTAGTGCCAAAATATAAAATATAGCAACTACGTGATCCACTAGCTAGTAATCCTATGGAGGCAACATAGTTCAAGAACTAGGAGATATAGTTGGGACCCTCTTTATTGCTAAATGCATTGTACTCTCCAAACTCAAGAGTACTTTAGTGATCCTACCTTCCCTATGTGGGAAGGGACACTCCCCCCTCTAGTTAACTCTAGTTCAGTAGGTGCTAAGATAGAGTCCCTTTTTGAAATGTCTTTAAACCTTTAATTATCAATCATAACTTCGTTTAGATCATAGGGTCTAACCCTTGTATAACATCATCATCATCATATATCAATGATAATTGCATGAGTATAAGTCCTTTCATTACATTTTATATAGGTGAGAATATCACATTAGCATTTAATGTCATGTTAAAGCACATTGGTAAATAATTTACCCTGCTTATAATATTTACATCTTAAGCCAACACCTCACAATCAAAATGAAGATATTTTAATTCAACACATCATACCACCCTATCAATCCTAATACAAGTCATACTCCAATAAAACATCATGACTTAATCATAAATAACCACAATTTGAAGTAAAGGATAGAGATCATAAGACTTACCAAGTCTTCTTCATAATTTATCACCAAGGTCTTACCATCAATTCAACCCAATTTGGGTATACACCATCATAAGTCAATAATAAACATCATAACAAAGCTAGAAGAATCACTACATCACCATTCAATACTAGATCATAACTTATGACAAGCTACTTAGGTCAATTCACTTCCTAACCTACATCATCTTCTTAAGAACTAGAAATAAAGACTACAAATCACTATTATATGTTCATTATTAATATAAAAACATCATCTAATAGCAATTCAACCAATAACAAAGTCAATTAAACCAATAACAACCTAATTCATGTCAATATATTTTCCTAGGGTTAAGGGTTAAGGGTCATCATCTACAAACTAGACTAAACCATAAAGATATATCATATTTAAGTTAGAATACATGTCAATATATTCATATTATCCAATAGAAACCATAAATAACCAATTCATAACATAATTATTGAGATTGAGAAGAACCCACTTGACAACCCAACTTTTGAAAATACTTTGAAGGAACCCTTTGAGGAAAGAGGTCTCAAAGGTGAATTAAATCTCATACCTAAATGTTTGATGAAGAATTGATTGTGAAATCGTCCCTCTACAGCCCCCAAATCCCCCCTAGCTTGTCTTCAAATGTGTCTTCCAATAGGGAGATAAAGAAGAGGGAAGGAAGATAGTTTTGTTTTGAGAGTTCTAATTAAGACTAATGGGGTTGGGGTCTTCCATGCTGCACATTCGTCGTCCTTGTTACAGACGGTGGAGGTGAGGGAATCCAACAAAATCTCTAAGTGTTGGTCGACGTTGGAATCGACGCCCCGTCGATGCCATTTCGTGGTTGAACACTTCCCAGGTTGTGTTGACGCCAACGTGCAAGGGTCCTCCTCAAGGGCCCTTGGTTTGTCCTAGGAGAGTCGTAACCGGATGTTTAGACCATAAATTAACTTAAACACATGTTATCTACCCTTGCACCAATTTTACTGGATTTCCGACTCCTAAAAGCTAGTAAAATAGGCTTAGGCACGCTAGTACCTTCTAGAACTAGTTTCCGGATGTCCAAATGACGTTCTTGAATGTTTTTGTTCCCCGACTTCCTAAATGACTTATAAACATTAAAATAGTCCTTAAAAAAGTTTTTACACCTCATGCCACTTATTTTAGGCTTTAAGACACATCTTGAATTTTCAAAGTGTTACAAACCACTTGTGGTCCTACGTCCCGTGTCCGCGTCTAAGGGGTAGCTCGAGGCATGACAAACTTGGTTTCATAGTAATAGGCTTGAGATTCCTAGGATGTGTGGAAGACCTCACTAAGTAGAGTCTTTTCATGGATGTGAAGTACACCACATGTAATGAGAGGGAGACTACAAAGTGTTTAGGAAAAACATCACTTTCTTGTTACTTTTATCATGCGTAAGGTGTTGTCTTAATTCATTCTAAATCAACATTTTACGTTTCATTGTGAGCATGCTTCCTCGTAGAGCTAACTCCAGGAATGCAAATGCTAACACAACTCTTTCAGTCCTAGATTAGAAAGTATCCAATGTTGAATTAAGGAATGCCATTCAGATTTTTGCTCAGATTGTCCCTAACAAGAACAATCAACACGTTCAAGCTCATGTGAATGAAAATTGTGGATCAATAGTAGCCAGGCTCCATGACTTTGTTAGGATGAATCCGTCTGGGTTTATAGGATTGCAGACTAGTGAGGATCCTCAAAATTTCTTGCGTGAAATCAAAAAGATCTTTGAGGTGATGCAGGTCACTGGGAATGTTGATTATTTAATTATGACGTTGTATACCCTAAATTTAATTGAATTGAGGTTTAATGGTAAGTCCTTGAAGAGTAACTATGAAGACTTAGTAAGTCTTATGATCTCTATCCTTTACTTCCAATTGTGGTAAATTGTGATTAAGTCATTATGTTATATTGGAGTAAGCCTTGTATTAGGATTGATAGGGTGGTATGATGTTGAATTGAAATTATTTGACTATGTTGTGAGGTTGATTAAGGTGTATGTGTTATAAGGATGGTGATGACTATGTATGTTCCTTATTACGAAATGAAATCCTAATGTGCTGACCTCACTTATATGAATTCTAATGAAAAGACTTTTACTCATGAAATTCTTGTTGAGCTATTGATGATGATGATTATACAAGGTTTAGACCCTATGATCTAAACTAAGCTATGATTGATAATTAAAGTCTTAAATACATTTCAAAAGGTACTCTAGCTTAGCACCAAGTGAACTAGAGTAAGGAGTGTCCCTTCTCACATAGGGAAGGTAGGAGCACGAAAGTAGTCTTGAGATTCGAGAATATAATGTGTGTAGCATGAATAGGGCCCCAACTATATCTCCTAGTTCTTGATCTATGTTGCGCCCGTAGGAATACTAGCTAGTGGATCCACGTAGTTGTTATGTTTTTATAATTTATTTATACCTTGGCAAGTAGTCCGCCTTCTTTCGTGTAGGGTTTTATGACACCGGATTCTACACTAGCTCATGTGGAGTATGTCTATAAGAGCAAGATGTTCCCAAAAAGGTAAAATAAACTAAAGGATACAACTCTAACTAAGATAACCTAAGGGCTATAGCTTAGTCTAGGTAGGGGTATGGTATTCTACCTTAGCATTGCACTTGTTAGCCTTGAGGGGAGTCTTAGAAGGATGTTCTTGTGTATGTTTATGCCTATAAGTATATATGATATGTATATGATGAACTTGCATATTGTTGATAATATATGTTGATTAGTTCACTTTTGAATATGTGTTGGTCTATATTGTTAAAGTAAGATGAAATGTATATCTAAATGCCATCTTATATTATGTAAGGTGTTAGTCATGGTTTTTGTTGGATTACTTGATTGAGTAAGGTTGTGGGGCTTTGCTTGGTCATTAAACTTGTTGACTAAATAGGGGTTCATGGGTAATTGTCTTGCTTTGTTATAATGAAATGTACTCTTATTCATTCTTATTGTTAACATAACTTGAATGTAGAGTTATTTGGGTATGAATCTACGTACATGATATGAATGGTTGATTTGACTAGACTTAATGTTGTAGTATTATGTTGAACATGACTATGACTTAATAAATGTGAAATATTTATTGGTATGGTCTTGTTGTATATGCATAAAGGTTTTAAATGAAAAATGCATACTTTCTGAAATGTCATTCTTTTTCTTGGCATGTTTTACAAGTATATGTGCATATAGTCTCATAATTTCTGCAAGTGGCGTATTAAGCCCATTTCTTCCTTTTCCCCAAACATTTTCAGTTCCGGTCGTGGAAGGTCCATTCGAGACAACTTGAGGAACACTTGAATATTCTCTACCATCCAAGTGGGTAGGTCCTCACCTTTCATGGGCGATGCCAATATCTAGCTTATGGAGTTACTTTGTTTTCTAAGAATGTTATGTTTCATCTATTTTCATTTGAGTATGATTAGTATAAGCCTCTATGTGGATTCTTTACATTGATGTAGGGCTATGCCCATATTGCTATGATTGTTTAGATGGTATGAGATGAGAGAATTAAAGTAAAAGGCTATCTAACCTTCCTATACGAAGGGTCTACGTATACTGGATATATATATTATGTACATGTAGAGGTCTATGTAAACATCAAAGTAGAAGTAGTAAAAAGTTTTAAAATTTTCCGCTTAATTGGACTTATGAATGTTATAATGTAAGCTAAGAGGCTAGTCTTAGTCCTCAAAGAGGTCGACGACGCCGGCTACATCTAGGGGGTAAACCCGGATTTGAAAGAAAGGGTATATGGAGATTGTCCTATAATGTTGTACAGTAGAGTTACTTATGTTGATGTAGTATAACATTATATGTTTTATTTGGATGTCATATTGGGTATGGATTGGTTGCATGCTTGCTTTCCCTCTATTGATTACAGAATGAGGGTAGTGAAGTTTAACTTTTCAAATGAGCCTATTTTATAGTGGAAGTGGGAAAATTCTATTTTTAGAGGTCATATCATCTCTTGTTTAAAATCATATGAAATGATCTCTAAAGGGTGTTTGTAAAATATAGTAAGAGTCATATATTTAGACTTTTATTTCCTCGCATTGATTTGGTCCCCGTAGTGAGGAAATTTTTTTAGGTCTTTCCTAATGAACTTCTCGGTATTCCTCCTGAACGGGAAATTGATTTTGGTATCGACTTTTTACCGGATACAAATCCCATTCCACTTTCTCCTTATTGCATTGCTTAGGCGGAATTGAAAGAGTTGAAGGCTCAACTCAAAGATTTAATACACAACAGCTTCATTAGACCTTGTATTTCTCCATTGGGTGCACCAATTTTATTTATGAAGAACAAAGATGGTTATCATAGGATGTGCATTGATTATTGCAAACTCAACAAAGTCAATATTTAGAGCAAGTATCTTCTCCCTCGGAATGATGACTTATTCGATCAACTCCAAAGTAAAGCTATTTTTTTAATATTGACTTGAGGTTGGGGTATCACCAACTTAGGGTGAGATGTAAGGATATACCAAAAATGGCATTTCAGACTAGATATGGTTGCTATGATTTCTTAGTAATGTCTTTTTGTCTCACTAATGCCCTGGCGGCATTTATGGATCTCATGAATATTGTGTTTCAAAGTTACCAAGATTTATTTGTCATTTTCTTCATTGATGACATCTAGGTATATTCAAAAAATGAGTGTGAACACATGGACCATTTGAGTGTGGTGTTACAAGTGCTTAAGGAGAACAAATTATTTTCTAAGTATAACAAATGTGAGTTTTGGGGTAGGTCGGCGGCGTTTCTTGGTCATATCATCTCTTGAGAGGGGGTTGAGGTTGATCCAAAGAAAATGGAGGTGATGAAGAATTGGCCTAGACCGTTTAGTCCAACCGACATTAGGATTTCCTTGCGTCTAGTGGTTTATTATCGGAGGTATGTGGATGATTTTGCGTCCATTGCATCTCCCTTGACAACTTCGACCCAAAAGAGTAACAAATTTAGTGGTCGGAGGCATGTGAAAAGATCTTCCAAATGTTGAAGGATAGGCTTACTTGCGCTCCGGTATTGACCCTACCGGAGGGTACAAAGGGTTTTGTAGTATATTGTGAGAAATCCCGTGTCAGGTTGGGGTGTGTTCTTATGCAACATGGGAAATTTATAACATATGCCTCTAGGCAACTTAAGGTGCATGAGAGAAGCTATCCAACTCATGATCTCGAGTTAGTGACCGTTGTTTTTGCCTTGAAAATGTGGAGGCCTTACTTATATGGTTTTCATGTGGATGTGTATACCGACCACAAGAGTCTCCAATATGTGTTTACTTAAAAGGAGTTGAATCTCCGATAAAGAAGGTGGTTGGAAATGTTGAAAGTTTACGACATGAGTGTTCTCTATCATCCCAGTAAGTCTAATGTGGTAGCTGATGCTTTAAGTCGTTTGTCCATGGGAAATATGTCCCATGCTGAGAATGCCAAGAGAAACCTAATGAAATATGCTTATACGTTTTCTAGATTGGGTGTTAAGATTGAAGATTCTCCTATTGGTGGTTCAGTTGTCCATCATAACTCCGAGTAATCATTGGTGGTTGAGGTGAAGTCAAACAACATATTTATGAAACATTGATGGAGTTGAAGGAGTTGGTTCTTGGTATACTTGATGAGTCATTCTCATTAGGGGGTGGGATTGTGTCTTGAGGTACCCAGGTAGGTTTTGTGTTCCCAATATAGATGGTTTGAGGAGACAGATTCTTGAGGAAGCTCATGGGTCCCATTACTCGATTTATCCAGGTTCTACAAAGATGTATCATGACCTTAGGGAAGTGTTTTGGTGGAAAGGTTTGAAGAAGGACATAACGGAATTTGTTGCTAAGTCTCTAAATTTTCAACAAGTGAAAGTAACACCCAAAGTTGGGTGGTTTACTTGAAGAAATCCAAACTCCTACTTGGAAGTGGGAAGTTATCAATTATGGATTTTTTTTGTAGGTTTGCCTTGGACACAAAAACAATATGACTCTATATGAGTGATTGTGGATGGATTTACCAAATCCGCTCATTTCATTCCCGTCAAGTCTACTTATTCCGCAGAAGATTACGTAAGGATCTTCATAGATGATATTGTATGTACCATGGTATTCCGTTATCTATCATATCAGCTAGGGGTGCAATATAGACATCTAGGTTTAGGAGGTCATTCCAAGAAGGATTAGCTACCAAGGTGAAGTTAAGCACTGTTTTTCATCCCCAAATGAATGGTCAAGAGGAGCATACTATTAAAACCCTTGAGGATATGCTTAGAGGTTGTATCATTGATTTCAAGGGACCTTTGATGGAGTTTTCTTATACCAATAGTTTCCATTCATCTATATCTATGGCTCCTTATGAAGCCTTGTATGGTAGAAGATGTAGATCTCTAATTGGATGGTTTGAAGTGGGTGAGTCTTGACTTTTGGGTCCCAATGTGATTTATAAGACTTTGGAGAAGGTTCATATCATAAGGAACTAGTTGCAAACAGCCCATATTCGGTAAAAGCCTTATGTTAATCATAAGAAAAGGAAATTAGAGTTTGAAGAAAGTGATATGGTGTGCTTTAAAAATTCGCCTATGAAAGGCGTGGTTAGATTTGGCAAGAAAGGAGACTTGAGTCCTCTTTATGTGGGTCCCTATGAAATCTTGCAAAGGAATGGTAAAGTTGCATATGTGTTGAGGTTGCCTAGTGAATTGGATTTGGTTCATCCGGTTTTCCATGTTTGTATGCTTAAGAAGTGTATCGGTGATTCCCGAGTCTATTCTTCCTAATGAGGGTCTTGGTGTGAAGGAATAACCTCTCTTATGAAGGTAGCTTGTGTAAAGGTGTTATGGAAGAAGCACCTAGTTGAGGGTGCGACATGGGAGGACAAGGCCGACATGAAGTCCCTTTCCCCTCATCTATTTGATAACTAAGGTTAGTTATTCCTATTAATGATAAAAAATACTGACTAATAATTAATTTGCTTGATTTTTGGTGAAGTTTTGCAAAAATATGCATTTAAGGTGCCATTACAGTATGTTACAGTGAAATGTGCTTTTAACTTGGAAATTTTGAAATTTTGCTTGTTTTGAGTTATGTTGTGCATTTTGATATGGTTAGTCTTTATGAAATGATATTGAGCATGTTGGTTAGTTGAACTTTGCCATAATTGACTCATGTAAGGTATGTTGAGCTCATATTGTTTTTGTGAGAAGGAAATTCCTCATAATGTTATGTTGAACCTTATGTGTGGTAATTGAAGTTTTAAATTGCTATGTGTAAATGTAGTGATTTGAGTTTTTACTCATGTATTCATGTATTGTTGTTGGTTGGGCTACTAGTATTGAGTCTATTCCTTCCTTTCAATGATTTTAGTGTCATTCGGGGACGAATGTACCTAAGGGGAGGATATGTAACACTTTGAAAATCTAAGACGTTTTCTAGAGCCTACCGTAAGTGTAAAAAGTTTTAGACACTATTTTAAATTAAATTTTAATAAAAATAAGTCATTTAGGAAGTTTAGAAGTCAAAACGTCAAAGAACCTCCACGACGTCTGGGAACTAGTTCAATGAGGTGCTAGTCTACCTTAGCGTATTTGACTAGCTTTTTCGAATCGAAAAATGATGCAAATTGGTTGAAGGGTTTGTAACATGTGTTAGAGTTGATTCGTATTAGAAACTTCAGGGCACGACTCCACAAGGGCAAACCAAGGTCCTTGCAAAAGTGACAAAAAGTTGTCAAGGGACAATGTCACCAACGAATGCCACCAACAGGCTGTTGGCGAATCGACGGGACGTCGATGCCTCTGTCGATGGTCACTTAGCAAAAATCTTGAAAGGCCTATTTTTCATGGTCTATGAACTCATCAACGGATGTGCAGCACGGAGGTGCACAGAGCCCGTCGATGGACACACGATCTGTCGATTGTGGTGTCGTTTGTGAAGACTATTTTGCTGCACGTTTTGAATTAATTCATTTAATTAGTTGGCATAGTTAGGAGGTTAATTAGGGGTTAGGGTATGCCTAATTAAGTTAGTTAACCACCTATATAAAACACCTAAGCTAATTAGACTACCCTAAGCTGTCATGATTCACAAACACAAACTCTCTTCCTTTCTCTCTTCTTTCTTTCTCTAGTTGAAGAAGTCCATTGAAGACCAATCTAGGGGTGGGTTCAAGGGCTGCAAAGGGTCGAATTTCTCATAAATTAGCATGGTTTGGGATTCCTTTAACATTTGAGACCTCTTTCCTCAAAGGGTTCCATCGAATTGATTTCAAAAGTTGAGTTTCATGTGGGTGTTTTCTAATCTCGAAATTGATCTTGTGAATTGATTGGTTTATGATTTATTTTGGATATTATGAATATATTAATATTTAATTTAACTCAATTATGTTATTTCTTGATTGATTGATCTGGTTTGTAGGAGATGACCAATTCCCCTGAATCCTAGGTTGTGATCTTGATATGAATTGTGTAATGTTGGTTAAATTGAATTAGTTATTGGTTGAACTACTACTAGATGATGATATTGTATCAATTATGAATAGATTAGGGTTAATTATAGTCCTATCATGCTAGTTCTTGAGTAATTTATCTATATTATGACTTTGATCTATGTCTCCTATCTTAAGCTATGAACTAGTGATGGGTTGTGATGTAGTGATTCAATTAGCCTTGTTATTATGTAAGTTATTGTTGTGTGATGATATGACACCCTTACTGGGTTTGATTAATAGGTTGATGGTAAGACCTTTATGATTGATTATGAACGAGACTTGGTAAGTCTTCTGATTCCTATTCTTTACTTCAATTATGGTTACTCTTGGTTAAGTGATTATATTGCATTGAAGTATGCCTTGTATTAGGATTGATAGAGTTTATATGATGTTGAATTGAAATGTCTTGACTATGGATTGTGAGGTTTTGTCTAAGATTTAAATGTTATAAGAAGGGTGATGATTTGCCAATGTGCCTTATTTATGAAATGTATGTTAATGTGCTAACCTAACTTATATGGATTGTAATGATAGGACAATACTCATGCAATTCTCATTGATCTATGATGATGATGTTTATACAAGGGATATACCTTATGACCTACATTATGCTAATATTATCAATAAAGGTATTAAAGACATTTCAAAAGGGGACTTAGCTTGGAACCGAGTGAACTTGACAATGGGAGGTGTGGACTTTCCATAGAGGATGATTCACCCAATAGTTCAACATGAGGTGTTGACTTCCTTAGAGGGATACTCACTTTATGGATTCCCATGAGATGAGTCTCTAATGGCCAATTGGAATGTAGAGTGTTCATATATATCTCTTAGTTTTGAACTATGTTTCCCCCATAGGAAGACTAGCGAGCGGATCCACCTAGAAAGCTACGTTTATGTTTGGTTTTACTTTGGACGGTAAACCACCTTCCATTGGTGTAAGGATTAACAACACCGGGTTCCACACTTCGCTTTTGTGGTCTATGTAAGTTAAGGCAAGTGTTCCCTAAACTAAAATGAAGTAATGTGGTACAAACCAATTAGGGTTACTAAAGAGGTTTGATTTAGCATAGGTAGGGGTATGCGGCTCTACCTATGCCTTGCACTAGTTTGCCTTAACGGGAAACCTTAGGAGGATGTTCTTATGTATGTATATGCTTATGAATGTAATGATATGAATATGATGATCTTACATGTTAATGACACTATGTGGTGTTGATCACTCTTATAAACATGTATTGGTCTCTAGTGCTAAAGTATGATATTATGTACTCTTGATGTTATGCTATGTGAAGTAGGAAATTGGTTGTGGTTCCTTCTAGGTTTACTTAATTAAGTAAGGTTATGGGGATTTGCTTAGTCATTGCACAAATTAACTTGAAGAGGGTCATGAGTAATGGTCTTGCTTTGGTGATGTTGAAATGTACTCTTATTCAAGCTTATTGCTATTATAACTTGATGATGGATTTACTTTGACTATGTTTTCAATTATGTGATATGCATGTTGACTTGACAAGACTTAGTGTTGTTGGTATTAGGATGTACATGCCTAAGACTTAATGAATATGTCTTATTGATTGGTATGGTCTTTTTGAATGTGCATAAGGCTTTCTAAATGTAAATTAACATGTTTTAAATGAAATGTCATTTTTAGCATGATTTCATGATATATGTGCATCTGGTCTCATACATAGTACAAGTGGTGTACTAACCCCATTCCTTTCTTTTCCCAAACATTTTAGGTTCCGATTGTCGAAAGGATTTGAGACGACTTGGAAGAAGACTTGGAATACTCAATCATCCAAGTTGGGAAGATCCTCTGTTTCGAGGGAAATGCCACTATCAAGCTTATAAAGTTGTTTTAGTATTAACCTTCTTATGTTCTTTCCTTTTCATTTGGATACTATTCATTTATGATCTATATGTGGTCTTATTATATTGATGTACGGGCTAGGCCCAAATTATTACACTCTTGTTAGATGGTTATGAGACGAGATATACTTTTGGGACTATGTTATATTTTATATATCTATGTGCAATAAAAGTACAACAGTACGTAATCTTCCTATATGAAGGGTCTATGCATACTCGATATAACTATTTTGTGTATGTAGAGGTCTATGTAAACCTCCATGTTGTAGTAATGAAAACTTTCAAAAATTTTCGCATATTTAACCTATGAATGTAATGATGTAACCTAAGAGCCTAGTCATAGTCCTCAAAGAGGACGATGACGCAAGTCACGTCTAGGGGGTGCTCTCCGGATGTGACCGTAAGTAATTCTGCTTCTAGAATTTGGGATTTCATGAGGATGAACCCTCCTAATTTTCATGGAACTAAGGTGGATGAACATCCACCAAGCTTCATAGATGAAATATTCAAGGTGGTGGATGCTATGGGTGTGACCTCTAGAGAGAGAGTGGAGTTAGCCTCTTATCAACTCAAAGATGTGACTCAAGTCTGGTTTGAGCAATGGAGGGATGAGAGACCCTTAAAGGATTTTCCGGTAGATAGGGAAGTGTTCAAATAGGGTTTTCTTGATAGGTTTTTTACCGTAGAGTAGAGGAAGACGAAGCTGGTGGAATTCATGAATCTTCGTCAAGAGGGAATGGCTGTGAAAGAGTACTCTCTCAAATTCACCCAACTCTCTAAGTATGCCCCAACCATAGTAGCCAACCCTAGGAATAGGATGAAGAAATTTGTGATGGGAGTGTCTATCTTTGTAAAAAGAGAGTGTCGTACGGAAATGCTCCTTAATGATATGGATACTCTAGGCTCGTGATGTATGCTCAAAAAATTAAGTAGTCAAAAATTATGGAGATAAAGGAAAGAGGGGAATAGGCCTAGGACGGATGAACAAGGACAACACAAACATAAGAAGAGGTTCTATATCCAAGAGTCTTCCATGAAGAACAAGTATAGGGATCCCAACCAAAATTCCCATGGAGGTATCCATACTTTTGAGAGGTCTAGGTGCACTACTTGTGGAAAGCAACACTTGGGTAAGTGTCTTGCTTAAATGGATGGTTGATTTGGGTATGGTAATAAGGGTCACAAGTTGAGGGACTTCCCTAACAGCAAGACAAAAGGAAGAGAGTTCAACCAAGACCCTAGTGGTGGTCCGTATCCTAATACTCAAACGAAGAATAGTTGCTATGTAATGGGGACAGAGTAAGGAACTAATCTGGAATGAGAGCCCCGGTAAGTCTTAATTCCTTATGGTTGTTGGTTTAACTTTAGATGATTCTATATGTGATCGTTTCTCTCATATTTTCATGCCTTCTTGTTAAAATTGTTTGAAAGGTGAATTATTGAGTTTTAAGCATGCTTCACCGTTATGGTTTATGCATTCATTATAAAGAATTTAAAAATTTTCACTTAATAGCACTTTCATGATTTATAGTTTCAATGTGTGTAAAATTGATGTGTATTGTAAAATTGATGTGTATGATAATGTTTAATGTTGGAGAAGGTAGTTTCTCCATAAATAAATAAATGAGGGTGTATTTTGAAGTGTGGAATTTGTTCCTAAAGTTCCTTGTGTGGGCTAGCAAATGCTTATCAATGTGTAGTTGTGTTCCTTTGTTAGTTGGTGCATTAACTATGAATGTATTGAACTTGGTGTGATGTTTTATATAGCTAAATGAGTCCTTGATGTCCTTAAAAATGATTAGTGTCATTCGAGGACAAAAGTTTTCTAAGTGGGGTAGAATGTAACACCCCTAAAAAGAACTAGAGCTTCGCGTGTCTTCCATGAGTTAATTTTATTCTAAAATGTTAATAATGATGTTTTGAGGCAGTTAGTAAATTTTGGTGATCCTTGGAGGTAAAACGTCCAAGAACGTCCATGACGTTCGGAAGATGTGCCTTAGAAAGTGATTGTGTGTCTTAGTATGTTTTAGCAGTTTATGTGTTCTTTTTTGTTGAAATTAATGGAGGGACTTCCTATGACCTAGACAGCTATGTATAGGGGTTTAACGTCTGGGTATGACTCCACATAGGACCCACAAGGGGTCCTACAGGAGGACCCAAGACTTGACAACAAAGCTGCCAAGACAGGTCCAATCGACGCCCTTGCCTCAACAGACCGTTGTCCTATTGACGGGCTGTCGTTTGGGTGAGTAGCCCCACGCGTAGTGGTGGGAGCTTAACGCCCATATTGGATCCTCAGTATGAGTGGACACCCTAATAGAAAGGGTTGTCGACCAGGCAACACCCTAGTAGAATGGACCGTCGACCAGGCGACGCCTCGTAGCTAGTGATCGTCCATGGGTCACTGTAAAAGCTGCCACATTTTCTGGCAAGGCTTGGAGTGTTTCATAAATTCACCCTAAGTCTTTTTAAAACCATGGTTGACATTTTACGGTTTTTAGGTATATTATGATTGTTTTAAGTCCTAGACAAAGAAAAGACCTATTATTTAAAATATTCAAAACCTTCACTTCAAGAAAACACTCAATATGTAAATTGTTTGATAAAATTTTACGGACTCCACAAATTGAATTGTGGAGGTTTCTAAAAACGCTACAAGTATCATTGCCACAAGCATATTTGTGGAAGTTTTAATTAACCTCCACCACATCCTCCACAAAATAACTATTTAATTTGTGGAGCTTTTTTCATTTCACTTTGTGATGGTTTAAAACCTACACAATATGATCTCACGCTTTTAAAAATTAAATTTGTATGATTTTAAAATATTGTGATATGAAATCAAATTTCTCATAATTTGATTTGCGGAGTCTTACAAAATTATTATTATCTTAATAATAAGTGTGGGTAACATCAAGTCTTCAAAATAATATTAATAAATAATTTTACTAAATAACACATTCAATAAAAATCAAATTTTATCAAACAAACTCATATTAATTAGCTTTACAAGTTTAAATAATAGCATAAATTAAAATAATACAAACTTTTGAATAATAACTAAGACAATACAATTTTAAAGGAGATAACAAATAAACATTAAAAAAAATTCATAGCATATGTTTGGTAATTTGAATTGTTGTCATCCACTCTTTTATTCACGGGTAAAGCAAGCTAAATATCCTCATGAACCTGCAACAATTTAAACCAAGAACCTCATATATATTTATACACATATATCTCTGTACATTTTGATAAATAAAAAATAAGGCAAATAAATTAGATATAGAATATGAAGGACATAATAATGTGATAAGAATACAAACATTTTCTGAAATATATAAGACATTAATGCATAATAATGTGATGAGAATACAAACATTTTCTGAAATATGTAAGACATTAATTCATTAAGTTTCATAACTTGAAAAATATAAAATCCCTATAGATTGAATGATGATAAAAATAATAGCATATTTATAAATTCGAATATGAATCATAAAACTCATAGAGCAGATAATTACCATGTATTCCACTTCATAAACCATACAAAACAAAAATGTAATTTAAAAAATAACATTCACAAAATAATTGAACAAAATAATGGGATAAAAGGGAGAAAGGAGAAGGGAGACGGAGGGTTATGTAATGAATGTGTTGTGTGGGCAGTATATCTTTAGTTAGAATGTAGTAAGTGGGAATGGATTGTAGGAGGTGGTGGAGGTGGTTATTTAATTGAGTATGTTGGAAAACGCTTTTCTTATTATTTTATATTAGTAGTAGCCCTTGTAATAAAACCATCAAAAAAATATTTACATCGTGGGATTTAGAATAAAACGTCACAAATGAATGAATAGTGGGGTTTCTTAAAACTCTCACAAAATAATCACCGTAAATTGAGCCATTTTTTTAGAGCCTTCTTCAAGAAAGAACTCTACGAAAACCTCATAGAAGATTGAACTCAAGGAAGAGCTAGGAGGGCTGGTGGTGGACGTTTTGTTCATTAAAATTTTGTGGGTTTCTTCTCATTGAGGTATGGTAGTCATCCTACAACTTCCTTTCATTCAAAGAGCCACTTCTAAATTATTTCAAAAAGGGTTTCAAACTTCAAACTACTTCATTCCTTCACTCTAAGCATACGTCTTTGTATGAAAATGTTTTAATGGTTAAGATGAGTTGTTGTTAGTGTTAAATGATTATTTTAATGTAAAAACCCCAATGAAAACATGTTTTTTTTAACTTTCTTTTTATCAGCATTTGGCTTATGAATTAGGTTTAATGAGCATGATTAGTAAATGTTAGAGTTATTTCCTCTTTACGGTTATATGGTGATTTATCTATTGCCCTATGGGATATTTTATGATGAACTATTGAAGAACTTAAGAATAGGTGGTGAGGGCTTGGATGACTGGTAAGTTTGTTATGTTTTGTAGTTCTCATTTTGAAATGCTCTTGAGTGGTATGGTCCACTTTGGTGACGGTGTTTACTTGAAGTATATGAATATGAATTTACATGTGTATTGTGAATAAGGTCATGAAGGCTTATTATGTGAAGTAATATGATAATAATGTTGTTCTTGTTGATGTGTCGTATGAAGCTTATTATGTGAAGTATGATAGAGACTATGTCTAAGTGAGTTGTATGTTTATGTGAAGAATGCTAAGGTGTGATATATGATGAATGTTATGAATATGTTTAGGAGTCAATGTTATGAAATGTTGATTATATGAAAGGTGTGCTTACACACACACACTTGAATGAATGTGAGTGGGGAAGTTTTGGGGTGAACACTCTTTGTGAGTTGAGATGAAGTGTTTAGTAGCAACCGCACAATTTCCTAAGAGATTTCTAATGTATGTTGGAGGATTAATACCCTTCGTGAGTTCAGATGTGGCATTCAATACTTATCCCTTACCCTTTAGTAATGAATGTTTAAGATTTGTGGGGGAGTTATGCTTAGGTACGAGAGGATATGAAGAACATGTTGATACACTTCGTGAATTGAGATGTTATATCCAATGTGCCTCTTTATATGAGTACTCCTCGTTAGTAGAGAATGAGTTACATAGAATTGATCTTCTGATCGCTTAACTATGCGCCTGCATAGGTGTAGCTATTGGGTAATCCATGTAAAGGCTAAGAGAATGACCTTATCCTAGGTAAGTGGGGATCCCTCATCCTATAGGGGTTAATATCGGGATTCCATGTCTATCTCTCGTGGTCTATGTTGGTTAAAGATAACTCCCCACAAAATAATATAATGAACTAAGTCTCCTAGAGAGTGTACTACTTAGGGTATGGGACGCTGTGTCTCCATTGCATAAGTAGACACTTGAAAGGGGTCTTGGTGTGTCTTTATCATTAATGTATGAATGTGTTGTTATGTAATGCAAATGAAGTTATCTCGCTTAATTTCTTACGTAAAGAAAGCATGTTAAAGTTATTTCTCGTATAATGAAGTTTATGAATGATGAATCTGGTGTACTTAACCTCATGGAATACTCAAGGAGCACAAAGTGGGAGTAGTATTATGGGATGCTATTCTCACATTGAACTTTGTGTAACTTGCAAGTACACTTGGGGAAGGTCAATTATGTGAAGTCTTTAAACGCAAGTATGTTTCTCAAATGTCTAGTTATGGAGTGTGGACTTGTTACCCGTATGAAGTAAGCCTATAATCGGTAGTCTTGAGGATCACTTAGGTGTGCATCACAGGAATTATATGAATGGTTCTTTCATGTCTTACCTAAGTGAGTCTTAAGATAACTGTGTTAGGGAAACTTCTAAGGAAATGGGTCCACTGCGATTTGAAGGTTTGAGTTCACTGTAAAATGTTGGGTTTAGTGTAATGTTTCTTTAGTTTTAGTAAAGTGGTCCTTTATGCTAACATTTATGAAGTTCTTCTCTATGTACTACATGAGGATTTATATGTTTCTTTACTTCTATATTCATGAAGGTTTTACTTAATTGGCATGAAAGCTTATTTCTAGTAAAACGTCCCTTTTTGCAAATTTTTTGGTATGCCATACTTAGTACATTGTTTGTACTAACCCCATTCTTTTCTATACTCTTTAAGTATAGGTTGGAGGCAACTTCAGACTAGAAGTCAAGCTTGGGAATCCACTCTCTCAAGACTTAGTATGCCCTCATATATCGAAGGGCATGATCTTTATTTATTTAGTTATACTATTAAGACTTATTATGTATTTTCATTCAATGTAAAGGGTCGTGTCCCTAAGATATTCAAGTTGTATCTTTAGTATGCTCATGAAGACGAGACTACTCTTTAGTATTTATAAAAGATATTTCCTTATAATTATGAATGTCGTGAAAATTTTTAATTACCTACTACTTTTCATGTCTTATGTAATGAATTATAGCAAGTGGCTAGTAAAAGACCTCCGAAAAGTCAAGTACTCAATTCTAAGGGTTGCCCTAAATTTTTGGGGGTACTTTCGTGTCGTGGCACTAGCAAGCCTGAAGAGAAAACAACATGTTCTGGCGTTGGCCACCACCTATACTAGATGAGTTATCCTTTTGAGTAGAGTGACTTTATGGTGCTGCTGAAGTTGTAGAGTGAGATCTACCATTATTTCCTCATTGACCCTCTCTAGAAGGACACTATTTCCTTCTATGACCACACTAACAACACCCAAAGCATCCTCCTTATGTGCAAGGCACTCACTCGGATGGTTTTTACCACACTTAGGGCAAGTTGGGTAATTTTTTGTGCCTGAAATAATTCCCTCATATATAGAGGGTGATGCCCTACCCTTCTGATCATACCTGTTCTTAGAGGATGGGACACTAACTAATGAAGGGGATGGTGTTGAAAATTTCTTCTAAGACTGTAACTGATTTCCACCACCCAATTTCTGTTGAGAATATTCATAGTTCCTAATCCTAGTCCTTTTATTCTCCTTGGCACGTTCCCTAAGATTATCACCCAAAACCTGCTGAGCATGAGTCATAAGACTAGAGATGTTCATATATCCCAAAAATGTAGCATTTGTCCACTCTGTTTTCACCAAATATTACACTCCATACAAAAAATTATTCATTTGAGTGGAGTCAGCAACAATTTTAGGAGCATACCTGGAGAGTTGGTTAAACTCCCATATTCCTGGACTTTCATGTTACCTTGCCTTTAAGTTCATGGATTCCTGGGCCTTTACTTCTCTCAACTCTATTGTGAAAAACCTATAAAGAAATGTCTCATTAAAGCAATCCTAAGTAATAGAGGTTGCATTTATACCCCTATTCTCCTTTCACTTAGTGTACCTGCATCACTTCAAAGATCTTCTTGATCTCATCAAAGAAATTCTGAGGGTCCTCACTGGTTTGTGTTCCTATGAACTGAGGCGATTCATCCTAACAAAGTCAAGGATCCTTGTAGCTGTTGATCCACCATTAGCATTCAAAGGAGCTTGAACCCGATTGTTCTGGTTGGCCATAGTCTGAGCAATCATCTAAATGGAGTTCTTGAAGTCAACATTTAATGCTTCTTGTTCTGGGATTGAGGAGTCGAAATTGCGTTCCTTGCAATATCTCTCCGAGGAGGCATTATTTGTTAAAAGTGGAATGTCGAATTTGTATAGAATTAGATCAAATCTTATGCAGGATAAGAGTAACAAGAAAATGTTGTTTGCGTAAAGCACTTTGTAGCCTCCCTCTCATTAGATTTGGTGCACTTCACACCTATCAATGACTCTACTTAGTGCGGCTTTTCATACATCTTAGGACACTTAAACCTAGTGCTCTTATAAAAAAAATTTATCAAGACCCGGCTACCCTGAGACGTGGACACAGAACGTAGGACTACAAGTGATCGCAAGATAATCCTTATGGCGTGATCTTAAAAATATTAAAGATGATAAACTGGTGTGAAAGCTAAATTATAATTAAATTGAAAATATGGTGAATACCCATACAGTGTAAGTGAGATAAATGAAAACTAATGAATTTAGTATAGAGAAGATATTAACTCAATAGTAAGGTGAAACTAACTTTGTCAAAAATAAGCCTCTAACTCACTAAAAGTGTTGCGATAGGCCCCAGCTAAGTCTAGCAAAACTAAAACTAAAGGAGTAAAAATACTGAAAAGAAACTCATGACTATTGTCCTCAGAGAATGAGGACTTACCACTGATTATGCTGAACTAGAGATCGGGAATGATTTAAGCGTGATGTGGATGTTGAGAACCTTAACCTACATCACGACAAGATATAGCACACATATGCATCAGTAGCTGAAAGGTACTAAGCATGCATTTTAGAGTAAAGCTGAAATAATTCACCACTGAACAAACACAAAAAGCAAGTATAATATTATGAACATGATGTACAGAATGCTGAGCTAACTGAATGCAAAGACCAAATTTTTAACATACTGAGACTAAATACCAACTGAACTATGAATATGGTCAATGCAGTAGAGTTTGATGGAACTGTGGGAGATACTATTAACTGACAATAATACCACATGAGCTAAATGTGGAGTCCGATGTATACACCCCATCAAGAGGAGATAATATACCCTGCCAGAGGTATAAAGGCATGCTGTCATGATTACTCAATTGATGCCCACAGAGTGGACATACAACCTACTTGGCTAGTAGTTTTGGTACTATTTGAAAACACTAGTAAAACTCGGTATTATGCTACTCCCAACGAATTACGCACTTAACTTATTATGACTGAGTTTCTCTAAATATTAGATAGCTCAAACTGAACATGAAAATAGAGAATGATACAGTTAATTTGATAATGATGCATTAATAATGGATGCATGTATAACTGAATGACTGATATATCTTACCTAGCATGTGTAATTCAAGAACTAAAGAAATACATAGCTAGAGTTCGGAAATTCATGCGAGAAATGATGTTATAACATGATAATCTCATTTATAATATAATAACTAATTAAAGATATTCTTCTAAAATTCTAAAAACCCTAGGTATAATAATTATATGGTAATCAAGAAACTGACTGAATTCTAGGGACCCAATGGGCGAAAGGAACCCACTAGTGAAATCCCACATACTTCGTGACAAATTCCATGGGGAAATCTTTCGATTTCAAGGTAGGAATTTATGGAAAATTGATGTGTTCTTTATCTAAGGTTCTTGACCTTTTTCTCCTCTGTTGCTTCTAATTTTCTAAGTTTTGATTAATTATTTTACTTAGGTAAGTTCTGGTTATGTTTCTAGGCTTAACATTACTAAAACCTCTTGGATTTCAGGTCTAAACTATGTAGCTTACAGACTCGACTGATGGACTGTAAGTCAACTAATGGTATGTAATGGTCGACCTTTGCTCGAGACTGAGAATGGGAATTCAGATGGACAATCGATGGAGTCAATTGACAGACCTTAAGTTGATTGACGGCCCATATTGGTCAACCGTCGTTTGCAATTGAGAAATGGAAGTCTGCTGGCCCATCGATAGAGTTAATTATCGGACTGTATGTCGAGTTGCGGGCTGTACTATTTGACCATCATCCACGACTGAGGACTTAAAATTGACTGGCCCATCAACAATGTTCACTGACGATCCGTAGTTGGCTCAATCGCTTCCCCCCTCAACTTCTCAAAATCAACATTTTTTGTCTGTTTTTGATACAGGGTGTTAAATTGTTGAAGATGAGACCATAAACTTTAGCTTAAGTGATTGAACTAGCTACACCTATGAAGGCACATATTTAAGAGATAAGCTAAGACATTCATTTAAATCCGACCAAACGTAAGGAGGACTTCTTTCCTACCCTATCCTTTCGGTGCTTAGCCCACATTTCCCTTAACGTAGTTTCATTAGCTTACATTATCTTACCTGAGAGGGCAACCAACATTAGTCCTACCAACCCAAGGCACATTACAAGGATGAATCTTTAACTTTCCTAGAATGGTCTACCACCATTAGGTCTACCGTTTCAAGGTTCATCATTTCACACAATAAAGGGCCACCACCATTAGCTTAACAAATTCAAGGTTAAACGTCACCTTTGCTCCTAGACTCATCATGAATGGCTAAAAACCGTAGGTCAACTGGTTCAAGACATAATCTTGAATACCTAATTATTCATTCATGAAAGGCTACCAACGTTAGGCCTACCAATTCAACACATTAAGACATTAGTCAAGATATATACATTATACAAGAATCGGATGCCTAAGCCAACCAATTAAAGATATCCAATATTTAGTAGACGACACTTCATACTCGATCATCATCATTCATCCGTGTCCAATTGGGAAATAGTCTTTCAATAATCACACTAATAATTTTAAGACATGATCACCAATAACTTCATTGAATTAACATTAACATACTTAGTATGTAAACACCTCCAACTTTCAAGGAGATCAATATATAGTCAAACACATTCTACTTCAACATATAATTTAATTATAATTTGCCTTCAAGTCGATGAATCTTAAATCAATAACACACCAACAATTTACCATAATTAAGGCATAAAAAATGAAACAATTAAATAACCTAAAACAATTTTGACATATTCCATCATAAGCTTTCATAATACACAAAACCACTTCATAAAGACACAATTAGGAATTGTGATAAATGATGGGCTCATAGAATATTTTCATCATAAATCATCAATTAAACACCAATTAAATCATATCATATTTTAATATTAAAGAGAACCCTAGGCCCGCCTACGTGGCGCCACAATAAAGCAGCATTCCCTATAAAATCATTTATTTCCAAAACTAGCCTTTGATTTCATTAAAAGTTTTGAAATTTTTAAAAAAGTTCTGACTTTTATGAAAACTTGTTACACTTGTGAAAATCTTTAACTTTTATGAAAAATTGTGGCTTTATGAATAATTGAGATTTTTATGAAAAATAAGACTTTTATGAAATATTTTGACTTTTCTAACAGGTTATAGCTATTCCAAAGAGTTATGACCTTTCTTATAAGACACAATAAATATATGTTCACACTACCCTATGTTGTCTATAGATAGACAAATTTCAATCAGCTATAGCTTGTGGGTTTTTTCCTGCTACATGTTAGTGAAATTCAAATAAATTAATTGTGTTTTTATGAAGTTTATTTCATTCTTCAAAGTTTTCATAGAGCTTAATATTTACTATAAGTCATACTGATTTATGTAACTATGAATTTTTTCCCTATTTTGTTGACCCTTTTGCAACTCTGTTAAACTTTTAGCAAGGGTAATTGAAAATTATTCTTTTGTTTTGTCCCTTTCTATAGGTTTCTTCATATAAACAAAGAAAATTATTTTCAATAGCAAAGAGATACACTTCTGAAATGGTTAATGGTTGAATTCATTACATTTCTTTTTTTAGTAAACAAATCTTTTATTTCAGCCATTATTATTTGTATTTTTTCGAATTCAAATACGTTAATTAATCTTCTTATAAAGTCTGTTTCATTTCTCAATATTTCTTCTTCCTATTTTATTAAGCTTAATTTTTTTTTTAATAAATCATCTATTTCAATAACTTTTGGCAATATTAGTGAAACATTTTGAACTATGTTCCAAATTCAAGTAAGGGTGATTGAAAATTTATCTTCTCTTTGTCCCTTTCTACAAGTTTTCTTCATATACTTTTTGGGAAAATTGCTTGTGGGTTGTGCTATATTTGATATCACAAAAAACATCAAATAATTGATAACTATATATAGAACCAATGATGAAGTTTTGTGACAGAACCAAAATGATTTCTCTCTTTCTTGCTACAATGAGTATATTATTGTTTTTTTTTACAGAGAAACATTTTGTATGGCACTGCATCACTTTTTCCCAGTAAGGCATAACATTGTGCTCTATCATCCACACAAGTCATGTCCTTGCCTGTTTGAGTGTTACGTTTGCCTCCGTTACCATTTCCTCTACCTTCACGACCTCGTTGATTTCCTCCTCGCCCCAAACTTGTGCACGTCCTCTACCATTATTACCATTTCCCATGGGCATAATTTCTAGAGAAGGCTGCTTTATGGACTCAAATAGTCACAATTCTGGGCAGTCTTTCCTTATGTGTCCAAGTTCCCCACAATTGAAGCAAGTTTTTCTGCCAGATGGTTTACAACCCACCATATGCACAATACTCTAACTAGATGAAAAATTATTAGATATATTCCCTGAATAGTTACCAATAGAGGAGTTCATGGTAGATAATATTTTTATATTTGAACACAATTTAACTTTAACTTACAGAATTCTTGGCCCTCTTAGCCAATGCCTTTGCTTGACCGTCTCGCTTCAGCACTTTCTTGACATAATCAGTCACCTCATTGAAACTCTATCCTGCAGAAGTCCTGTGGACATATAACACTTGTAGCTCATAATCCAAACCTTTAACAAACCGTATCCTCTCATCTTCAGTGGTAGCCAATTGTGTAGCATATCTAGATAAGGCATGGAACTTTGCCTCAAAAGCAATTATAGACATACTACCCTACTCGAAGGACATGAACTCATCCTTCTTCAGATCTCTCAAAGTCCTGAGCACATACTTATCTAAGCACAATGCATGGAAATTGATCCAAGTTAATAGAGGTAATATAATAGATATACATTCCAGATAAGCTCTCCACCATTATTTGGGCTCACCTTGAAGTTTAAAAGACATGAATTCAGCCCCATGTTGTTACACAATAACTAATTTATGAAACTTCTCATAACAATCCAAGATGAACTCATAAGTATCTTCAATCTCAGTATCAAAAATTACTAGAGGCTTAAGTTTTTGAAACATGGTCAACATATTGTGCTCATTACTCAGTATCCCAGACCCTAATAAAGGACGAAAGAAGGCATCGTTACCTCCCACTTCACCCGTAATTGGCACAGTTTTAGCTACCTGAGGATTTGAAGGGACTTGGGTAGGTGGAATCATCCCCGGACCAGCTAAGCCTTTCAAAAATGCCATGATTTGCTGAGCTAACACCGAATCAATTGGAGGGATCTCTGCAACCTCAAGTTCCACTCCTTTCTCATTTTCAACCTCCTCAACATTCTCAAACTCCACTTCCTCTTCTATATACTCATTGTGTACCGGTGGGTTCCAATTTATAGGAACATTGTCAATCAACACCTCCTTCATAGCTTGAACCATCCTCCCACGAACACTTCCCTGTATCTTCCTCTACCTCTGCCTCGATCGCGAGCACTCTCTGCAAGTTCCTAACTGGAGCATTAGCGGGAGATATAGTCTTAACGTCATTATGCCTAGTATTAACCATTTGCAGATAACATAGTGAAAGAAGTTAGATACCAATTTGAAACGACAAATACCAATTGGAATCAAGTTATAGAACAAAGGAGATAAGAGAAAAAAGAGATTTCTTAAAGTTCTATAGCCTCTCGAAGAAGAATAAAGATGTCCCTGTACCATTCCACGAGACTATATTAGGGTCTTTTTTGTACATCGAGATCAACAAACATAGGCTCTATTACCAAATTTTTCACGACCTAGACCATCGTGATTGTCACCCACACTAACTACTCGGTGGGAGAATCGTTACTACCATCTAACCAAAGAAAGAAATCTAAAACTAAGGCATTTAGGTTACAGAAGCAAGTTAAATAACTAAGTTAAGTTCCATTACTATATAAAGATTTAATGACTAACTAACAATGCGAAAGATAAACCTAGAATCTGAAAGTCAATGTACCAAAACTAGAAACGACAACCAAGTCTAATAAAGAATTCTATTGAACTATTTGAAACAAAAGTCTTAGTATATAAAGGTTGGACATATAGAAGGAGAATTCCATGGCAGCCCGAACGAAGTGGCTCAACCTTGAACTCGAAGTAATGACTGATCTTCTAATCGAGGTCTGTCAACAGTCGCGTGAAGATGCCTTATACTCAAAAAAAAGGGAACAAATGCAACATAAGTACACAACCACCGTGTACTAGTAGGATCACGCGGCTTTCCCGCTAGTGTAACATATCAAGTCAAGCAACATTATAATATCAAGCATATATATCAACATATTCAATATCCTCATAAGGAGTTAACACATTTGACATGCTTAATCACATAGTTGGTCCTCTCACAGAATAAAAACACAAAATGTTAGCATGCCAGAATATGGCAATCCGATCCAAAGTTAGCATGCTGGCATGTGATAATCTAATCCAAAAGTTAGCATGCCCGAACGTGACAATCAGATCAATATCACACATCACAATAATACATCACGTCACACAATTAAGTCATGATTTATTTCAACCTTTATGATCAATATTGCAACATGCACACATATACATGTATTACAATGACGAGAGAACAAGTATATATCACACGATCATAGAATCACAACTATCACCTACCTCAAAACAAGCTTGGAACCTTAAGAAACTTGATATTTACATTTCCATATTCATTCGGCTTGTTCTTGGTCTACAAACAATAAACCATATATGATAATCAATAAATAAATCTCTAATGTCCGGGAATTCTAACAAATTCATGAACCCTAGGTCAAACTCATGACCTATACTCGCCAAACTAAGGTTGTTTAAGTTCCACCATGAATTCTATCAAGAAACCATTTCCCATCAGTTATGATCCATTCTAAAAGGTTCTACGGATTAAAAAACGAATGGGGAGTGAAAAGCTTACTTTTAGCCTTAAAAATTGTGGAAAACGAGTTGAAATCACTAAAGGGTCGTTTCTTAGCTCTAAAAGTCAAAAAACATCAAATAAGGTCGACTAAGGGTTTTATTTACAAATTAAAAATCCAACATCCCGCTAAAGCGGAGCCCATCCCGCTATAGCGGCACCAAACCCCCTGCAGCGACACTTTTTAAACCAGTGATCTCCATCTTTAAAAATCCCGCAAATCCTAAGAATCAATCTCTGCCTTGTCCGATATAACATCACCCATCCCGCTGCAGCAGCACAAAGCAAGGTAGTGAGCTCCTGAAGGATTTTCATTTTCCTTCTTTCACAACATACTCTAAACCCACTACGCTCTAAAAATACCCTTAACGCTACGATTGATTCTTGGATATATATTTATGCAAATTCAATTCTTTAAAGTGTACAAGTTCCTTAACGAGTTATCTAACCGATTATATTAATCAAATTCCCATTTACACCACCAGATTGATACAAGATTTCCCTACACCTTTATGACTCCTATTTCCTCCAAATATGTACAAGGTTGGGAAAAACCTAATACTACGAAAAAAATTTCCTGACCCCAATTTTCCTCGTTCGCATTTCTACAATGACGAAAGTCGTTCGTTACAAAAACTGAAGTTGAAAATCAATTAACTAAAAATGTTCTCATGATTAAAAGTGGTAAATGTAAAGAATATGAATATTCTTTTGCAAAAATATATTTGGAAAATGAAATCATCCATTACATTACTGCACATACTCACATCAATCTAATGAAATTTTTGATAAGGAAAATGCCAAACTTTGAAGGAAATGATGATGTTCCACTTATAAGTTTAAGTTTACCACAAAATTTGTTGGGAGATTCTTTCAACATTGCAAAAGAGAACAACAAATATTTTGTATATTTGGAAATAGAGAAACAAAAAGTTTTGTTAATTAATAAATAGAGAAACAAATAGAAACTTTTGTTAGTTAAGAAAGGGAACAACAAAAAGTTTTGTTTGTTCAAACTTTGTTGTATCCTGATAGAAAATTGTTTGTCGTCCATTAAAGTATATACACATAATATCTCTTGAAATATAATAATATAACAATTTCCAATACAGTCTATTCCATATGAGAAATTGAAATGAGAGATATATTCCCAAATGGGTTGAAACAGGACCTAAGAATGTGGATTTTATGTTAATTAGATATGCTACAAATAGTAAATCATGTTTATATACAATTCAATAGTCTTAAATGCGGATAGTCAAGTAAAAGGTCTAAACAACCTTGGAAAGAACCAAAGGAGAATGTGCTTAAAAAAGAGATTCAGATGCGTAGTAAATATCAATGGAAAAATTACTTCCTACGGGTTTTATTTTGTAATATTTCTTCTTACAAATGAGTCATATAGTCGAAGAAGATATGCCATTTGTGGACTCATCCTATTCGGAAAGAGATTATCAGTAGTAAGATAGATTCTGTCTGGAGTAACTATACTTGAGATTAGGTTGATCTTCCTCCGGATTTTGAAATTTTTGGTTCAAAGTGGATCGACAAAAGGAAAAGAAATTGATGAAACTATTGACAAATAAAATGCAAGACTGATTATCATAAGCTTTAGACAATAACAAAGACTTGATTATTTTCACATATAATAGCCTCTAACTAGGATTACATAAATTTAGATGTTGATTGTGTTAGTTGCAATTTTGTCAAAATGGATGTGAAAACATTTTTTTGGACGAAGAAATATACATGGAACAACCCTACTGCTTTGTGGTTCCCTGTAAAACATGTGTGTAAACATGTTTAGTTATTTTATGGACTAAAAACAAGCGCCTAAATAATAACATCCAAAGTTTGTGTATTTTATTATTAGGCATACATGTTCAACGCACGTGCAGAAAATTAGTATTATAAAAAATACTAAAATCTCATGATATTCAATACAATTTATTCTGCATATTCTATTTCTTGAAAACTTGCAATTTAATGTTTCCATTTTACCTTAAATAAACAATTGAAATCTCAAACTTTAAACAAAAAGATAATGAAGATATACTTTTTCCCCAAACTGGATACACCCCGCGATTCCGTTTTAATAATTCCTAAAGCAGACAAAGAGACCCTACATTATCAATGTTAGATACTCTCAAAGCATATAAAGAAAACTCATATTATTTGTGTTTAAAAACTCCGAAAGCAATCGAAGAGTTAGATTATTTGTGTTAAAAACATCACATTTTTTGTATTAAGAAAATCAATAGCAGACAAAGAGACCCTAAATTATTACTATTCAAAAGTCTAGAAGAATACAACGAAAATCCATGGTATATATGTTAAAACTCAAAAAGTGTCTAAGAAGACATTATTTGTGTTAAGAACTTTGAAAGCAAACAGAAACCCCACGTTATTTGTGCTCAAGATTTTGATAGTAAATAAAGAGGACATTTATTTTTTAGGAAATTTCCGTGTGTTATTCAAAAACCTAATACAAATCACACATCCTTACACTTGTGCAAGCTTGGCCCAACCCACACTTATCCCAACATTTAAAAAGAAAACAATTGAAAATGACAACAAATAAAGCATGATATGCTAACTCGGTAGGCCTATAAATCTAACTACGACATGGTTTCCTAATGAAGAACTCCTCATTTTCCCTCACTGCCTTTTCTGGTTTCCTAATTAATAGACCCCAAATTTTTTTATTCAGAATTTCACAAGTAGACAAAGAAAAAATTACTTTTGCTAGGCTCAAAAGGTAGTCAAGTAATTTGATTTGTAGTTCTTTAAGCCAAAAGAATTTTGTGATAGTATTAATGTGGCCACCTCAGTATGTAACGATTTATTGTTATATTATATATAATAGTAAAAAGGAGTATTTGTTTAACCAAAAAAAACTTTGATTTACTTTTTAAAACACTAAAACCCTACTCATACTCCTAAAACCCACAAACTATCCATGTTTTGCAGTTCATGGGTTTTTGGGTGTTCTCTATAAACTTAATAAAATTGGAAAAAAAAAACATTATTTTATTAAGGGTATTAGTATAATACATTCATCCTCATAGGTTGAGATGAAATTCAATCATTTTGACCTCAACAAGCAAGTAATCATACGGAAATGCATATTGATCATTAATTAAAACTTATACTTTATTTCTTCACACTTATAAAATTATTTGCTTATTATATAGTGTTTTATTTAATAATATTGATTTTATTTATAAAAACATGTGTATTATAATATTATCCATACAAGTGTGATGCTTGCAGATGAATTAAAACTGTATTAAATGCTTAAATGTCAACATATTCAATACAATAAAGTTTACGAGTTCTATTATTTAATTAAAAAAGATTTTAAAACTTAATTTTCCATTTGTAGCAACTAAACAAGAGAAAATTCAAATTCAAATTTTAAGAAAGATCTGCATCTCAGTATCTATGCCTGTGCCAAAGAAAGGATAAATTTCTGCTACTATGTTTTATCACAATTAAAGTAGACATTGAATCATATCTTCAGATAATAGCTTACAATATCTTCACACCAGCCGTATTCTTCCTCATCTTCGAGGAAGAGGAGGATTATCTAAATAAATATTGAAAGTTTAACATAATAAAACTAAAAATTAATAGAGTTACTGATCTATAGCAATTTAAGACATAACGGGAAGAAGTGAAGAAGCGGGAAGTTATTTCTAGATATCTAAAAGGTAATTGGATGATTAGGGATGTAGTGGGGTTAGTTTCTAATTAAAAAGGGGAAATAAAGTCCTAAAATTAGAAACATTACTGATTTATCCTTTTGTAAAATCCGCCATCGACCAAAAAAATCAAAAATCGAATTTCCCCCCAAAAAATTGACAGCTAGTTGAATAAATTTGGGTATCAATTATAACCTGATGTGACTTTAACACCTCAGAAATTTCTAAGCTCGAACTTGAATTATTCTATAACACCTCACAACTCTAATCTTAAAATTTTAATCGTTCGTGTAGCACCTCAAACATTGAGAAAGGCTAAACATGATTAACGAGAAAGTCCATGGACCCACAATGGACCATGAACCCTTCATGACTCCCTTTATAGACTGTTTAGGGGACCACAACTTTATTAGGGAAATGTGGCCACCCGTCAAAGGCTGCCAAGGAGCGGGTCACCTGGATGAGACCCTACACCACCCCTGGTGGCTTGTACGCTCCGTTTGGGGGTACATACAAGTCACCCATAAATTTTTAAGTTTTGGTAAACTACAAACAATCATATCTCTTAACACATAATGGATTGTGTGACCCATGACCTATTAAATTAAAGGTCTTTAGTCTTTCCAACACCACCAAATTTTCCTCACTGTGAGTTTTGAGTAAAAATGTATTTCTACTTTAGAGAAGCATTGTCGAGCAAGTGAAGTTTCATGGACTTATATACGGAGCGTGAAGTTTTACTACCGTGAAGCCCTAAATGGTATGTGAAACCTCCCTTTCAAGGCACCTTGACAATTTTAAAAGTTGGAGCAATTTTGGTCTTTGTACTATACATTTTGTATTTAACCTACGTCATTTGTAAGCCTAAACCATGATGTTTTACACCTAATTAAGGGGTTATAAAGTTCTAATCAATTCTTTTACGTTCATTAACACTTCAAGATATTAGAACAAGGTCTCATGAGAAGAAATCTAGGGTTGAAGTGTTTTTTGAGTTTCGTCTATTTCCCCAAAAAACTCATTCTTCCAGTTATGTAAGGCTAACATAGTGTTAGACTACTTCGTCTTCATTCCCTACATCTACTTTCGAATAAGTAAAAGGGTAATCTTGGATTCTATCCTTAGATTTGAGTTTTCTTGAGATAAGTTGATTTTGAGTTCTTAACTTTCTGATTCTTTTGGAAATTCTATTCTGAATAATTAAATTCCTATATGTAGGCATTGAGACTATTGAGTTGGTTGGCTCATATCTATATTTTAGCATTAACTCTATGAATTGAGTACTCTTGAGAAGAGTAGTGTCGTTGAGTTATGAGTTCAGAAGATATGAGTGTTTAATTTTCTATATTGTTATTAAGATCCTTGAGTTGATTTGTTCATGTCTATATTTCAGCATGAATCTTTCTCTGGAGTATTCGTTTAAATCTTATTGATAATGTTTTAAATAAAATATTACGGTATAAACTGAATTTTAGGAAAGTAAAGAGGAGCATAAGAAAGAGTATAAGAGTACTAAGTACGTCCCAAATGCTTTTTAAATAAAGAAAAGAGTAGACCCATTTTTTTAGAAAAGTTAAAGAGTTCTTGAAAAGATTAAGTACAAAGAAATTACCTCTTAAAGATTTTTTTAAGTATTATCTCAACCAAGAGAAAATATTTTCACTTTGAACAAAGAGAAACATTGTTTTGTAAGCAATAACTTGCACAGATATTTCATATCAAATAACTCTTTTGAAAGGTTAGCTTGAGAAATTATTTCAAACAAGATAAAGAGAAATGATTTTGTACATTTGAGCAAGAGTATATATATAATAGGGAGTAGTAAGATCATACTTTTTTAGAAGAATTCTTTGTGCCTTCTGCAAAGCTTAGTGGATCCACATAGTTGAGGTGTCCTATATCCCATATAGAAAAGTTCTGGAAGCGTGGCCAAAACGTTGTATCATTGTGTAGCTTATAGTGATGGTTGTCGGCTAGAGAATATCCCAATAGAATTAAAGTGTATTTTTATATATCACTTATTATGTTAAGAAGATGAGTAAGTATATTTGTAAATATCAATCAATTCTTTAATTCATTAAATTAGTTGTGTTTATGTAATATCTATAGCATTCCTTTCATACAATTATTTCACTTCAGTTATATTACATACTCGTACATTCAAATGTACATATGTCATTTGATATGTATCCTTTTATTAAGCAGATACAAGTGTTCAGGATCATCCACATGTGATTCGTTGAGATCACTCTACATTCTAGTTAGCTTTTCGTGAACCTCCTTGTATTCTGGAGGACTTCATATTTACTTTTAATTTAGTTGTTGTGATGCGTCGTGGGTCTTATCCCGAAACATATCTTAATCATTAGAGACATAGTAGATAGATAAAGTTTAGGAGTCTTTCAATATTTAATTTTCCTTGAGATTTTTTGCAAACTATTATACCTATGTTATTGAGTATTTTACAGACAGATGAGCTGAATAATTACTTTGAGTTTAAATATTCAAAATTCTATTTTAAGTCTATTATTTATTGAACAAGTTTTTCGCTAAGTAATCATCCAAGCCAAAGGTTTGCTATGGGATAAAAAATGGTTGTCGAGCATCTGCCACCTCCAGGATGTAGGGTATAAGCGTGACAAAGTTTGTATCTCAGCACAAAGTTCAAGTATCCTAGGATGGATCTAAAGTCGTGTCAGTAGGATCATACTTATAGTTGTCAGGGCCTCACTTATATAAATGAGATACTACACACATTTAAGAAAATATTCCTTCCTTTCATACTCTAAATCATGCAATAGAAATATGTCATAAGAAACTTATTCAAACTCGTGTGTCTCTCATGTCCTCGACTACCCGTCATACTCAAGATAGTGGAAAAACAAAGACCAAATCCTTATCGATGATTAAATCTCAGCAAAAGTCTTTAGAAAGTGATGAGACTATAGAACAAAGTAATGAGACTATAGAGGTTCTTGAGAGAAACTTGTGAGTGAGCTTATGTTCAGATTCAAAATAATGAACTTTAATTCATATGAATATTGTGGACAAGTTAAAAGCGATATGTACTCCAAACCTCTTGATCTTGCGCGTATTTATGCGTCTAATAGCCAATTTATACCATATAGATAGCTAAGTTTGAGAGCATTTTCCATGCCAAAATTAAGTTTTGAGAGTCTTTTGATGTCGCTTCATCTAACACATATGAATAGATGATTCATGGTCAAAAGCAATGAGAGCAAAAATGGGGCACCAGGACAGAGGCTGGAAAAGAGAAGATGAAGTTGCGAAGCAAAAGGATCCAAGAAGATGAAAAATACACTAAGAGGGAGTGCATCTATGTCGCGGAGCTAACACACATATTGATAGGAGGTATTCCAATTAGAAATAGAGTGCGCGACAGAAGCGCGTTGTGGAGAGGGAACATGTTTGCATCGTTGACCTAGACAATAGAAAGTTACCATGTGTTTTTTATTCTAACTGTAAATAGTTTTATTATGCTAATTTTTGGGGGGAATCAAGTTCCAAAAAGATAGGAGCACATCATTTTAGAAGATTTTGCTATATTTTCTAGGGTTTTCCTTATCATTTTTATCTTGGTAAATTTTTGTATGATTGATAAACATTATTTATTGATAGTTGTGCTATGAGTAGATAAAGTCCCCTATCCTAGGGTTGTAGCTATTGTTGATAGTTTAATACAATTTATTTCTAGTATGAGAATGGTTATTTAATAATTGTGCTTGCATTCTTGTTTTACTATTTTAATGCTTGATTAACATTTGAATAAACTTGTTGTCCGCTCTAAAACAAAGAAGATGAATAGAGGGATAAACCTATGAATGTGAGAAGCATGTTCATTCTAGGGTATGATCTAGAATGTTTCATATATAGGATAGTCTTATACTTATATGCCACACTTGGTTGTTATGCAAGATGAATACTAAATGTGCCGTCATTGGTTCATAAGTAACCCCCCTCAACGATGTAATTAGGTTGTCAATGGTGGTAGACGATTAGAGTTCTAAAAATCGTGATCCGAAAACAAACCTAGCTAATCCGTAATGAGGTTAACCGGTCAAACACTAGAATAAATCAACATTATACCAGAAATCAATCTACGCTACAACCCTGAGATACCTTTCCTAGTTTTGAGATTCTCATATTTGAAACTGTTTGATTAACATAATTAATTTTTTAATAGTGTCTAATTAGTAGTAAATAGTGATAAACGAATTTCCAAAATTATTTTCCACTTGAGTAAATTTAGTTTAGACGTAAAAGAATTTTTATGTGATTATTTGAAGTCTTTTGGATTCGATAATCCGGCTCGAAAGAGTCGTTGTACTATTTAAATGTCCATATGAACTTGCGTGTTTTTTTGGACGCAACAAGTTTTTGGTTCCACCGCCAAGGATTTTTAAATCTGCAGATATATAATATTTAAGTGTCTAAATTATTTCTATCTTTGCTCTTTATTTGGCCTGTTGTGTCAGGTTTTTGCACAAGAAGAAAACAAGGATTTTGTAGAGCCTCTATCTGAACCAAAGAGATTTGTTCATTATTAAAAAAGGCGAAGAAGACACACACATCCTATTCCTCGTATATCGAGGGAAGCAGAGACTCCATAAGAAAGGGAGGATCAAGACCGACCAATATAAATGGCAGAAATGAAAATGAGGATGTGGGAATCCCACAAACTACCAATGTTATCTCAAGTATTCAAAAACCTGCACGTGGTAGGAGGTTTCAATTGAAGCATAACGTGGTGCAACTACTGCACACAAACAACAGTTAACCGGTCTATCTCATGAGGACTCACGAGTACATATACAGAATTTCCTCGAGATCAGATACACATAACTCCAACTGGTGTGAACTTTTGTTATGTAAGGGTCACATTATTCCCCTTTTCTCTATTTGCGGAAGCAAAAAGATGGTTGAACTCTGAGCCCGTAAATTTCACAACAACTTGGGATGATCTTGCTTGAACATTTTTATAAGGGTTTTTCCAACCGGTAAAATAGCCAAGCTGAGAAGCGATATATTGAGCTTCTGACAGAAAGGACGAAAGAACATATACCAAGCTTGGGATAGGTATAAGTCCCTAATGCTCACTTGTCAGTGTTGGAACTAAACACTAAAATTTTACTTGATTTTGCTGCAAGGGGACAAGCTTTAGAGAAGACACATGCTAGGTTGCTTACATTTCTTAATTGAATTTTCACAAGGTAACCTCGAGTCGAATGGTGGAACAGCTAGACCAGTCATACAGAAGACTACTGGAATGTTTGAAGAGGATGTAGTGACAACTTTGTCTGACAGATTGCATCAATGTAGAATATGATGACTACCCATTTTAGAAACATGTCGCTAGGACAACAACAAGTTCAAGTTAATATGGTACATCAACCATAAGCTTGGTGTGAGCTATGTGGAGATGGAGATCACAGTGTTGAGATACGTGGAGCAAACCCAGAATCTTTTCACTTTGTATGTAATGCTCAGCGAGGAGAAAATCACCAGAGCTATGGAAACACCTACAACACAAGTTGGCGAAACCACCCAAACTTTTCATAGGGTGGCAATCAAACCCAACATCAAGGATAGAACTAATACAGACCACCGAGTAGTGGACAATAGTACAATCACCAAAGCCGTGGAAATAACAAAACCATGGTAATTAACAGGCTGCTAAGCAACATGATATGATTATGGAGGACATGCTAAAATAAATAATGGCGGAACAACCTAAATTACAGGCAGATGTTCGAAATAATAAATTTAGTAAGAATTTGGAGAAGTAGCTTGGGCAGTTGCTAGTGCCCAATTCCCGACCACAAGGTGTTTTGCTGGGAAATTCCGAGACAAGCCCTAAGCACGTAAATGTGTTGAGTACTCGGAGTGTTCGTCCATTGTAGGAGTTGAATCCAAAGGCAAAAGTTGATAGAGAAAAAGAAACACATGTAGATGAAGTAGAACCAAGCGAACAAAGGGTAAATGAGAAACCAAAAGCAAAATCACCTCCTCCATTCCCACGTAAATTATAAAGGAAAAAAAGAGGAATGTTTTGGTAAGTTCATTGATATACGCAAGAAGATACATGTTAATTTTCCTTTAATTAATGTGTTGTGGGGCATTCCTAAGTATGCTAAATATGTGAAAGATGTGGTAGCCAATAAGAGTAGATTGGGTGAGTATGCAACTGTAGCACTCACTGGGCAGTGCAGTTCTAGGATCAATAATAGGCTTTAAACCAACACGAAAGATCCAAGGAGTTTCACGGGTTAGATAAAAATTAGTAAATGTGTTGAGGCAAGAGGTTTGTGTGATTTGTACGCAAGTATAAATTTGATGCCTACTTCCATGTTTCTCAAATTGGGACTAGGAAGGCCCAAATACACAACCATTATGTTGTAGTTTGTTGTTCATTCTGTGTCTAGGCCATATGGAGTTATATAAAATTTATTAATTCAAGTGAGAACTCTTATTTTGCTTGTGGACTTTGTCATTTCCGATTTTGAGCCTCATCCCGAGGTCCCATATATTTTTGGACGCCCATTCCTAGAAATAGGAGGTTGATCAATTGATATGGTGGCCTGCAGACTAACAATGAGGGCTTGTGACAAGGTCGAGGTAGATGATGTTTATAAGGCAATGAAGTTGTCTGCAATATATGAGTTGACAGAAATCACAGTCATTGATGAGGCAATGGAAGCTAAATATATTGAAGCTCAAGACCCTTTAGAGAGAGTGTTAATTGGGCAAGACATTGAAGGAGATGTTGAAGCCAAAGAGTTGGCTAACGTCCTAAATGTCCCGAATGTGAGTATGCTTCGAAAGTATATGGAGCCATTAGACAGAGTCCTAGGACCACCTCCTAATAAATCAATTAAGTAAGCACCAGAGTTGGAGTTAAAATTCGTCCCTTCTCATCTCAGGTATGCATTTTTAGGTGCCAATGAATCTTTACCCATAATTCTTTTTTCTGCTTTGTCCAAATTGCAGGTTAAGCCATCTGTGAAAATATTGAGGAAGAGGAAAAAGGCAATAGGTTGGCAGATGGATAATATACATGGTATTATCCCAGTTCTATGCATGCATGAGATATTCATGGAGGAAGGTCACAAGTCCATTATCCAACCTTAGCGCAGGCTAAACCTAATGATGAAAGATGTAGTGATCAAGGAGGTGTTTAAATGGTTAGATGTGGGTATTGTATACAGTATTTCGGACAGCAAGAGGCTCAAATTAGTTCAGTGTGTGCCTAAAAAAGGAGTCATGATGGTGATCACCAATTAAAAAAATGAGTTAATTCCAATCAGGAAAATGACAGGATGGAGAATATGCATGGATTGCAGGAAATTGAATGAAGCCACCACAAAGGATCATTACCTGATTTCGTTTATTGATCATATATTGGACAAGTTAGCTGGGAAAGAATATTATTGTTTCCTATCATTCAAGATACAACCAAATGGTGATTGCACCAGAGGACCAGGATAAAACTACATTCCCTTGCCCGTATGGGACATATCCTTTCAAGAGAATGTCGTTTGAGCTATGAAATGCTCCGCCACCTTGAAAATATGCATGATGACTTTCATGACATGGTTGATGATTTTGAGGAGATATTCATGGATGACTTTTCAGTCTTTGGGGAGTCTTTTGACATGTGTTTAGAGAATTTAGATAGGGTACTAGCTAGATATGAGGAAACTAATCTCGTCCTAAACTGTGGAAAATGTCATTTCCCAGTGAAGTAAGGGATAGTGTTTGGCCATAAGGTGTCTAAAAGAGGGTTGGAAGTTGATTGTGAAAAAGTGGAAATAATTGAAAAACTACCTCCTCCAATTTCTTTTAGAGGGGTGCGAAGTTATTTGGGTCATGCTGGTTTTTAAACGAGATTCATTAAGGATTTCTCTATGATTGAAAGACACATGTGCAATCTCCTAGAGAAGAAGTTGAAATTTGTATTGAATGATAAATGCATGCAAGCTTTGGAAGCTTTAAAGAAGAAGCTCCAATCCTAACTTCTACAAATTAAGAGGTTCCTTTTGACTTGATATGTGATGCAAGTGATATGGTTGTGGGATAAGTGTTGGGGAAAAGGAAAGAAAAGGTGTTCCACTTAATATATTATGCAAGAAAAACACTGGATGCAACCCAAGACAACTACATAGTGACTTCAAAATAATGCTAGCCTTGGTCTATGCTTTTGACAAGTTTAGATCTTACCTTGTAGGTACTAAAGTTGTTGTCTAGATTGAGCATGCAACTATTAGGTATTTCTTCAACAAGAAGAATGCAAAACTGCAATTAATCATGTGGATTCTATTGATTTAAGAGTTTGACATCGAGATTAAGGACCAAAGATGTAACAACCTATATCCAAAATACACCAAAAACCAGTTTTTCAGAAAATTATTGCATGTGCAATTGACAGTTGCCATTGAAGGATCATAGTCTTACCCATGGTCCATCCTGCACATCCGTCGATGGAGTCAGAAACCCCCAAAATCTCTGCCCAGGAAAATTAGACTAAGTGTTGAACAAACGACGGACATACGGTCCGTATGTCAGACTACGGTTCGTAGTCTGTGTCCATCAATCAACATCCCATTTACCCACTCTCTGATATGAACCATGGTTGACCAGCACAGACAGTCGTTCGATCTATAGTCTATATATCTGACCGTAGGTGGAAATTAACAGACAGTTAGGGGAAAATGTAGTTGGGTCAATTTCGATTGATCATTACTCTTAGCACAAAATTAATTAGGTGTTCCATGACATACCCATAGATAGATAATTGAATTATATTTTCATAGACACCAACCTTGCTAAAATCAGACCTCCGAGTAAAATGTTATGCCCGTTCTCGTACAGGCCTGTCGAACAGACCCAACCTACGGACCCAAACGACGGACCTTTGATTGCATGACGGACCGTTAGTCTAGGTCATCGTTTGGTCCGCCAGAATTTAACTCAGGGCTCTTTTGGTCTTTTCCCACTTCATTTAAACTTTAAGATACGTCGTTTTGACCCTAAGTCATAATATTTAAATCAGTATAAGCCTAGAAACATAGCTGGAACTTACCAAAGTCAAATCATTTATAAAAAACATAGAAAATTAGAACCAAGAAAGGAGAAAAAGGTCAATACCCCAAATTCAAGAACACAACAAAGTTCCAACACCGAAATCTGAATATTTCTCGTGAATTTCATCACCAGGCATGTGGGATTTCACTAGTGGGTTCCTTTCACCCACTAGGTCCCTAGTTTAAAGTCAGATTCTTGATTCTCATATCATCATTATACCTAAGGTTTCTAGAACTCTAACAAAACTTCATGAACTTATTAGTTATACGTTCCAAATGAGATTATAGCTTTATTACTCATATTATTACATGAATTTTCGAACCCAAACTATGTATTTAATTAGTTCTTGAATTGCACATGCTAGGTCAGACATTTCAGTTATTCAGTTATACATGCCTCAATTATTAATGCATCATTATCAGATCAAATGTTAAATTCTCTGTTTGTATGTTCAGTTTTGAGCTATTCAAATTTTTATGGAAAAAACGACATAATTAATTAACTACATAAATCAATGGGAGTAACATAATACCATGTTGGACTACGGATCAGCGTACCCAATAAGTCCAAGAACTACTAGCCAAGTAGGTTGTAAGTTCCCTTTGTGGGCAATCCATTTAGTGATAACGCCAGCATGCCTTTATACCTCTGGCAGGGTAATATTGGGTCATCTCGATGGGGCGTATACATCGGACACCACATTTAGCTCATGTGGTTGTAGTGTTGGTCATTAGTAGCTCCCACAGCTTAGTAAGACTCTATTTCATTGACCATTTATCAGTATATTCAGTATTAAGTTACAGCATGTTATAAATTGGTCATTGCATCTAGTTAGCTTAGAATTCAGTATATCATGTTAGAATATTATACTTGTTTTTGTGCTTGTTCAGTTATGTTTTATTTCAGCTTTACTCTATCCTACATGCTCAGTATTTTCAAGTACTGATGCACACGTGTGCTACATGTTGTCGTGTTATTGGTTCAGGTTCTCAACATCAAGACCACGCATAGATTGATTTCCTATCTCTAATGCATCAGATTTAGTGGTGAGTCCTTATTCTCCTAGGACAATAGTCAAGAGTTTATTTTAGTCTTTTAGTCATTTAGTTTCATTTTTTTCTAGACATAGTTGGGGCTTGTCCCAGTATTTCTAGTTAATGAGAGACTTATTTAAGACAAAGTTAGTCTCAGCTTAATGTCCAGTTAATAGTTTCTTTGTATTAAGCTCATCAGTATTTCAGTTATCTCAGTTATAGAACATGGTTATTCCCAATCTTTTTAGTTTAAATTGTGATTTAACTTCCGCAATAGTTTATATTCTTTAGTATGCTCATGATCATGCCAGCAGGGTTAGCTTGGGATCACTTGTGGTCCTAGGTTCCATTTTCACATCTCGGGGGTAGCTCGGGGCGTGACAGAAGAGGTTCTGAAACAAGATTGCAGACCACCTTTCAAGAATGGAGAGTTCTTCAGATGTGGGAGAGCAAGGTCAGATTTAAGAAGGAATTCCTTGATGAACAACTATTGGCCCTACAGGTGACAGAATTACCATGGTATGGAGACATTGTTAATTATTTGGTTAGTGAATTGTTTTCACCCGGTGCATATTTGTAAATAGTTTTTGGTTGTGTTTGCTATTTTGTTTTGGGTTCCTTGTTAGTTGTTTTCGGTTCTTTAGCCAAAGACAGTCCCATTGAATAGTAGAAAAGAAGATTTTGTTTCTTAGGATTTACTCAATTGTGAAACCTATCTTCTCCAAATTTTGTTTTGATTGAGATCCATATGATAAAGTGTATGGTAGACCTTGGGCAGTATTTCACGGGAAAAGATAGTATGAGTTATAATGTTATAAATCGTATTAGTAAAAGTTCCAAAAGTAAAAAAAAATGCGTCCAGAGGTATAGTAATCTAACAAAGATAGTGATATGAGGCAAACTATGTTGTTGCAGGCATGAACCCAGTAAGTTAGTACTCTTATAGGTATACTAAGATGGATGAGTCTGTATAAATCTCACCATAGAAGGTAGAGTAATTATTATTGGGAGGCTGAGTTAGAATATACTTTAACTAGAAGGGAGTTGATGATGATGTAACATTGTGTTAGTTCAGACCAAGTATATGTGTTGAATAAAATAGCATAGTAGTCATCAATTGATAGATCTAAGTTAGGCTTATGATTTTTAAGGGAGAGCCTCATGATATTTAGATGGTTAAAACTAATTAGGCAATGATGATTTGTCAGGGAAGGCGCCATGATATTCACGAACTACGCTCATTTGATTCTCTCTATGATGAGATACTTAAGCAACTCTCTTCGAATTTGGTTATCCTTATAATAAAAAAATCCTTTTTAAAAATTCATATTTTTAAAATGGAAAAGGGTCTAAAATACCCTCGAAGTGTTGAAAGTGATACACAACTACCCTCATCCATCTATTGGCTCAAAATTACCCTCCTCATCCACCTTTAGGTCCAATTTTAGTCACTTCATTAATGGAGTACCATTTAAGATAATTAAATAATATTTTTCATTATGTGATGCTCAACCATTGGTTGTGATTTAACTATTTAATATAATTTGAAATCCACCCATTTTTAACTAAATGCGCCCCAATACTTATAAACCCTGCCCTAAAATATAATTTTAAACTCACCCATTATCCGCTCGATTGAACCTATCGACTCTTTTTGTATTAGGTCTTGCGGGTTTAATAAACATTAAAGTGTACCATAATGTGATCATTATATTAATCTAAAATAATTAAATTACAAAGAAAATCCAATATTCTTTTAGAGGAACAAATTCTTTAGATAATAAGTTAGAGATTTATTAAAAAATTCAAAATATAAATCAAAAGTTATTGAGTTTAGTGGATTTCACCTTTGACTTTGTTCAATGCAGAAAAAAGAAGAAGATATTTATTGACAATATATATTTTTAGTGGAGCGTGGGTTAAAGTTAGTGCATTCAAAATTGCTAAATTTTTAGCGTTATTCATATAAATTTTGGCTATGAATATACATTTATATTAATCCTGTAAAATATATAATATAATGAAAATTTTATTATTATCGTTAAATTGTTTATTTGTCGTAGGGATTTTCTGTTTGATTTATATGACTATAATTCTATCACCATTATTTATAAAAATCCAGATACTCAACAAATATGAATTGTATATACATTATGTCACCAACTTATATTTGACTTCACAGGAACAAAAAATTATACTTTGTCATGTATATTCTGTATGTTTTATAATTTATACTAAAGAATAAAGGTTAAGCTTATTTATTGAATTTTCTCTTCTATGAAATTTATTGATGCTCATTCATGACATTATAAAGATGTTTCTAATGTCGTGACATCAAAAATATATTTTGATGCTCATTAATTACTAGATTCTCAATATTTTAGGGCGGGTTTAATGAGTATTGGGGCGGTATATATAAAACTGGGTGGGTATGGGTAGGTTCAAAATTATATTAAATAATTAAATTACAACCAATGATTGAGGACCACATATTTAAAAGAATTATTTAAATATTTTAAATGGTGCTCAGTTAATGAAGTGGCTTAAATTGAACCCAAAGGTAGATGGGGAGGGTATTTGTGAACCTATAGGTGGATGTGGAGGGTATTTTGGAGCCAGAAGGTCGATGAGGGTAGTTATGTACCATTTTCAATACTTTAAGGCTATTTAAGGACCTTTTCCATTTTTAAAAAATTTTATTAAAAAAAATTCTTCCATCCACAAAATAAACACAGAAGAGACTAATTCTTATTATTTATTAAATTCAGTAACAAAAAAAAAAAGAGGAAAAATAATTATGGTTGCCTCTTTTGTTTTCTTAAAAAGAAAAAAATTCACGGACCATGCACACTTGATTTTTACTTTGATGAGATACTTTAGTTAGTCTTTTCGGATATGATATGTCTTATAAAAAGGTTTTATTTCAGAAGCTAAAATATTGGATTGTTGAGTAACAAACATGTACTTATAAGCGCAACACTATTCGAAGACTATATGAACATTTTTATCGAAACCGCCCTTTTAAATCATGATCTCAATAATTGCTCATACCATATTAGAATATTGAAATGAGATCCTCTATTTGTTCCTGATGAAAAAAATATAACTACGTCAACATCTATATGGATATATTTTGTAATATAATTACCAAATTTATTAGGAAGAGAGACTCATGTTTTGGCAGTAGCTATGGGTAAGCTGCTTCATATTTACATGGCGACAAGGATCCAAATAAGACCAAGTTATGCAAGAGTGGAGGTAGAAGCGGATTCATTGGGAAAATTTTGACAAATTGGCTTGAAGAATTAGAATGGGGAAATTTTAAAAAGTGAATCCGGATAAAATATGTTAACGTTCCAAAATATTGCAATACGTACATAATATAGAGGAAATAATGAGGAACAATGCAATGTAGAACATCCTGAACTATAGCCAAAGAATGATATTAGTGACAAGTTAGTGGCAAATAGAAATCTGGAGGAAAGAAAATATAAGAAGATAAGTAACGACAAAGAGAAAACGAATAAGACTCAACCAAACAAGACTGAGTTAAGGGACAAAAGAAAGAATGCAGAAGAAGTTCGGCATGAACAACAGAGTATGTCTCATTACATTAATGTTTTGGAGAGGTTGGAATTATGAGATGTTATTTATATAAAAGGGCTATGTATCGAGCTATGTATCTGAAAAGAAAATCTTGTCTCCAACAATGATTACATCACTATTGAACGATTTTCTTGAACTATTTTAAATTTTTGATTTTTTACGAGTTATGAGGATTTATTAGTCATGATTTAAAGTGATTGGATGAATTATGGGAGGATTAATTAATTTTTTGTTGATTTTCTTTTTTATAAAAGCAACATAATCTTAAATAATGAATTTGAGAACAATAAAAATTTTAAATTTTTTGTGATTGTAAAACATCCCGAATAAAATGTAATTAGCCCTTATTTGCATGTGATTTTATGTATTTCATACATTGTTTTTGTATTAGCATTCATTTCAGGAAATAAAAGGATGATTATTTTGTTTCAAAACATACATTGTAAATTAAACATTAACTTGCTCATATGACTCGTCTTTTATTTTGGTAAGAGTTCACAATACTATTGGAATTCATCGCCTGAAACACAAATGTTTATCGCAACTTTACAAAAAATTCTACAAAAGTCCCTTAAAATTATAAAATATTTTCAGAATCATCTGGAAACCTGCAGATACATAGGTAACAGATTGTGAATAATACATTACTTAATGGGATGAATGTATCTGAGAAGTAAGGGATGTCTTCTAGATGGGATAATTTATATCGAACTCCCAAATAAGTCAAACATTGACGCTTCCATTTCTTTATGTGTTGTGCACTAGAAGTTTAGAGATGATTTCTTATAGACCCTAAGCTCAAAAGAGATGTTTTTAAAGCTGAACAGCTAGAAAAATATGTCAGCAAAAGAGCAAGAGATAAAGCAGGGAAGCAACAAAGAGTAATATACTTTGAAATTTGAGAACTTACGACTACTTAATAATATAACTGAAGTAAGGAATATAGAGTAAACATATTTATTTCTTGTAATTCTCCTAAATTAGTAAAAGAAAATCTCAAGAAATTTTATGAGAATCGTCAATTACAATAAAAATATGAGTATTAGATAACTTTAAGCTCAAGATAACACACTAAGAAGGGAAAGAGGCAATTGAGAAAACTTGACCAATGAAAAAATTTAGAATACTCATATCTCATAAGTAGGTTTTTAGGTCATTTGAGAATTCTTATTCTAGTATGACCAGGTCCAGTACAAACTAAGCGCTACTATGATAGCTTGAATGGAAACTCTCAAGTAAAAAATCTTCTTAAAAGAAATTTAAGGGCCACATTCCCATTACTTTTTGAACAAAAATAAGCAATTTCTTGTATATTTAGATTGAAAAAAATGTAGATATATCACTAACTTTTATATGAAGAACACAACAATACAGATACCTAAAATAATCAAATTAGTTGAAAATCAAGAAAGATGATAAACTTTTCTTACAAGGCTACTGTAGTTCTCCCAACTATTGCACTAAGAGATGTGAGTTGTGCACATCGGGGACAAGCCATGTGCAATTTGTTAGTGGATGTTCATGAGGACTATGCTACAACTTCTTGTTACATATTTCACTTTTTAAACAATGTCAAAAATAATTGATAATGAAGATTAGATATATGTAACACCCCATACCTAAAAACACCAAAAATCAGCTTTTTAGAAATTTTAAGTGCAATCGATGGTTCCCATCGACGGACCTTATCTTGACCCATGGCCCATGCTGAACATCCGTCGATAGTGACTGAAACTCCCCCAAGACACAGCCAAAAAAATTTGACTAAGTGTGAAACTACAGATGGAACAACGGTCCGTAGGTGAGACTGTGGTTCATAGTCTGTGTCTGTTGATCAAGACCCCATGAACCACTCTCTGACAAGAACCACGATTTACCAGCACGGTCCGTAGACTTACCTACAGACCGGGCGGAAATTAGCATACAGTTAGGGGCAAAATGCAGCCGGGTCAACTTCAATTGATCAAAACTCTTAGTATAATATGAATTAGGTGTCCCATGACCTATAGAATGATAGATAATTTAATTGGCTTGCCATATCCACCGACCTTGCAAAAATCAAACCTCCGAGTAAAACGTTATGCCCGTTTTAGTAAAGGAATGGCAAACAGACCCGACCTACGGACTCAAACGACGGACAGTCGATTGAACGATGGCCCGTCTGTCGAGGTCGTTGTTCGGTCAGACAACAATTGACTCAGGGGTCTTTTGATCTATTTCAACTTTGTTTAAACCCTAAGATAAGTCGTTTTAACCCTAAATCATCATATTTTAGTCACTTTAATTAGAGAAACATAACTAAAACTTACCTAAGTCAAATCATTAATCACAAATATAGAAAATTACAAGAAAGAAAGAAGTAAAATTTCAAGAACCCTAGTTCAAGAATGTAGCAAGGTTCCAGTAGTTCCAGCCTGAAATCTGAATATTTCTCCGTGAATTTCATCACCAGGTATGTTGAATTTCACTAGTGGGTTGCTTTCCCCCGTTGAGTCACTAGTTTTCTGTCAGAATCTTGATTCTCATATCATGATTAGACCTAGCGTTTCTAGAACTTCAACATAACTTCATGAATTAATTAGTTGTATGCTACGAATCATATTGTAAAGTTATTATTCAATTTATTGCATGAATTTCAGAACCCTAGCTAAGAATTTCTTTAACTTTTGAATTACACATGCTAGGTAAGATATTTTAGTTATTCAGTTATACATGCCTCAGTTATGAATGCATCATTATCATATTAAATATTGAATTCTTAGTTTGCATGTTAAATTTTGATCTATCCAATATTTTAAAAAAATTAGACGTAATTAGTTTACCACATAAATAAATGGGAGTAGCATAATACCGAGTTTGACTAGGGTTCAACGCACCCAATTAGTCCCAGAACTACCAGCCAAGTAGGTTGTAAGTCCCCTATGTGGGCATCAATATAGTCATCACGCCAACATGCCATTATACCTCTGACAGGGTATATTAGGTCTTCTCAATGGAGCGTGTACATCGGACTCCACATTTAGCTCATGTGGTTTTAATATCGGTTATTAGTAGCTCACATAGCTCAGTTAGACTCTGTTGCATTGACCATTTATCAATATATTTAGTATTCAGTTTCTGCATGTTAAAAATTTGTCATTGTATTCAGTTAGCTCATAAATTTAGTATATCATGTTCAGATTATTATAATTCCTTTTGTGCTTGTTCAGTTATGTTTTATTTCATCTTTATTCTATCTTGCATGCTTAGCACCTTTAAGTACTGACGCATACGTGCGCTACATCTTCTCGGGATGTAGATTCATGTTCTCGACATCCAGATCAGGCTTAGGTCAATTTTTCGATCTCTAGTTCAGCAGATTTAGTAGTGAGTCCTCATTCTCCAAGGACAACACACATGAGTTTCATTTCAGTCTTTTAGTCATTTATTTTTAGTTTTTGCTAAACTTAGCTGGGGCTTGTCCCAGTAATTCTAGTCCAGTTTAGAGGCTATTTTTAGACATAATTAGTTTCTAACTTAGTATTGAGTTAATATTTTCTTTGTATTGAACTCATTGTTTTAAATTATCTCAGTTATAGAATATGGGTATTTCCTTTACATTTTAAATTATGATTTAGCTTCCGCATGTAGTTTATTACCTTTAGTATGCTCATGATCATGCCAGCAGGGTTAGCATGGGATCACTTATGGTCTTAGATTCCATATACGCGTCTCGGCAGTAGCTCGGGGTGCGACAAAACTTGGTATCAAAGCACTAGATTTAAAAGTCCTAGGATGTCTGAAAGTCGCGCTAAGTAGAGTCCTTTTCATCGGTGTGAAGTGCACCATATCTAAAGAGATGGAGGCTATGAAGTGTTTCAGAAAAATTTCATTTTTTTGTTACTCTTATCGTGTGTAAGGTTTGATCGTGTTCCATTCTAACTGGACGTTCTATATTTCATATCATGCCTCCTCGTAGAGATAAGGCTATAATGCGAATGCCAAAAATGCAAACACGACTTCTCCAGTCCCAGATCAACAAGTATCCAATGCTGAGTTTAGGAATGTCTTACAGATGTTGGCTCAAAGTATGACTAACCAAAATAATCGTTTTCATGCACATGTGAAGAAAATGGTGGACAGTAAAAACAAGGTCCGTAACTTTGTTACGATAAATGTGCCTGAGTTCTTAGCAAACTAATGACGATCCTTTGAATTTGTTGGATGATATCACGTAAGTATTTGAGGTAATGCAAGTCACTGGGAAGGCAAGTCACTGGGAGGATCGGGTTGAGTTGGCATCATACCAGTTGAAGGACGTTGCTCATGTTTGGTACACTTAGTGGGAAAAAAATAGGTGTACAGATGTAGCTCCTATAACTTGGTATTGCTTCAGTGAGACTTTTCTCGACAGATTTTTTCCCAATAGAGTTCAGAGAAGTAAAGGCGTAGGAATTCATGAACTTTAGGCAGGGAAACATGACGGTCCAAGTGTATGGGCTGAAGTTTAACCGACTCTACAGGTATGCTTCTCACATGGTTGCTGACTTCAGGGCTCAGGTGAATAATTTCTTGTATGGAGTGTCGGATTTGGTGAAAATTGAGTGCAGAAATGCTATGTTACTTGGAGATAAGAATATTTCTAGGCTAATGACTCATGCTCAGCAGGTTGAGGGTGCTAAGTTTAGGGAACAGGCAAAGGAGAATAAAAAGGCTAAGACTGGGAACTATGACTATTCTCAGCAGAAATAGGGTGGTGAAAATCGCTCGTGGAGCCAACAAAAGGTTTCAGCTCCATCCCCTTCGTCAGCTAGTGTTCCATCCTCCATGAACAGGTTTGACCAGAACGTTAGAGCAACAGGATCTATGTCTCATCGAAGTGTTTCAGGCCCAAGACTTACCCAACATGCCTTAAGTGTGGTAGGAACCATCCGGATGAGTGTCTCACAATAAAAGAAGAATGTTTTTGGTGCGTTCAACCTGGTCACAGGTTGAGGGATTGTCCTTATAGACAGGGTTAAGGAGGTGGTAACTGTATATCTCAGTCTAAGACTTCATCCACACTAGCATGTCACCCGACTTAGTAGGGTAAATCATCTGGTACAGGTGGCGTTCAGCGCCAAAAGAGATTATATGCTCTTGATGTTTATGCATTGTTAGATCTTGGGGATACTCTTCATTTTGTAACTCCTTACATAAAAGTCCAATTCAGTGTTGGTCCAAAAAACCTTCAGAACCTTTCTTAGTCTCTACTCTAGTTGGTGACCCAGTTATAGGTAGACGGGTATATAGAATTCACCCTAACACAGTCTCTCATAAAGTCACCTCAGCAGAATTTGTAGAGTTAAAACTGGTAGACTTTGATGTCATTCTAGGAATGGATTGGTTACACTCCTGTTATGCCTCATTCGATTGTATAACTAGGATTGTTCGTTTTTAGTTTCCAGAAGAACCAATCTTAGAGTGGAAGGGTAGTAGCTAAGCGCCAATGGGTCGATTAATTTCTTACCTTAAATCCCGAAATATGATCTCTAAGGGTTATATCTATCATCAAGTTCGGGTTAAGGATTCTAGATCTGAAACCCCAACTTTTGAGTAAGTTTTAGTAGTCTGTGAGTTTCCAAAAGTATTTCCAAAAGATCTTCCCAGAGTCCCTCCCTGAAGGGAAATCGACTTTGGAATTGACCTCTTTAAAGATAGACAACCTATTTCTATTTATCCTTATAGAATGACTCTAGCAGAGCATAAAGAATTGAAAGAGCACTTAAAAGACCTTCTAGATAAGGGCTTCATCAGACCCAATATTTCATCATGGGGTGCACCAATCTTTTTCGTAAAGAAGAAAGATGGTTCTCTCAGAATGAACATAGACTATAGAGAGTTGAACAAGGTCACAATCATGAATTAGTATCCCATCTCAAGGATTGATGACTTTTTTGACCAACTTCAGGGTGCTAGCCATTTCTCAAAGATAGACCTCAGATCAAGTTATCATCAGCTTACAGTCAGAGATTGTGACATTCCAAAACCAACCCTCAGAACTCGGTATGGTCATTATGAATTTGTATTTATGTCATTTGGACTAACCAATGCTCCTGCAACTTTCATGGATTTGTTGAACAAAGTGTTCAAATAGTACTTCGACTTGTTCATTATCTTCTGCATTGATGATATCCTTATTTACTATAAGAATGAGGAAGAACATATGAGTCATTTAAGAATTGTTCTAAAAACTCTCAAGAATCGCCAGTTATTCGCACAGTTTGGCAAATATTAGTTCTAGTTGCATTCTGTTTCTTTCCTTGGTCACATTGTATCTAGCAAAGGGATCCGAGTGGATTCATGGAAGGTAGAAGCAGGGAAACAATGGCCCATACCTACCTATGCTATAGATATCAGAAGTTTCTTAGGTTTAGCAGGTTATTACAGAACTTTCGTGAAAGTATTCTCATCCATAGCCTCACCATTGACTAATATAACTCAGAAGATGGTCAAGTTTCAATGTTCAGATAATTGTGAGAAAAGCTTTGTAGAATTAAAATCTAGATTGACTACTACTACTGTCTTGATTCTACCGGAGGGTTCAGATGGTTATGTGATCTACTGTGATGCATCAAGAGTTGGCATAGGTTTGTGTTGATGCAGCGAGATAAAGTGATAGCTTATGCCTCTAGACAACTTAAGGTTCATGAGAAGAACTATCCAACTCATGACCTAGAGCTTGAAGCAGTGGTTCTTACACTCAAGATATGGAGACACTACTTGTATGGTGTTCACGTAAATATGTTCACTGACCACAAAAGCCTTCAGTATGTTTTCACCCAGTAAGAGTTGAATTTTTGCCAGAGGATTTGGCTTGAGCTCCTTAAGGATTATGATATGAGTGTGCATTATCATCCTGGCAAGGCGAATGTACTAGCAGATGCTCTTAGTAGGTTATCTATGGGTAGTGTAGCCCATGTTGAGAAAGAAAGGTTGGAGCTAGTGAAGGATGTTCACTTTCTTGTTTGCTTGGGAGTTCACCTTATGAGCATATCAGACAGTGGTGTAACAGTTCAGAATGGGGGGGGGTAGAATCTTCTTTTGTAATGGAGGTTAAGGAAAAGCAAGAAATTTATCCTATCTTTCTAGAACTTAAGGGTGCAGTCCACAATCAGAGAGTGGAGGTTTTCTCCCAAGGGGGAGATCGTGTACTTCGCTACAAGGGTAGATTGTGTGTTCCAGATATGGGCGAGTTGAGAAAGCATATCCTTGCAGGAGCCCATAACTCCAGATATTCTATTCATCCAGGTGCCAGTAAGATATACTACGATCTGCGGGAAGTCTATTATTGGAATGGCATTAAGAGGGATATAGCAAACATTGTGAGTAAGTGCCCTAATTGCCAGCAAGTCAAGGTAGATAATCAGAAACCAGGAGGTACGACTCAAGAGATCGATATTCCTACTTTAAAGTGGCAATTTATCGATATGGATTTCATAACAGGGTTACCTCGTACTCGCAAACAACATGACACCATTTGGGTGATAGTTCATAGGATGACTAAGTCTTCTCGCTTTTTAGCGGTAAGGACTTCAGATTCGGAAAAAACTATGCCAATCTTTACATTAATAAAATTGTCAGGTTTCATGGGGTTCCTTTGTCTATCATCTCAGATAGAGGTCCTTAGTTTACCTCTCATTTATGGAAGTCAATTCAGAAGGTTTTTGGTACTCAAGTTAACCTTAGCACAACATTTCATCTACAGACAGATAGAGAGACTGAGCGTACCATTCAGACCCTAGAAGATACATTGAGAGATTGTGTGATCAATTTCAAGGGTAGTTGGGATGATCACCTCCCTCTTATTTAGTTCGCCTACAACAATAGCTACCATTCCAGCATTCAGATGGCCCCTTATAACGCACTTTATGGGCGTAGATGAAGATCTCCTATTGGTTGGTTTGAAGTAGGTGAAGCAGCTTTGATAGGGCCAGATTAAGTCCTTTATCCTATGGAGAAAGTGCAAGTCATTAGAGATAGACTTAAGATAGCCCAAAGTCATCAGAAAACTTATGCAGATGTAAGAAGAAGGAAACTAATGTTCGAAGTTGATGGTTGAGTTGTCCTGAAAGTGTCACCTATGAAAGGAGTGATGAGATTTTGCAAGAGAAACTAAGTCCTAGATACGTAGGCCCTTACAATATTTTGAAAAGGCTTGGCAAGGTAGCATATGAGTTGGAGTCGCCAGCAGAATTAGCAGTAGTACATTCGGTCTTCTACATCTCACTCTTGAAGAATAGTGTGGGTGATCCAGCCTCTATAGTTCCATAAGAAAGTGTGGAGGTGAATAGTCTTTCTTATGAGGATGTACCAGTTGAGATCTTGACCGTCAGGTTAGAAGGTTGAGAAATAAAGAAGTCGCTTCAGTCAAGGTTTTGTGGAGGAGTCAGTCCGTAGAGGGAGCTACTTGGGAAGCAGAAGCAGACATGAAAGCCAAGTATCCTCACCTCTTTCATTCCGATTCAACTCCAGCTTGAAGTAATAGTTCCTCTTCAGTTTTTAAGTTATTCACATGTGAATTCAGACTTAGAATCATGTTCCCTCAGTTTGTACTTGTATTTTCAACGTACTTACATGTTCTTGGAATTCAATTCAATCAGAAACTCAGTTCTCTGTGTTTAGAAGTAGGGGTTGTAACTCTCTCCCTCTAATTCAACTAGTTTAGTCTTCATTGGAGGATGCATATTCCCAAGGGGAGATAATGTAGCACCCCTTATCCAAAACAGACCAAAAAAAAGCTTTTCAAAAAATGAGCAGGTGCAATCGACAACTACTATCAATGGACCGTAGCCTCACCTACGGCCCGTGCGGCACATCCGTCGATTGTGACTGAAACTCCCACAAGACATAGCATAGAAAATTTACTAGGTGTCGAACGACAGACGGACCTACGGTCCATAGATCAGACTATGGTCCATAGTGTGTCTCCATCAATTAAGACCCCGTTAATCACTCTCTGACAAGAACGACAATTGACCAGCATAGTCCGTAGATGGACGTACGGACCGTAGGTATGACCGTAGGTGGAAATTCGCAAACAGTTAAGGGGAAAATGCAGTTGGGTCAAAATCAATTTATCATAACTCTTAGAACAAAATTATTTAGGTGCCCTATGACCTATCAAATGATAGATAATTGAATTAGATTTCGATAGCCACCGACCTTGAAAAAATCAGACCTCCGAGTAAAAAGTTATGCTCATCGTGTAAAGTCCTGTCAAACAGACCCAACCTACGAACCCAAACGACGGATAGTCGATTGAACTACGGCCCATCTATCCAGGTCATCGTTTGGTCAGACAACAATTGACTCAGGGGTCTTTTGGTCTTTTCCCACTTCGTTTAAACCCTAGGATACATCGTTTTATCCTGAATCATCAGATATTAGTCAGTTTAAGCCTAGAAACATAACTAAAACTTACCTAATTCAAATCTTTAATAAAAAACATAGAAAATTAGAAGTAAAAAAGGAGAAAAAAGGTCAAGAACCCTAGTTCAAGAACGCAACTCGGTTCAAGCAGTTCCTGTCCAAAATCTGAGTATTTCCCGGAGAATTTCATCACCAGGTATGTGGAATTTCACTAGTGGGTTCCTTTCACCCATTGAGTCACTAGTTTTCTGTCACAATCTTGATTCTCATATCATGATTAGACCTATCGTTTCTAGAACTTCAACAAAACTTCATGAATTAGTTAGTTGTATGTTACGAATCATATTGTAAAGTTATTATTCAGTTTATTGCATAAATATCAGAACCGTAGTATGTATTGCTTTAGTTTTTGTATTACACATGCTAGGTCAGATATTTCAGTTATTCAGTTATACATGCCTTAGTTATTAATACATCATTATCATATTAAATTTTACATTGTCTGTTTGCATGTTCAGTTTTAAGCTATCTAGTATTTACTGAAAATTCAAATTAGTTAACCACATAAATCAATGAGAGTATCATAATACCGAGTTGGTCTAGGGTTCAGCGTACCCAATTAGTCCCAGAACTACTATCAAAGTTATAAGTCCCCTTTGTGGTCATCAGTTTAGTGATCACGCCAGCATGCCTTTATACCTCTTGCCGGGTATATTGGGACCTCTCGATGGGGCGTATACATCGGACTCCACATTTGGCTCATTTTTTATTATCAGTTATTAGTAGCTCCGGTAACTCAGTTAAACTCTATTGCATTGACTATTTCTCAGTATATTCAGTATTCAGTTTCAGCATGTTATTAATTGGTCATTGCATTAGGTTAGCTTAGAAACATAGCATATCATGTTCAGATTATTATGCTTGCTTTTGTGCTTGTTCAATTATCCTTTATTGCAGCTTTATCCTATCCTACAGGCTCAGTACCTTCTAATACTGACGCATACATGAGCTACATCTTCTCGTGAGGTAGGTTCAGGTTCTCGGTATCCAAATCACACTTAGATCGATTTCCGATCTCTAGTTCAGCAGATTCTGTGGTGAGTCCTCAATTTCCGAGGACAATAGTCATGAGTTTCATTTCAGTAATTTAGTCATTTAGTTTCAGTTTTTTCTAGACTTAGCTTGGGGTTTTCCTTGTATTTCTTTTCCAATTTGGAGGCTATTTTCAGACATAGTAAGTTTAACCTTAGTGTTGAATTAATATTTCCTTTGTATTAAACTCATTATTTTCAATTATCTCAGTTATAGAATATGTGTATTCCCAATCTTTTTAGTTTAGATCATTATTTACCTTCCGCATTTAGTGTATAATCTTTAGTATGCTCATGATCATGCCAGCATGTTAGCTTTGGGATAACTTGTGGTCCTAGGTTCCGTATCTGCGTCTCGGAGGTAGCTTGGGGCATGACAAAACTTGGTATCAGAGCACTAGGTTTAAGAGTCCTAGTATGTCTGAAAAGCGGCACTAAGTAGAGTCATTCTCATGGGTGTGAAGTGCACCACATCTAATGAGAGAGAGACTATGAAGTGTTTTAGATAAACTTCACTTTTTTATTACTCTTATCATACGTAAGGTATGATCTTATTCCATTCTAACTTGAGGTTCTACGTTTCATATCATGCCTCCTCATATGGATAATACTAGGAATGCGAATGCCAGAAATGCAAATGCAGCTCCTCCAATCCTAGATCAAGAAGTCTCCCTTGTTGAGTTCAGGAACGCCAAACAAATGTTGAATCAGAATATGAGTTTGTTAAGATGAGTAGAAGAAATGGTCTGTGACTTTGTTAGGACGAATCCGCCTAAGTTCTTAGGATCGCAAACTAATGAGGTTCTTTTGAATTTCTTGGATGATATCAAGAAGATCTTTTAGGTAATGCAATTCATTGGGAATGGTCGGGTTGAGTTAGCATCGTAGCAGTTGAAGGATGTAGCTCATATCCAGTACACTCAGTGAAAAGAAAATAGGGGTACAGATGCAACTCCTATCACTTGGGATTGCTTCAGTAAGACTTTTCTCGACAAGTTTAAGAAAAGTCTCAGGAATTCATGAACTTAAGGCAGGGAAACATGACAATCCTAGAGTATGGGCTGAAGTTTAACCAAGTCTCCAGGTATGATCCTCACATGGTTGCTGACTCCAGGGCTTAGATGAATAAGTGCTTATATGGAGTGTTGGACTTGGTCAAAACTGAGTGAAGAAATGCTACGTTACTTGGAGACATGAACATCTCTAGGCTTATGACTCATGTTTAGAAGGTTGAGGGTGATAATCATAGGGAACAGACTATGGAGAATAAGAAGGCTAGGACTGGGAACTATGATTATTCTCAGCAGAAATCAGGTGGTGGAAATTGCTTGTAGAGCCAGCAAAGGTTTCTAGCTCCAGCCCCTTCCTCATCTAGTGTTCCATCCTCCAAGAATAGGTATGACTAGAAGGTTAGAGCACCAGGCTCTAAGTCTCATCGAAGTGTTTCAGGCACGAAGACATACCCACTCTCCCTATGTGTGGTAAGAACCATCTGGGCGAGTGTCTCGCAGGAAAGAATGATGCTTTGGGTGCGGTTTGTCTGGTCATAGGTTGAGGAATTGTCCTTTTAGACAGGGTCAAGGTGGTGGTAATCGTAGATCTCAGTCTACAACTTCATCATCACCAGCAATTCGCCCGACTCAACAGGGTAACTAAACTAGTACAAGTGGCGGTCAGCGCTAGAACAGGTGGTATGCTCTTCATGCGCGCTAGGATCAAGAAGGTTCTCCTGATGTAGTCACTGGTACGTTACGAGTCTTTGACCTTGATGTTTATGCATTGTTTGATCCAGAGCTACTCTTTCTTTTATAACTCCTTTCATAGCAGTCCAATTGACTGTTGGTCCAGAAACTCTCTCATATCCTTTCTTAGTCTCTAGTCCAGTTGGTGACCCAGTTATAGCTAGATGGGTATATAAAATTTGCCCTCTCTTAGTCTCTCAGAAAGTCACCTTAGCAGATGTTGTAGAGTTAGAAATAGTAGACTTTGATGTCATTCTAGGCATGGATTGGTTACAATCATGTTATGTCTCAGTCAATTGTAGAACTAGGATTGTACGTTTTCAGTTTCTAGACAAACCAATCTTAGAGTGAAAGGATAGTAGCTTAGCGCCTATGGGTCGATCCATTTCTTACTTTAAGACCAAATAGATGATCTCTAAGGGTTATCTTTATCATCTAGTTTGGGTTAAGGATTCTAGCACTGAAACCCCAACTCTTGAGTCAGTTCCAGTAGTCTGTGAGTTTCTAGAAGTACTTCCAAAAGATATTCCCGGAGTCTTTCCTGAAAGGGAAATCGACTTTGGAATTGATCTCCTTCCAGGTACCCAACCTATTACTATTCCTCCTTATAGAATGTCTCTAACAGAGCATAATAAATTGAAAGAGCAATTAAAAGACCTTCTAGATAAGGACTTTATCAGACACATCATTTCACCATGGGGTGCACCAGTCTTGTTCCTAAAGAAGAAATATGGTTTTCTTAGAATGTGGATTGACTATAGAGAGTTGAACAAGGTCACAATCAAGAATAAGTATCCCATCCCCAGGATTGATGAGTTGTTTGACCAACTTCACGGTGCTAGCCATTTCTCAACATTAGACCTCAGATCGGGTTATCATCAACTTTGAGTTAGAGATAGTTACATTTCGAAATTAGCCTCTAGAACAGTGTATGGTCATTATGAATTTGTAGTTATGTCATTTAGACTAACAAATGATCCAACAACTTTCATGGATTTGAAGAACAGTGTTAAAACTGTACTTGGACTTGTTCATTATCGTGTTCATTCATAAATATTCTCATTTACTCTAGGAATGAGTAAGGACATGCTAGTTAATTAAGAATTGTTCTACATACTCTCAAGGATCACCAGTTATTCGCAAAATTTAGCAAATGTGAGTTCTGGTTGAAATCCATTGTTTTGCTTGGTCACATTGTATCTAGCGACGGGATCTGCGTGGATTCACAGAAGATAAAAGCAGTGAAACTATGGCCCAGGCCTACCTCCGCTACAGATATTAGAATTTTCTTACGTCTAGCTGGTTATTACAGAAGGTTCTAGGAAGGATTCTTATCCATATCCTCACCAATGACTAGGCTAACTTAGAAGATGGTCAAGTTTCAATGGTCAGATGATTGTGAGAAAAGCTCGGTAGAATCGAAATTTAGATTCACTAATTGCTCCTATATTGATCTACCAGGGGGTTCAGATGGTTATGTGATCCATTGTGATGCATCTAGAGTTGACCTACGTTGTGTGTTGATGCACTGAGATAAGGTTATAATTTATTCATTTAGACAGCTTAAGGTTCATGAGAAGAACTATCGAACTCATGACCATGAGCTTGCATCAGTGGTGTTTGCACTCATGATCTGTAGACACTACTTGTATGATGTTCACGTAGATATGTTCACTGACCATAAGAGCCTTCAGTATGTATTCACCCAAAAAGAGTTGAATCTTCGCTATAGGAGATGGCTTGAGTTCTTTAAGGATAATGATTTGAGTGTGCATTATCATCCTGGTAAGGGGAATGTAGTAGCATATGCTCTTAGCAGATTATCTATGGGTAGTGTAGCCCATATTGAGAAAGAAAAGAGGGAGCTAGTGCAGGATGTTCAAAGTCTTCCTCGCTCAGGAGTTTGCCTAATGATCATATCAGACAGTGGTGTGACAGTTTAGAATGGGGAAAATCCTTCTTTGGTAGTAGAGGTTAAGGAAAATCAAGACAGTGATCCAATCTTGCTTGAACTTAAGGGTGCAGTCCACAATCAGAGAGTGGAGGTTTTCTCCCGAGGGGGAGATGGTGTACTTCGCTACCAGGGTAGATTGTGTGTTCCTCATATGGGTGAGTTGAGAAAGCATATCCTTGCAGAATCCCATAACTCCAGATATTTTATTCATCCGGGTCCCACTAAGGTGTACCATGATCTGCAGGAAGTCTATTTATGGAATGGCATAAAGAGGGATATAACAAACTTTGTGAGTAAATGCCCCATTGCCAACAAGTCAAGGTAGAAAAATAGAAAGCAGGAGGTACTCAAGTTAACCTTAGCACATCATTTCATCCACAGACGGATGGAGAGGCAGAGCATACTATTCAGACCATAGAGGATATATTGTGTGATCTATTTCAAGGGTAGTTGGGATGATCACCTCCTTCTTATTGAGTTCGCCTAAAACAATAACTACCATTCTACCATTGAGATTGCCCCTTATGAGGCACTGTATGGGCGTAGATATAGATCTCCTGTTGGTTGCTTTGAGGTAGGTGAAGCAGCTTTGATAGGGTTAGATTCAGTCATTTATGCTATGGAGAAAATGCAACTCATTAGAGATAGACTTAAGATAGCCCAAAGTCTTCAGAAATCTTAAGCAGATGTATGAAAAAGGGAACTAGAAATCCAAGTTGATGATTGTGTTTGAAAGTGTCACCTATGAAAGGAGTGATGAGATTTAGAAATAAAGGGAAACTCAGTCCTAGATATGTAGGCCTTTACAAGATCTTGAAAATAGTTGGCATCATGGAATATGAGTTAGAGTTTCCAGCAGAATTAGCAGCAGTGCATCCGGTCTTTCACATCTCACTCTAATAGAAGTGTGTGGGTGATCCAGTCTCTATAGTTCCATTAGAGAATGTGGCGGTGAAAGATAGTCTCTTCTATGAAGATGTACCAGTTGAGATTCTTGACCGTCAGGTTAGAAGGTTGATAAATAACGAAGTCGCTTCAGTCAATGTTTTGTGGAGGAGTTTGTCCGTAAAGGGAGCTACTTGGGAAGCACAAGCAACCATGAAAGCCAAGTATCCTCACATCTTTCATTACACTTCCACTCCATCTTGAGGTAATAGTTCCTCTTCAGTTTTTCAGTCATTCATGTGCGAGTTCAACCTCAGAATCATGTTCCCTCAGTTTGTACTTGCATTTTCAGCATATTTGCATGTTCTGGGAACTCAATTCAGTAAGAAACTCAGTTCTCAGTGTTTAGTAGTAGAGATTGCATCTCTGTCCCTCTAATTCATCTAGTTTAGTCTTCATTCGAGAATGAATGTTCCCAAGGAGAGATAATGTAACACTCCATATCAAAAACAAACCAAAAACAGCTTTCAGAAACTGCAGGTACAATAAAAAATTACAATCGATGGACCGTAGCCTGGCCCACGGCCCGTAATGCACATCCATCGATTGTGACTGAAACTCCCCCAAGATACAACCCAGAAAATTTGACTAAGTATCGAACGAAGGATGGACCAATGGTCAGTAGGTCAGATTATGGTCCATAGTCTATTTCTGTCAATCAAGACCCCATTGACCACTCACTAACAAGAACAACGATTGACCAGCACTCTGTAGAAGTACCTACAGACCGAGGTATGACCGTAGGTGGAAATTAGCAAACAGTTAGGGGAAAATGAAGTTGGGTCAACTTCAATTGATCATAACTCTTATCGAAAAATGAATTAGATTGCCATTACCTATTAAATGATAGATAATCCATAGCCACCGACCTTGCTAAAATCAGACCTCCGAGTAAAAAGTTATGCCCGTTTTAGTAAAGTTCTGTCGAACAAATCCAACCTACGGACCTAAACGAAGGATAGTTGATTGAACTACAGCCCGTCTGTCCAGGTCGTTGTTTGGTCTGAGAGAAATTGACTCAGGGGTCTTTTGGTCTGTTCCCACTTCATTTAAACCCTAATATACATAGTTTTGACCCTAAATCATCATATTTTAATCAGTATAAGCCTAGAAACATAACTAAAACTTACCTAATTCAAATCGTTAATCAAAAACATATAAAATTAGAAGCAAGAAAGAAGAATAAGGTCAAGAACCCTAGTTTAAGAACGCAGCAAGGTTGCAGCAGTTCCAGCCCAAAATCTAAATATTTCTCCATGAATTTCATCACCAGGTATATGACATTTCACTAGTGGGTTCCTTTCACCCAATGGGTCCCTAGTTTTCAGTCTGATTCTTGATTCTCATATCATGATTACACCTAGCACTTCTAGAACTTCAACAAAACTTCATGAATTCATTAGTTATATGTTCCAAATTATATTGTAAAGTTATTATTTAGTTTATTGCATTAATTTCAGAACCCTAGCAATGTATTTCTTTTGTTCTTGAATTACACATGATAGGTCAGATATTTTAATTATTCAGTTATACATGTCTCAGATATTAATGCATCATTATCAGACTAAATGTTGCATTCTCAGTTTGTATGTTGAGTTTCTAGCTATCCAATATTTATAGAAAATTCACACATAATTAGTTAACCACATAAATCAATGGGAGTAGCATAATACCGAGTTTGACAAGGGTTCAACGTAACCAATTAGTCTCAGAACTACTAGCCAAGTAGGTTGTAAATCCCCTATGTTGGCATCAGTTTAGTGATCACGCCAGCATGCCTTTATACCTCTGGCATGGTATACTGGGTCCTCTTGATGGGGCATATATATCTGACTCCACATTTAGCTCATGTGGTTTTATTATCGATTATTAGTATCTTCCATAGCTTAGTCAGACTCTCTTGCATTGACCATTTAGCAGTATATTCAGTATTCAATTTAAGTATGTTATAAATTGGTCATTGTATTCATTTATCTTAGAAATACAGTATATCATGTTCAAATTATTATACTTTCTTTTGTGCTTGTTTAGTTATATTTTATTTCAGCTTTATTTTATCCTATATGCTTAGTACCTTCAAGTACTGACGCATACATGGGCTACATCTTCTCGTGATGTTGGTTAAGGTTCTCAGCATCTAGATCACGCTTAGATCAATTTTCAATCTCCAGTTCAGCAGATTCAGTGGTGAGTCCTCATTCTCCGAGGAAAACAGTCATGAGTTTCATTTCAGTCATTTAGTTTAAGTTTTTTCTAGACTTAGCTGTGGCTTGTCCCAGTATTTCTAGTCTAGTTTAGAGGCTATTTTAAGACATAGTTAGTTTCAGCTTACTATTGAGTTAATATTTCCTTTGTATTAAACTCATTGTTTTAAATTATCTCAGTTATACAATATGGGTATTCCCCATCTTTTAAGTTTAAATTATGATTTATCTTCTGCATTTAGTTTATTATCTTTAGTATGCTCATGATCATACAAGCAGGGTTAGTTTAGGATCACTTATGGTCCTAGGTTCCGTGTCCGTGTCTTGGGATATCTCGTGGTGTGACAAAGTTTGTCAACAAAGAACAAATATGGCTTATGAATTATGTTAATCCCTATTGAGATTCTTCCTCTTCTCCCCAGCGCACTCCTTTTCTTCCTTCATCTTCTATGTATTGCGTTGACATGTGCATATAAATATACATTTTGCATTATCAAGCAACCAAAAAATAAATTTAATAACTTTGAAACTAATGTTATAACCTATAAAACCTTCTGTATAATTTAAATCCTTTGGTTGATAGTAGAAATTTGTTGGGTGTGGGGATTTAAATTATAGAAAATAGAGAAACTACAGAAATAGTATTTTATTCAAAGTATTCAGCTATCACATGTTTTCTCCATCAATCAAAATCTGACGTTGAAGTATATGTTTTTGAAGTGATTGTTATTAAAAAAAAAGCGTCAAAAACAAGTTATTACTTCAATCGGTTATTCTTACTTGAAGTGTTGTTGTGTGATTCTTTTGTGGTCTTATGGTAAGAGAGGGTAATATAAAGTAAGCTTTATTTTCAAGCATCATTGTAGATTCCAAATATATTAGGAGTCATATTAGGTGTATTGCTAAATTTGATGATTATACATCTTTATTATGACTATAATGGCGTTACTTGAGGATTTAAAAAGATCATAAACAGATTTTGGACGATTAAGAACATGAAAAAAGCACACTTTGAAGATTATACATCGATCTTTTTTTTATCGTTAATATTAATTGTTTTACATGTTTCATTCAAAATCAACATAATACAAAAATTGAGATTCCATCTCTGACAACATATTATTAAATACATTAGGTGCATTATCCTCCTCAAATTAGTTGTTAATCCACACAAAATACATCAAAAAGTATAATGCATGTCAAAAATAGGAACAACTGGTAACATGCATATAAAAAAACTAGTAGACATATTGTTATCAAAGAAATGATAACTCTCTAATTAATCATGATGATGCATCTTTAAGTGAGTGCACAATATAAAGAAATATAGTGAAAATCCACGAAGAAAGAAACATAACAAAATATCTTTAGTGCTATCAGACATATTGTCGAATACCTTGAGTGCGGAAAGTATTACAGCATAGAGAAGTAGTGAAATATGAAGCTCCTTTTTCAAAACATGTACAAATTTTAACCCTTGCAAAAAAAAAGTAGATTAGGAGAAAGCCTTCTAAAACAGAGAAATTCAAGCCATAAAGAAGAAAGCACATGAAAATTTTAACATTCAATCACAAAACAAAGTGTATAGAGATGGAGGAACAATGCAAACCCTGGAAAATTACCTTCGAAAAAGGAAGAGGTGCACAGAGGACGTGGACTGATTGCTTCTAGAAATTATACAGAAATTAATCAGTTTCTGGAATGATTAAAAGATGGAGTAAAGTTAAAATTGATTTTGCCCTTGTTTGTCCTCCAAACTCCCATTTCTCTAAATAGGCGTAATAAAGAAAGAACATTTAAATAAATTCTTATGATGCAAATATAATACATCAAGAAATTACTTAAAACAAAAATAAGGTAAATAATATTACATCATCGCATATAAAAATAAATATGAGACAAATGAAGAATAGATAAAAATATAGATTGGTTGTTGGAATGAGTATGATATTATATTAGTCAGAACTAGGAACAAAAAGTAGTATTATAGGTTGGTGTATTTTCTAAACAGAAAGGAAAATACTTTTAATTTTTTCTAAACAAAGTGAAACACAATTAGTGGTAGTTAAGATTAAGCAAATGCAAAAAATTAGTAATGTAGATTGATTTGAAGAATTAATGATTAAAAGATGTAATTAATAAACATTATAAAAGAATTTTAATACATCATATAATAAATAGAAAATAGTTGACAAAATGTCAAAAATTTGAGGGAAAAAAATAAATGTCATCATTGGGTTTACAAGCATGTCACATTACCTGATCTACATTTAGATTTATTAAATATATAGATTTTATGTAATATAAACGGATTTCGATTAATTAAAAATTATATTTTCAGATTACCATTTTTTTATATTTACAATATATGATATTTTCCTTTTCTCGACGATTTTTAAATACTAGTTCAAAAGTTTTAGAAGATATTAAATTACAATTGCATTAAAGATATAGAATTAATTTGCATAGCTTAGAAACTTCAAAAATAGATATAAATCCCACATTATTTATGCTAAAAGCTTCAAAAGCAGACAAAAGATCCAACATTATTTGTGTTAAAATTCAAAAACAGTCTTGAAAAATCATTATGTAATTTGGTTTTGTAATTCTTTAAGTCAAAACAATCTCGAATGTACCACCCCTTTTTTAAACGAAGTGTCATATTATATAAACTAGTAAATAGGACTAATTTTTTAACATAAAAAATACTTTTGAGATATTTTTTAAAAACACTGAGACCCTAACGCCACACTCAAGATCTTAAATTATACCCTTTTGAAAGTTTAAAGGTTCCTATGTACTCTCGATAAACTAAATCAAATAAAAACAAGAGCTCCATTTATCTGATCAGTCAGCAATGGAGGTACATCCCAATCACTCTTAACAAATTTATATGTTTCTACTTCTCTTCTCTCAAACCCTCGTTCTTGATTATAAAACTTATTTTCTCTTTTATTTTTTATGTTTTATGGTTGATCGTGTTCTGAACAAGTTTCAAACTAAAAAGCTAAATTCATCATGAATGAAAGCAGTGGAAGTACAGAATACAAAAAATGATGAAATTTTGCCACTTTCTAATAAACCCTATGTTGGTATAAATACTACTAAGAGCAGTGTCAAGCCCATATACTGTTTGGTAACTCTCATTTCCTCCCTCTTATTTCTATATAAAACTCCCTCTTCGTTAGTATTTATTCACATATTATTCATTGTAGGTGATTCTCATCCTTTAGTAAAGGTTTTGTGGTGATACAAAATCATCTTTGTTATGACGCTTCATAAACTAGTGTTGGGTTTTTTGGGGTGGATATGAATTTAGTGAGACGATGTGTATTGGATGTGTAACAAATCAAGAGTATACCCTAGAAGTAGGAGCACCCTTAAGTCGCCACACGGCATACTGGACATCTCAGAGGTCGTATACAATCCCTTAGACGTCGTTCATCGTATATATATATATATATATATATATATATATTCATATATATATATATATATATATATATATATTTATGAAAAGTAGTGTGGAATTAAAACTTTTCATGACAATAGTTAAAATCTTTACATAATCATAAGAAAGAACTAAGTCTCCTCATGGACATCTTAGAAACATAAAATATCTTGGGGTCACATCCCTTACATCAATTTGAAAAGTAACTATGGTCTATTAAAAAGTCTTTTTGTAAGGAAACTAAAACATAACTATATCCTCGAATCATATGAAGACATACCAAGTCTTCTTAAGAGAATGCTATTCTCAAGCTTTGCTTCTAGGAGACTCCTCACTTGCCCCCTACACTTTTAGAAATATAACAACATATGGAATTAGCACATTGAATGCTTTAAGTATGGTGAACATGCAAGAAAACCATGCTAAAAACTGGCATTTACTTTATAACATACTTTTCATGTTGTTTTGATAGAAACCTCATAAAACAAGTATAAGAAACATATTCAAGCAACTCATAATAGACAACCATAATCATACACATAAGCATTTAAAACTCCTAAAAAGATTTATCCTAAGCCCCACCTAAATAAGATATGAAGACTATACAACCCCTTCACACCCACCTAAGTCACTCTATAGACTTTCCAAAGTAAAATTATTCTCTTTCCGTCATTTATACTTCCTACCTAAGGTTACTCTAAGACTAACTTATGTAAAAAATGAAGATATCGCTCATACACCCTCTTCAAGCCTACCTAATCAATTTTCAAAGCTACCCTAGGTAAGACCCTTTTTATTCAACATGAATTAACTAAGTCAACCATATTCATTAAGACATTTAAGAGACAATCAAACAATTACAGGACTTCACATAATAGTCTTGGAAAAGACCTAGGGAACCCATTCTAGCATCTTCAAAGCCTTGTTATGCCATGTGTAGATAGTGTCCCATTCCACTAGCTACACGTTATAGAACCTATCCAATAACTAGAGTGTAAATCCCACGTGATGAGAATAGGCACGAACTAAAGTAGATACTAGCTAGGTATGGAATAATAAGTTACCTTACTCCGAGGAGGGTATTCTACTTTCCAAGGGTAGAACTAGGATACATCCCATGTTGGCACATGGTTAAGGAATATAAAGGGTTTCTACTCTAGAATCATCTAAAGTAGCGCTACTACCATAAGCATATTCACTCGGTGCTTTGCCTTTAAACTCATAGAGTAATCATCACTAGGTGTATTAGGGTAGGTACTATTACTATGCCGTACCAACTTTTAACACTTTTTCTTTCCAATGATGGGTCCACTAGGGCTTACAACCAAGGACTATTAGAATAGCTCTTATGACTTTCTTCGAGATGTTTTTACGTCATTCTAGAGAACCTGTCCCTAAGTCCATCATTCCACTCAAGAAGGATACCACTATGGTCTTTCACTTTGAGGCTTCTATTAACCTTCTTTTCTACATTCAAGGTTCTATGCTTTTGACCTTATTGTCTTATTTAAGGTCATATATTAGTTCTCCTTAGAAGGGCACCATCTTAGGTCTACCGATCCTAGACTTTCATTCATCATTAATTCATGCACATACATAACAAAAGTGCCTAATCTTACTAAGTATAGAGTTTACATTCATATAACTTTCATGTATCAAGAATAGGGACCTAAGTCTACCAATCAATACAAAACATCATCATATCACGTATTCAATAACATTCAAGTACCATGTAGGGACAACTAAGTATACCACAAAAGATACAACATTATTCTATAAGTAAACTTCTTTGTCCTTCATCATCATATATCTTATATTAGAGAAGAATCATGACATTAACTCTTATACAAGATCATATATCCATTACAAGAGTACTTCACTTAACAACTTCACATTATACAAGATCACGGAGATATCATATAATACTTCACTTTTCATATTCATATAAGCCATAACATCTTGTACATAATCACATTACTTCACATAATAATGCCGACAAGGCCATCATAAGTGTACCATACCAATCAATACAATTCAATATCAATTCTATACTAAATCGAGGATTTAGGTCAACTCACCACTTCCCAATCATCATTACCATTCCTTAGCCTTTTCAACAAAATCACTTCACAAAGGCTCTTATCAATAGTCATGTACACAATACTAAGTCAACAACCAATCAATATAAATGATCCAACAAAATAAAATATCAATATCATCATTATAAGGTAGGTTATAATTCTATCATGATTTGTACATAATTGAGTAGCCCAATTCAATCTACACATTAATTCACTAAGATCAAGACATGTTTAATTCACCCACTTTAGAGCCAAAATTAGGAATTCATAGAATACTTGGGTTCATGGAGTTTTTGATCTTAAAACATTCAATTAAGATCAGCTACTTAAACCTTTTCATGCAAGAACCCATGCTTAGAATTAATAATAGGAATTTCTATGTTTTTGAACTTCTTTGAAAAGCCTTTGAAAGTGTCTCCTTGATGGAAGAAGAGTCAAAGATTAAATCATCATACCTTATAAAAGAAATCCCACGACATTAGGCTTGAAACCTTGGAAAATTTGGCCTTCTTCCTTGGAACTTGAAGGTCCTTCAATAGATGATATGATTAGAGAGAGAATTTTAGAGTGAATGGAGAGCTTATATTTTTTTTTATTATAATTGAAGGTTTGGATTTTTGATTAGGGTAATGGGTAGATAATGACCTAAAAATACATATATAATACACGCCCAAAATACCCAAAATGCCCCTACACTAATTGGAACTTTTTAGACAAGTCAAACTTATCTTAAATTTTTGAAATTTTCGTCGGGTAATAAGTCCGCGTCGTGGAGATGTTCCCTCATGATTTTTTAAAATAATTTTTGGAAATTAGATTCCACGACGTGGACCAAAAATTTTTACCTTGGTGAACCATGTCCGCGATGCGGACTTGTTTCATCTATGCACAATTTGCTACTACCTTGGGGAGATGGCGGTCATTAAGGAGTAATAAACTGATGTTTTTGAAACTAAAGATGATCATCTTAATGTTAGAGTCATCCGCACTGATTTATACTCCAAACAACACATAAAAACACATACAACATACTAGGACACACTATCACACACTCAAGACTAGTTTTCGGACATCTTGGTCGTCCTTGGACGTTTTGACTCCCAAACTCTACAAGCTGAATTCTAATGCTAATATTCATTGTTTTAAAACCTTATTAACTCATTAAACCCTAGTGAGTCTATAGATAAATGTATTTCATTTTGAGGGTCGTTACAGGATGGAGAAATGATTTCCTATCACTTTACAAACTTTAGTAGTCAGAATTTCATTTTTATAAATAAGAGATATTTAATTTTCTAAAAATGTCGTATATTTCATTTTTAAATTGTAGAACTATCAATGGTATTTAATATGTCATGACCCGGGCTACACCCTAGGAAGTGTCACAACATACTTGACTCCGGATGAGTCTCACACAAGCCCTTAACCATCAATGCATATGTAATACATCGAAAATTACTTAGGTGAATCTAGATCCTAAAATGTTTTTCATGAGGGTCTAAGGTCCTAAATTTTTTTATAATTTGGTATTGAGGAATTTTTTAAAGATTTGGGTGCATTGGAAGTCAAACATCAAGGGACGACTAAAACGTTTGACGACTAAGTCACCTAGGTCCCTCATGTGTGGTTATGTGCCTATATGTGTTTTCCATGATCTTATGAAGTACTTATATGTGTTATTATAGTTTTTATAGGCAGTTTGTTAAGTTTCATGAAATTTAGAGGTCAAATGTCCAAGAACGTCCATGACGTTGAAAAGGTTTCCCTTGAAACGACCTTGTGTGTCTTGGCATGTCTCATCGAGTTTTACGTGTTGTTTTAGGATGAAACTTATGTGGGAGGTCCTAAACTCGTATATAAACATATTTGGGTTGGAAACTTTTGGGCAAAAATCCTCAAGGACCATCCAAGGGTCCTTGAGGAAGGACACTTCACAAGAGCCCAAACTGTCAAAACCAGCCCAACCAACGGATGGCAATTGACATCCAGTAGGTTAGTCGACGCTCCATAGGTGAGGGGATTAGGGTGAAACTTAGGAGTGCGAGGAGTCCCTCCAAAATACAAGCCTCAGTCCCAAGCCACGGATCAGCAGGACTGTCCATTGGTTGGGAAATGGGCCGTCGATGGCCATTCGTGGGTGGACTGTGTCACCTACGTAACTTACTATAAATCCTAGGGTTGGAGTTGTAAATTCTCCCCACATAAAAATAATTGAAAGGGAGGTCACTTAGGGGTATTTAAAGTGGGTTTATAAGTCCTAAAAACCTAGATGAATTCATTCTTCAAAAATCAAAACCCAAAATATCTTTGAAATTCTCTAGAACGCCATTGAAGCCAAAACTCAAAGAAGTTCTTGGATTCGATATTTGAGTGGTGATTCTTTATCAGGTTTCATGGATTAACATCATTGAGGTATGATTTTTGATACTTGGAACTCTTTTCTTCAAGGAGCCAATTCAAAGTTATTTTCAAAGAATTCACAAAAGATGAGTTTTCTAAATTGAAATCTATCAATGGGTTCTTGCATTGAAGGTTTAAATCATTGCATACTGATTTAATTGTTGTTAATTAAATAATTTTAACATAATTAACCTATGAACCCATGTAATTTATGAATCCTAGTTTTTTATTACTTTATGGGTTGATTTGTATTGACTTAATGTTTCTGAATTCAACTGTAGCTTTCTATGGGCTATTGAATGATGTAATAGTTATATTCAAATGATGTATAGGGTGTCTTATATTGATAAATCTATATTGAATTGACTTAGATTCATTGAGTATTATTGTTTATGTATTGAAGTGATGTTCATGGCCATGGGTAAGAGCTTTATGGTATTGAATTGGATGATTTAGCTATGTCATTAATGTGGTGAGAATGGATTGGTGGTATGCTGCCCTAGTTCTCTTTATTTTAGTTTTGTTAGTCTTGAATTATGTTGTAATTGGTATGGTCCACTTATGGTGGCAGTGCTATGTGCTTTTCTTGCAATTGATGTTGCTTTGTCGGCGTTAGTTTATGTATTATGATGATCATGTCCTTGTCGGCATTACTTGATATAATATGATTATATGTGTAGTGAATTATGTGAAGTATGGTCATACTCATATACTTGTGATTAAGGTACAAGTATGTGTTCTTCTTTTGTTGCTAGGTGACAATGTTAGACTATGACTATGTCTTTATGTGTGTAGTCTTAGAGTTGATGCATGATTCTTCCTACTTGATTATATGAGTCTATAATGGTTATATTTATGATTTTATAGTAGTGTATAAGATTACCTAAAGATGATGTTAGTTATGTCTATGTGTTTCTAAAGTGATATGTTATATGTGAAGTATGGTGTGTCTTGTGTGGTAGACTTGTGTCCCTTACTTGACACATGTATAAATGTTAATATGAGATGGCTTTACTTAGGATGCTAAATCCTTTTAGTCTTGTATTTATGAATGAAATGTGACCTTGAATGATTTTAAGAGGGTCTCTATGTGGAACTTTGAACCTAGTTGTAAGGTTATAAACCATTGAAGTTGAAATTCGCAATGATATCCCTCTTGTAATGAATGGTGGACATAAGGTTGGTTGGCTGGAACGACATCATATCACCCTTAGGAAAGTTATTAGAGATATCCTCTTCACTATTGTAAGGCAGCCCTAAGGGACCTCTTTGGTAAGGTGAATGTGATTTGGATGATTGACTAGATATGGAACCCCTTCGTATGATCCTTTAATGTCAATTACTCTAAGATAACAAAGTCTAGCACCGAGTGAGTATGGTAAGGGGAGTAGCTCTAGTTAAAATATGAGGCTAGAGTTCAAAGTAAGCCCTTCATATTCCTTAACCACGTGCCTACATGGGATGCGCCCACGTTCTACCATTGGCAAGTAGAATACCCTCCATTGGAGTAGGTTACAACTCCGGATTACATGCTTTGCTACCATGGTCTATGTCGATTATTTCCTATTCTAATCATATGGGATACCTACTAGCATTAAAGAAGTTCTATGAAGTATAGGTGGTGGTGTGGGACACTATCTACACATTGCACAATAGGCTCTGAAGATGTTAGTGAGAGTCCCTATTTCTTCTACAAGACCATTACTTGAATGTCCTGATGTGATGAATATCTTAAATGAACTAATAAATTTAGAGACTTATGTTAAGGAAGCATGTTAAATGAATAAGTACTTGTCTAGAGTAGTAAATGGTTGTTTAGTTAAGGTGTGAAGGGGGAAAAGGAATGGTCACTTCGTATCTTACCTAGATAAGTCTTAAGAATGACTCTAGTTAAGAAAGAAACCGATTATGTAGACGTGGTCTAAACTTTTGGTAGTCTTAAGGATTATTTAGGTAATCTTGGAGAGGTCAATCATGGAATTTATCTTCTTGATTTACTTAAATAAGTCTTTTGATAACCTTTGGAAGGGAGAATGTCATATCACTTGTATGTTGTTATATTAAGTTAGAATGATTCTATATTAAGTAGTCTATAGGATCACTTAAGTGTGTGTGTAAGGGATTGTATGGGAGGTCACTTCACAACTCACTCAAGTGAACCTTAGGATCACCTTTGTTAGAAGGATCTCATGTTTATGTGTTTGGTGCATTGTAATTGTGTATATCTCATTATAGGTTGTCGTAAGGATCATTTAGGTGTGCCTAGAGAGGGTGTATGGGAGGTCTCTCTTTGACTTACTTAAGTGAGTCTTAGGATAGCCTTTAGTGAGAATGTTGCATGTAACAAGGAAATTAGTTCACTATAATTTTTGTGAGTTAACTGTAATGTTTCTAAAAATTTGATAAATTGATTAAGTGTTACCTTATGTCTTTCTAAGGTGTTAAATGTATTTCTTATGCTTATGATATGACGTTTAAATAAAAAAGATGCATATTTCCACTAAATGTCTAATTTCATGATTTTATGCATTAAATCATACTTAGTACAAGTGTTTGTACTAATTCCATACATTTTGCTATATCTAATGGTGTAGGTGGAAGGTGAGAAGGATCGTGAAGGAAAGCTTGGATTCTAGAGTCGTTCAAGCAAAGTTGAAGTATGTCCTCATTTGACTCGAGGGCATATATGTCTTTTACTTCAATGTATTATAATAGACTAAGTATTTATATATTATAATTGTATGGACCATGTCCCAAGCATTCTTGAGACTAAAAATGGCATATGGTGAGACTTAATGTTTCTATGATTTTATTATGAAAAGATGTTTTAAAGATACACGTGTGAAAAGTTTTAATTTCGCACTACTTATCATATGTTTATGTGCAATGAATGATATGGTTACAAGACCTCCGAGAGGTAACATATGCCGGTATACGACCTAAAGAATGACCTAACTTCTAGGGTATAGGTGGGGGTCATGACAACATAAGATATAAGAATAATGCGAAAAACATAAAACTTTTACTATAGAAGTACAACTTTCTTCATATATGAAAAATAGGAAGCTAGACTTGTCTCATTACACCATATAAACATAAGTGTACAAGATTTAGGACTCATCTCTTTAATAAATAGTAAATCTTATCATAAGGAAATACAATATCGTTCTTAATAAGGAATGTAAACTAGAACTAAAATCAATAACATCTCGTACTCAGAATTGAATACTCACAAAAACTTGGAGGTAGCAACCCATGTTTTCTTCAAAAATGGACAAAGAGCACCTCAACGGCCCGAACATACACTCATAGGAGATGTAGAATAAAATGGGTTACTACAAAGGACTAATTGTGGAAGCATGCATAAAAATACTTACTTATGCTAAAAATACATTTTAGTGATATTAATGCATTTATTAAGTTGAAAAATCAGTTATGCACATAAGGACATATGACAAGTCATAATAGCATTCTCATAATCCACAATCATATATAAGTGAATAACCATGTTCATCACATATACATAAGGAGAGTCATATCTTAACAACAACCCAATCAAGGTATATCACACATTCATGTCTTACCATAGGATGAGTGACCCACCCATATTATCTTTCAAAGACTACTTGTGCAATGTAAAAAGTGAAGGCACATGCCCCCACTCCTAAGAAGTAGACATATCAAGAAAGCAAAAGTATGGTTCAAGTCATATGAATTATCTTATTACATAGGTAGAATTGCCTTAACCTATATGGAATCCGGTGACATAGAATCCCACACCGAATCTACTTTCCTAAGGTACAACTAAACATATATAGCTATAATGTGGATCCACTAGCTAAGACCTATGTGGTCACATAGTTATGGGATAGGAAGATTGCTTCTACAAAACCGGCCAATTAAACTAGTGGGAAGGTCTCTAATTTATTTTCCATATCCGCCCAGTGCTAAGAACTATTCTCCAACTTATACATAGTTAAGGTTAATTGTAATTTCATATGTGAAGGAGTATATTACCGTATTCAACTCAACTCATACATAGCTAATGGATTCAACATGGTTATAACTACCTTTCCCCTTAGAATCATCATATAATCATCCAAGGCAATTAATACATAATCATATCTAATAGTAAAGGAAACTAGAATTTCAACAATACCATATCTCACACCTTAGTCATTGGATTTCATTCGTGGGATTTCTTTCCCCATGAAGCATTTCCTATACTATTTTTGAAATTCAAAATTTGTTCAAAATTATGGTTTTGATTCTAACCTTAGGTACTTCTCAAAAATATTTTCTTTAAGTTGGTTATCCAATATCATAATGAAATTGACATTTAATAGGGGTTTTATTACTAAATTTCCCTTGAACCCATGTGTTTCCCCATGCCCCCAACTTTATAAAAATTATGATGGGTTTCTTTATCAATTATAAATATGTGGGATAGTATGTATGTGGATTTAGTAATTAATCTTGTTTATTCCATGCTTAGAGTAGTAATTGTAAGTGTGATTTCAATATATAATCTTTGACCCTGGAAGGGTAACTTGTAAGTGTTGAATCTTGAATTATGGCCTTCAAGGCAATGTATGAAGGAAATCATATGTCCAAGATTCTTATATATGAATGGTTTGATCCACTTGAAAGGTGGAGGTGCTTACTTTATGTATTTATGTATGAAGTTATATTCTACTTAAATGGTGAAAATTCAATGACAAACGTATGAGATATGATAGTGTTGAAAGGATAGTTTCCTCTACTATTAGTTATGACTATGTTTTAATTGTCTTTGATGATTATATAATGATTCTAAGGTGAAATGTAGTTCTCATCATGTTGAATCCTTGATCTATATATGAGTTGGGTTGAATGAAGGGTAATGTACTTCTTCACATATGAATTTACAATTCACCATAGCTATGTATAAGTTAGAGAATAATGCTTAGAACCGAGAGGTTATGGAAAATGAGGTAGAGACCTTCCCCCTAGTTTAGGATGGGTCTTCTACATAATATCTAATGAGATGGAAACTCTCGTGCTAGTTGAATCGGACGAATCTCTAGAAGCGATCTTCCTATCCCATAACCATATCTCCGCATAGTTCATAGCTTGTGTATCCACATTATAGTTATATATGTTTAGTTCTACTAGGCAATAGAACACCTTCTTTCGGCGTGGGGATATATGTTACCAGATTCCATATAGCTCTCATGGCCTATGTCGGTTAAGGGAATTCTCCCTATGTAATAAGATAATGCATATGACTTAGAACCATACTTGTGATTTCTTGATAAATCTACTTCGTAGGAATGGGGGTATGTGACTTCACTTTTTACATTGTATCAATAGTCTTTGAAAGAGAATATGGGTGGGTCCATGATGCTATAGTAAGATATGAAGTAATTATATACATGGATTGGGTTGTTGTTAAGATATGACTCTCCTTATGTGTATGTGATGAACATGGTTATTCACTTATTTATGAATGTGGATTAGGATGGGATATAATGTTGATATGTGTAACTAAGGTGATTCTAAATGGATACATATATATTTGACATTATGGAATGCCAACTATGCATTACACAAGTATATTTTTAGGGTTGCTAAGGTGATGGTCCTACTATGTTATGAAAAAAAATGTATGAGAATGCTATTATGACTTGTCTTATGTCCTTATGTTCATAAACGGTTTTTCAACTTAATAAATGCATTATTTTCACTACAATGTATATTTTCAGCATAATTAAGTATTTTTATGCATGTTTCCATACTTTGTGCTTTTTGTGCTAACCCCTTCTTTTCTACATCTCCTATGAGTGTATGTTCAGGCCGTTAAGGTGCTCTTAGTCCATTTTTTAAGTAAGGGATGAGTCCTAAATTTTGGACTCTTATGTTTAGATTGTGTAATGAGTCTATATTCCTATGTTTCATATATGAATAAAGTTATACTTCTAATATAAAAGTTTTAGGTTTTACGCATTATTTTTATATCTTATGTAATGATGGTTAAGGTCTTGTAGGAGATTCTTCCGGAGTCAAGTACGTTGTGTCACTCCTAGGGGGTATCCCGAGTCATGACATATTCAATACCATGGAAATGAGACTTCTACAATTGAAAAAATAAAAATAATACATTTTTAGAAAATGAATATCTCTTCTTTATAAAAATGAAATTCTGACTAATAAAGTTTGTAAAGGGATAGGAAATCATTTCTCCATCCTGTAACGACCCTCAAAATGAACTAGGTTTATCAAAAGCCTCACAATGGGTTTAATGAGTTAATTAGGTTTTAAAAAATAATGAATATTAGCATTATAAATTAGTTTGTAGAGTTTGGAACTCAAAACGTCCAAGGACGACCAAGACGTCCGAAAATTGGTCTTGAGTGTGTGCTAGTGTGTCCTTGTATGTTGTATCTGTTTTTATGTGTTGTTTGGAGACTAAAAGAAGTTGGTATGACCCTAACCCATATATTACAATCTTTAGGGTAAAAATTTCCGGTTATAAATCCCCAAGGACCACCCTAGGGGTCCTTGAGGAGGACCCAACCTTAGGCCAACAAGCTGCCCAAGACGGCAGTAAATTGTCCATAGATGAAATCAATCCATGTCGCGGACATGGTTCACCAAGGGATAAATTTTTGGTCCACATAGCGAATCTACTGTCCCAAAAAATATTTTGAAAAGTCTAGAGGGAACAGCTCCGTGACACGGACTTGTTCCACGATGATAATTCCGAAAATGTAAGTTAAGTATGACTTGCCTAAAGAGGTCTAATTAATGTAGGGGTATATTTTGGGTATTTTGGGGGTGTATTATATATGGATTTGAGGTCATTATACACCCATTACCCTAATCAAAAACCACAACCCTCTATTAGAATTCAAAAATTATAAGATCTCTATTCTTTCTAAAATTCTCTCTCTAATTAGATCCTCCATTGAAGGACCTTAAAGTTTCAAGGAAGAAGGCCAAATTCTCAAAGATTTCAAGCCTAATTTCGTGGGATTTCTTTAATTAAGGTTGATTTTTTCATCCTTGACTCTTCTTTCATTCAAGGAGTCAATTTCAAAGGTTTTTCAAAGATGTTCAAAAACATAGAAAATCCTATTTTTAATTCTAAGCATGGGTTCTTGCATGAAAATCCTCATAATGATGATACTCTCATTTTATTTAGTTGGATCATCGATATGGTTTTGTTGTCGGGTTAGTGTTGTGCACATGACTATTGGTAAGAGCCTTTGTAAAGTGAATTGGTTGAAAAAGATAAGGAGTGGTGATAATGATATTGGGAGGTGATGATTTGACTTAATTCCTCTGTTTATTATAGAATTTATACTGAATTGTATTTATTGGTATGGTCCACTAATGGTGGCGGTGTCTATGTGTTACAATTGTTATGAACATGACCTTGTTGACATTATTATGTGAAGTAATCTGATCATGTACAAGATGTTATGTCTTATATGAATATGTAAAGTGAAGGATGATATGATATATGTGTGATCTTGTATAATGTGAAGTTATTAAGTGAAGTACTCTTTTAATGGCTATATGATCTTGTATGAGAGTTACTGTTATGATTTTTCTCTTATTGATGATATATGATGATGAAGGACTAAGAATTGTCCTTAAATAATTATGTTATGACTTGTATGGTAGACTTGGTTGTCTTTACATGGTACTTCAATGTTATTGAATACGTGATATGATGATGTTGTTCTTGATTGGTAGACTTAGGTCCCTCTACTTGATACATGAAAGTTATGTGAATGTGTAGTCTTGACTTATAGGGTTAGACACCTTTGTCATGTATGTGTATGACTGAATGATTAATGAAAGTCTACTATTGGTAGACCTATGATGGTGCCCTTAAAAGGATGACTAATATACGACCTTCAATAAGAAAAGAAGTTCAAGAGAATAGAACCTTGAATGTAGAAAAGAAGGTTAATAGAAGCCTCAAAGTGAAAGACCATAGTGGTATGCTTCTTGAGTGGAATGATGGACTTAGGGACAGGTTCGCTAGATCGACGTAAAACCATCTCTAAGAAAGTCATAAGAGCTATCCTAATAGTCCTTGGTAGGAAGCCCTAGTGGAACCATCCTTGGAAAGTAAAAGTGTTAAAAGTTGGTAAGGCATAGTAATAGTACCTACCCTAATACACCTAGTGATGATTACTCTATGCGAATAAAGGCAAAGCAACGAGTGAATATGCTTGTGGTAGTACAGAAAAACCCTTTATATTCCTTAACCATGTGCCAACATGGGATGTGTCCTAGTTCTACCCTTGGCAAGTAGAATATCCCTCCTCGGAGTAGGATAACTTCAGCTGCCGTGCATATCTAGTATCTATGTCGGTTAGTCCCTATTCTCATCATGTGGGATGTACACTCTAGTTATTGGATAGGTTCTACAATGTGTAGGTAGTTCAATGGGACGCTATCTACAAATGGCACGAGTAGGCTTTAAAGATGCTAGAATGGGTTCCCTAGGTCTTTTCCAAGGCCATTATGTGAAGTCCTCTAATTGTTTGATTGTCTGTGAAATGGCTTAATGAATATGGTTGACTTAATTAATGCATGTTAAATAGAAAGCGTTTTAAGTAGGATAGCTTTGCGAATTGCTTAGTTAGGCTTTAACAGGGTGTATGGGTGGTCTTTATGTCTTACTTAGGTGAGTCTTATAGTAACCTTAGGTGGGAGGTCTAAATGGTGAAAAGGAAATATCTTACTTTGGGAAGTCCGAAATATTACTTAGGTGGGTGTGAAGGGGTTGTATGGGCGGTCTCTTCATATCTTATTTAGGTGGGTCATTTGATAAATTTTGATATGAGGTTTCAATGCTTATGTGCATGATTGTGGTTGTCTTTTTTGGGTTACTTGAAGTTGGTTCTTATACTTGTTTTATGAGGTTTCTATCAAAAGATCATGAAAAGTATGTTATAAAGTAAATGCGCATTTTTAGCATGGTTTTCTTGCATGTTCACCATACTTAGTGCATTCAATGTGCTAATTCCAGATGTTGTTTTATTTCTACAAGTGTAGATGGCAAGCGAGAAGTCTCTTAGAAGCAATGCTTGGGAATAACATTCTCTCAAGAAGACTTGGTATGTCCTATGATTCGAGTTATGTTTTAGTTTCCTTCAAAAAGACTTTGTAATAGACTATAGTTACTTTTCAAATTGATCTACGGGATGTGACCGCAAGGTATTTTATGTGTCTAAAATGTCCATGATGAACTTAGTTCTTTCTTATGATTCTATAAAGATTTGAACTATTGTTGTGAAACGTTTTAATTCTGCACTGCTTTTCATATATATATATATATATATATATATATATATGCGATGAACGACGTCTAAGAGATTGTATAAGACCTTTGAAAGGTATATTATGCCGTGTGGAGACTTAAGGGTGCTCTTAATTTCAAGTTTTACTCTCAATTCGTTACGCATCACATACCCATAGTCGCACTAAATTCATACCCACCCCAAAAAACCAAACAGTAGTTTATGAAGTGTCGTAACAAAGATGATTTTGTATCACCAGAAAACTTCTAGTTAAGGATGATTATCACCACTATAAAGGATAATTTGTGAATAAATACTAAAAAACAGGGAGTTTTATATATAAATAGTAGGGATGAAATGAGAGTTATCAAATTGTAGATGGGCTTGACACTGCTCTTAGTAAGAATCATACAAACATAGGGTTTATCAAAAAGTGGCGAAATTTCATCATTGTTTATTTCTGTACTTCCAGTGCTTTCATTCATGATTAATTCACCTTTTTGGTTTTTAACTTGTTCAGAAATGATCCACCCTAAAAATAATAATGAAAAGAGAGGATAAGTTTTATAATCAACAACGGGAGTTTGAGAAAAAGAGAATTAGAAACATATAAATTTTTTAAGAGTGATTGGGATGTACCTCCATTGCCGACTGAACAGATAAATGGAGCTCTTGTTCTGATTTGATTCAGTTTATTGAGACTACAAAGAAACCTTTGAACTTTCAAAAGGGGATAATTTAAGATTTTGGGGATGGCTTTACGGTTTCAGTATTTTTGAAAAATAACTCAAAAGTATTATTTAAGTTAAATAATTAGTCCTATTTACATGTCTATATAATATTATACTTCTTTTTAAAAAGACGTGTTTGCATTCAAGATTGTTGACTTGAAGAATTACATCACAATTTTTCAAGACTGTTTTTGAATTTTAACACATAATGTGGGATCATTTTGTCTGCTTTTGAAGCTTTTAGCATAAATAATGTGGGGTTTTTATCTACTTTTGAAGTTTCTAAGCTATGTGAATTGATTTTATATCTTTTATGCAATTATAATTTAGTATCTTCTAAAACTTTTGAAGTAGTATTTAAGAATTGTCGGGAAAAGGCAAATATATTGTAAATATAAAAAATCGTGATCTAAAAATATAATTTTTCATCAATCGAAACCCGTTTTTTTCACATAATATCTATATATATAATAAAGCTAAATATAGAGGAGGTAATGTGAAATGCTTCTAAACCTAAGAATGACATTTATTTATTTATTACATCAAATTTCTGACATTTTTTCAATTATTTTCCATTTATTATATTTTGTATTAGAAAATCTTTAAAATGTTTATTAATTACTTTTTTTTAATCATTAATTCTTCAAATAAATCTACATTACTTTTTTTGCATTTGCTTAGTCTTAACTATGACGAATTGTATTTCACTCTGTTTATAAAATTTCAAAATTATTTTCATTTCTTTTTGGAAAATACACCAACCTATAAATACTACTTTTTTGTTCTTAGTTCAGACTCATATAATATCATAGTCATTCAAACAACAAATCTACAATTTTATCTATTTTTCATTTGTCTCATAATTATTTTTTTTTTGCTATGATGTAATATTGTTTACCTTATTATTGCTTTTAAATAATTTATTGATGTACTATATTTGCATTATAAGAATTTTTTTTAAATGGTTTTTCTTCTCTTCTTTTTGGAAATGGGAGTTTGGAGGACGAACAAGAGCAAAATTATAATTTTATGTTTTCCTGGGTTTGCATTGTTCCTCCATCTCAACACAGTTTCTTTGGTGATTGAATGTTTAATTTTTCATGTGTTTTTTCATTTATGTCTTGAATTTCTCTATTTTTAGAAGACTTTCTCCTAGTCTAATTCATTTGCAGGGGTTAATATTTGTACAAGTTTTGGCAAAGGAATTTCATGTTTCACTATATCTTTATGTTATGACACTTTGCGCACTCAAGGTATTCGATAATATGCCTGACAGCACTAATAATATTTTGTTATACTTCTTTCTTCGTAGAGTTTCACTATATTTCTATATATTTTGCAATCACTAGAAGATGCATCACCATGATAAAGTAGAGTGATATAATTCCTTTGATAACAATGTTTTCTAGAAGATTTATATGCATGTTAGCAGTTGTTTTTGGTTTCGACAAGCATTATGACTTTTTGATGTATTTTGTGTAGATTAACAACTAATTTGAGGAAGATAATGCACCTAAATTTTGTATTCTGATGATTTTGAATGAAACATGTAAAACAATTAAAGAGTGGATTTTTCAGGTTCTTAATTAACCAAGATCTGTTTATATGCTTTTTAAATACTCAAGTAAATCCATTATACTCATGTAAAGATGTATAAACTGGTAAATATATTTGGAATCTATAATGATGCTTGAAAGTAAAGCTTTCTTTTATATAACCCTCTCTTCTGAAAAGACCACAGAAGAATTACAAAACAACACTTAAAGTACGAATAACCAATTCAAGTAATAGCATGTTTTTGACGCTTTTTTTTTATAACACTATCACTTCAAAAAAAAATATTCCAGTGTCAGATCTTAATGGATGGAGAAACAAGTGATAGCCAAATACTTTCATTAAAATACGATTTCTCGATTTTCAACTAATTTGACTTCTTCAGGTATGCGTATTGTTGTGTTCTTCATGTAAAAGTCAGGGATGTATCTACATTTTTTTCATGAAAAAATATAGGAAGTGGCTTACTTTTGTTCAAAAAGTTGATGGGAATGTGGTCCCTTAAATTTCATTTAAGAAGGTTCTCTACTTGAGAGGTTTCATTCAACCTATCATAGTTAGCGCTTGGTTTGTACTAGGTCTGGTGATACTAGAATAAGGATTCTCAAATGACCTGATAAACTACTTATAAGATATGAGAATTCAGAACCTTTTCATTGGGCAAGTTTTCTCAATTGCCTCTTTCCCATCTAACTGTGTAATCTTGAGCTTAAAGTTATCTAATACTCATATTTTAGATTCTAATTAAGGATTCTCAATAGTTCTTGTGATTCTCTTTTGCTAATTTAGGAGAATGACAACAAACATATATATGTTTACTCTCTATTACTTACTTCAGTAGAATTATTAAGTAGTCATGTGTTCTCTTATTTTTAATGTATGTTACACGTTGTTGCTTCCCTTCTTTATCTCTTGCTCTTTTGCTGACCTATTTTTCTAGAAGTTCTACTTCACACACATCTCTTTTAAGCTGAGGGTCTATAGGAAATCATCTCTATAGCAACTCATAATATTACAAATACTCAAAATTACACTTTTTAACTAATGGAGCAATGATTTTTTCACAGAAAAATTGAATCAATAAGAAATCAATAATGCAGGTATCATTACATATCGTCATACATATATGATTAACCAAATCGGTCGATGAAAAAGACAAGGAGAGAGTGCATGAACATACATCAATTTAATAAGGGGAGAGGAATCAGAAGAGAGATGGATTTGCAAAATGAAAAATCGAATACCTAGTGAGAGTAGGAACAGAGACAAGGAGATTACATAGATTACCTGGTACGGCGAGAGAATGGCCAATGAGGAAGAGAGGTTTGTCTAATTCATATGGGTGAATTTGGAGGATAAGTAAGAGAGGTTAACCCTAATCTGTGTAAGTGAATTTGTTGGTAGAGGGATTTGACCGGGAAATAAATTTAGGAAGAATATATATGAAGGAAAATAGTTCAGGATCTTACAGAATAAATGAATATAGTAATTTATGATTAAGAATTTCTCCTATATAAATTTTTAAAAAGTGAGAGTCTACGTAAATACTTCCCTCTAAGTGCACAACACATGAAGAAACAGAAGCCTCAACGTTTGAATTATTAGGGAGTTCGATATCAATTATATCCTCTCGAAGGTATCCCTCCCTTCTTAGATACATTCGTACCATTAAGTAATGTACTATTTACAATTCGTCACCTATGTATCCGCAGGTTTCCTGATGTATCCGAAATCTTATCCTTTTAAGGGACTTTTGTAGGATTTTTGTAAAGTTGCGATATACATTTCTGTTGCAGTAGAGGAATCCCAATAGTACTGTGAACTCTTACCAAAATGAAAGATGAGTCATATGGGAGGTTGAATATTGAATTTACAACGTATATTTTGGAAAGAAATAATCATCCTTTATTTCTTGAAATGAATTCTAATACTTAAAAAAATTGTATGAAGTACATAAATCACATGCAAATAAGGGCTAATTACATCTTATTCGGGAAGTTCAGAATCACGAAAATTTTAACTTTTTTATTGTTCTCAAATTTATTGCAAATGATACATTACTTAAGATTATGTTGCTTTTATAATAAAGGAAAATAACGGAAAATTAACCAATCCTCCCATAATTAACCCAATCACATTTAAATCATGGAATAAATCCATCAAAAATCATAATAAATTCAAAATTTTAAAATAGTTCAGGAAGATCATTCAATAATCATAAAATCTTTGTTGGAGACAATATTTCCTTTTCATATACATAGCCCACCCAATACATAACCCTTTTATATAAATAACATTGGGAATATGTATTGTTTGGTTACTAAAATATAATTATTTTTTTTCAAATTTATGTATTAGATACATAATTATGAATGTGATTAATACTGATTTATGCTTGAAATAATTGGAGTAATGTGTCAACAATAAGATTTATACATGATACATAGAACATAAGAAACTTGTAATGTACTTGATGGTTAAAACAAAAATATGATAATAAGTAAATACACAAATATCAACCAAATACATTTGTCGAATATTGGATAGGAAAGGCCATGTAGTAAAACCCTTGAATGTTTTCATATTTATATATTCGATACATTATTATGAACATGATTAATACTGGCTTATGTTTAAAGTGAATTGGGTTAGGTATCATAATATTTATATTTGATATATCTTACACAACAATATTGTAGTGTATCTGATAGTTGAAACATAAACACAATAAAATTGTAGAGTATCTGATAGTTGAAAAATAAACATGGTACATAAGTAAATGCATAATTATCAAGAAGGTGCACTAAAAAATTAAATCTTAGGTATAGAAAATTTTGTAGTTACACCCTCGACTCCCCCCCCCCCCTCCTTTTATGAAGCTTTTTCAACTGGTGATTTCGAACTAGAATTAGCATCATTTCATAATTTCACAAACTAGAATTTCATAATCATCAAAGGATCCTAGCATTGTTTGGATATATTTTCAACAAAACCATCCGACTCAAATTGACGAGAAACAATATATTCATTGCTCACAGATACATTACATTAGTAATTGAAACTATTTCAATTCAAAATTCTTATATGTTGAACACACAATAGATGATGAAGAAATTCCTCTACCTTTTTTTAGAATTTGAAACTGATGATAAGTTCTAGAATAACACACTTGTAATTCAAAATACTAGAGTTATAAGAAAGTATTGATACATTGAGAAATTATAGATGTGGTTTTGGGGAGTTAAGTGTGGTGTATGGAGAATGAGTAGGATGTATATGGAGGTGAAGAGAGAGAAGAGGGAAAAAAAAGAAGAACATTTTAAAATTAATATAAATGATAGAAAAATTTAGATATTATGCTATCTTAAGTTGTGTGTATTTGTAAGTTTCCTAAAATTCAAAATTGGATGTAAACCAAACTAATGAAAGTTATCCTCCTCATGAATTAGGTGTATCTCTAAGCATGTCAAACAAACTTTTCTAATAATGTGAAATGTTTCTCATCCAATGGAACTTTACATTAATAAGATGGTGAACAATCAATTCGTATTGATTGTATATCTTATCATATGAAGATTTATTTTTTATGCCTTCTAGTGTTCCTCCTCTTCTATATCTCCTACATAACAATAAAATGGATCACCGCTAAAATATGTTGAATCTTTGTATTTTATTTTAGTTCCCACAATTTGATAATCATATGGAGATGCAACCCTTCAATATTAGACCTTGCACTTGAAGCATATTGACTCAATAGCTTTTGGGCTATAGGGGCTATTAGAAACAAATGTGCCATTGTCTCCATTTCTCACTTTACACAAAAAGAGTATTTGGAGACTATTTGCTTCTTCATTTTTTAAAGATTGTAATTAGTGACAATTCTTTTCCTCCAAACCCTCTGATGAAACAAAACAATTTTAAAAGAAAGACCTTTTACCCTTAAATAGTTCACCTACAACGAATTATCTCTAGAAATTCTAATTATATGATATATTGACTTCATAGTAAAGATCACCTTTTGAATTTTCCATCCACTACACCTTGTCACTATCCTCCTCTTCGAGCCATGTATGATATTATTGATAATATGTTTAGTCATTTAAGGAGATAAACATTTCAGGAACTTATTAACATTTGATTCTCCGTTTATCACCAATTCATTCACTTCAATTTCCTTTGTTACAAAACGAGAAAGAGAAAGACTAGAAAATTGGAGAATTGATAATTCTATTCATCAATGAATACAAAGAGTACAACCATATTTATACATAAGAAGTTAATAAGCAAAAGGAAATAAAATACCTTTAATGTCTAAATATATACTTTACCATACTTAGCATATTTAAATATATACTCTACCCATATTAAGCATGTATATACCATATTACCAAATTTTAACATCCCCCCTCAAACTCAAGATGTTTTAGAAGAAATCAGATTGAGTTTGGCCACCAATTCTTGGAAACGTCTAGGAAGATGAGGCTTGGAGAAAACATCAGTTGGTTGATATGAGGACCCAATAGAAGCTAATCTAATGGAACCAAGATAAGTGTGCTGACGAGTAAAATGGCAATCAATCTCAATATGCTTTGTACGCTCATGAAATACATCATTATGAGCAATCTGAATGTCACTATGATTATCACAATAAAGAGTAGTGACAGAAGATTGAGGAACACTCATCTCAGCCAATAACTAATGAAGCCACAACATCTCAGCAATAGTATCATCAAGTGCACGATATTCTTATTCAGTACTTGATCGGGATGCTAAGGTTTGTTTCTTGATTCTCCAAGATATAAGAGAATCTCTTAGAAATATACAATAACCAATAGTAGAACGTCTATCAATGAAATCACGTCCCCAATTAACATGAACATATGCTTTTAATTCCAGAGAAGAATTTGCTGAAAAGTGAAGTTTATGGAACATAGTACTTTTGACATAACAAAGAATTCACAGAACAACAGCATAATGAGTAGAGAGAGGTACAACCATGAATTGACTAACTATGTGTACAGCTTAAGCAATATGTGAACGAGCAACTGTCAGATAGATAAGACTACCTACAAGTGTCCGATAAAGAGTGGCATTAGACAATAACATACCATCACTTGGAGAAAACCGCACATTAGGCTGAAGAGGTGTGCTCTCAATTTATTATCGCTAATGCCTTCTTTTGGTAACAAATCAGTAGCGCACTTAATTTGATATAGAGAAATCCCATTATTAGATATGAGAACTTTGATTCCCAAGAAATAGTTGAGAGACCCCAAATCAACTTAACTTGATATAGAGAAATCCCATTATTAGATATGAGAACTTCGATTCCCATGAAATAGTTGAGAGACCCCAAATCCTTCATCTCAAAATTAGTACTCAAAAAGTTTTTAACCTATGAAATTCTAACAGTATCATCACTAGTAATAATCATATCATCCACATAAAGAATCAAAATAACAATACCTTTTGTTGTCTTACGTATAAAAAGAGAAGTATCATATTGGCTAGAAGAGTAAACCAATTTGCTAAATGTTGAACTAAACTTTGCATACCAAGCTTGTGGACCTTGTTTCAAACTATATAATGCACAATGAAGACGACGTACTTTGTTTGGAGGACAATCGTACCTTGGTGTATTTTTCAAATAAACCTCTTTCTCCAAATCTCCATTAATAAAAGCATTTTTAACATTCATTTGAGAAAGTCCCCACCGTTTAGCTGCTGCAATTGAAAACAGGGCAAGGACAGAGGTAACACGAGCTACTGGAGCAAAGGTCTCCTCACAATCAATTCCATACTCTTGGGTGAATCCTCAAGCAATTAATCGAGCCTTGTATCTTTCAACAAAGCCATCAGATGGTGTCTTGATCTTATAGATCCACTTACAATCAACACGAGTTTTATCAAAAAGAGGGTCAACTAAGTCCCAAGTATGAGTTTTTTCAAAGGCTAGTAACTCTTCTTTCTTAGCTTGCTGCCGAAAAGGATCACTAGATGCCTCTTTTGTATGTAGAAGGCTCATGTAAATTATGTATCGTACAATAACATTGATAATCCGAAGATAACTAGAAGGACTTTTTTCTCTTTCTGGACAGATAGATGAAGTGTTATCAGAAAGAAGAGAAGATAAGGATACCTCTAAATCAATAGTAATATCAAGAGTGGAACTATCAATTGGAGATTGATCATGAAAATTGGATGTTGTAATACTTTCATGAACTGGACAATCAGATGGAACTGAATCAAGGAAAATAGGTAAACCTTAGGGTGTAATGTCGGACTCACTAGATGAACTTGCATTAAGATCACTTTGAAAAATCTCATAGAAGGATTAGAAAAGAATGTCACATCACATTATGGAATAGACTCAAACATTGACAGTGAGGAAAATTTGATATGTTCCAAAATACAACATGATGATAAATATGAATACGATTTGACACAAGATCCCAACAATGGTAACCTTTATGTTCTATCCCATATCGTAGAAAGAACAAAAAATTGAGCATGAAGTTCTAATTTTGTGTGTTCATGTGGTTGAAGAAGCACAAAACAAGCAGAGCCAAATACTTTAAGTAATGTGTAGTTAGGAGCTACCTTGTAAAGACGTTCATAAGGAGACATGTTTCCAAGAACAGAAGATGGGAATCTGTTGACAGCATACACTGCAATAAGACTTGCTTCACCCCAAAAACGCTCAGGGAAAGATGAATAAATAAGCATGGCCCGCACATAATCAAGAATATGTATATGCGTATGTTTAGCTCGTCCATTTTGTTGGGAGGTACCGACACAATAGAATTCAGAAAGTGTGTCATTTATTGATAAGAAATTCAAATGTTTGGAATCATTATATTCCATGGGATTGTCACACCAAAAAACTTTGATAATTTTACCGAATTGTGTTTTAACCATATTGGCTAAATTAATATAAATTTGAGGTAGTTCTGAATGATTTTTCATAAGATATATCCATGAGAATCGCGAAAAATCATCGATAAAAATGAAACAGTATCGTGATCCAATCATGCCTGGTACAGGGGAAGGTTCCCAAACATCAGAATGTATTAAATCAAAAGAAAACTTTGGACATATAAGTATTTTTATTAAAAGGCATAGCAGGTTGGTTGGAATGTTTACATGCAATAAAATCCAAAACTTTTCTCGTCAAAAACTAAAGACCGAAGTTTACTCAATAAACAATGACAAAGACGTTAATGCCATAATGACAAAGGAACACTAGAAGAACCATCACATAATCGAGACAGCAGAGATGATCGGGGAATATGAAGACTAGTGAGTTCAAACATAAGCCCAACTTTACGGACTTTCCCAACGATTTGTCCCGTATGAAGGTCCTGCACTCAACAACCACGAGAAGAATAGTTACATCAAATCCCAAATAACATAACTATCCGATAGAGATAAGATGAAATTTTAATTTTGGAATAAGGAAAGTATCATGGAAAGAGATATTTGATTAAGAAATAGATCCTTTATGACGAACATTCATATTATATCCATCAGCAGTATGAATGGATGATGGGCTTGAAATTGTAGCCACGTTAAAGAAAATCTTTGAAGTCATGTGATTACAACTTGCTGAATCAAAGTACCAAGATGAATTACCTAAAGGAGTAACTAGAGCTGGTGGATTGTTACTACTTGGAGAAAGGGATTGACTAAAGAGAGCTTGAAGGTCAATTGATGAAGATCCAGAATTGTTAGTTACTGCAAGAACTGGATTTGATGACTTAATCAAATGAGATTGATTTTTGTTGTGAGGACGAGTAGGACAATTCTCAATCAAGTGATCTTCCTTTTTACTGTTCCTACTAATTTGAGGACAATTCCTAGTTAAATATTCATTATTCTTATATTTATTACATTCAATAACTGGGCAGTCATGTAAGGCATGACCAGTTTGACGACAATTGCGACAAAATTTGGCACCAATTCTATTACTGGCTGCAAAAATAGAGTTATCCACTGGTTGCATAAGATCCAAATGAGTTTCTTCAGATTCTAGGCGAGGAAGAGCATCTTCAAGAGTTAGCAAAGGTTTTTTGCTTAGCAATGCAGCCCGGGTTGACATCAAGAATTGAATAAATTTATCATTGATGCAGTAAACTATAGATTTTCAACAGCATCAGGATTTCTAAGAATAGGTTAAGATAAGGTTAATTGATTCATATGGATTCCGTCTTTAAGATAAATTCATGGAGAGGTTCTCCCTTTCTTGTTTCAAGATGGATATCTCCTTCATCAATTGATGTCATGCCCCGAGCTATCTCTGAGACACGGACACGGGACCTAGGACCACAAGTGATACCAAGCTAACCTTGCTGGCATGATCATGCACATACTAGAGATAATAAAATGGTGTGAAAGCTAAATCATAATTAATATGAAAAGATGGGGGAAAATACCCATATACTATAACTGATATATGAAACTAACGAGTTTAATAAAAAGAACATATTAACTCTGTAGTAAGCTGAATATAATTATGTTTGAAAATAGCCTCTAACTTAATAGAATTGCTGGGACAGGCCCTAGCTAACTCTAGAAAAAACCTGAAACTAAGGGACTAAAATACTAAAAAATAAACTCATGACTATTGTCCTAGGAGACTGAGGATTCACCACAGATTCTGTTGAACTAGAGATCGAGAATCGATCTAAGCTTGATCTGGATGCTGAGAACTTTAACATACATCATGAGAAGATGTAGCAGATGTATGTGCCAGTACTTGAAAGGTACTAAGCATGTAGGATAGAGTAAAGCTGAAATAAAACATACTAAACAAGAACAAAAGCAAGTATAATATTGTAACATGATAACTGAATGGTGAGCTAACTGGATGCAATGACCAAATTTATAATATGTTGAGACTGAATACTAACTGAACTCTAAATATAGTCAATACAATGGAGTCGTACTGGACTATAGGAGATACTAATAATCGATAATAAAACCACAATAGCTAAATATAGAGTCCAATGTATACCCCCCCATCGAGAAGACCCAATATACCCTGCCAGACGTATAAAGGCATGGTAGCGTGATCATTAAACTGATTCCCGCAAAGGAAACTTACAACCTACTTGGCTAGTAGTTTTGGGACTTTTTGGGTACGGTCAACCCTAGTTAAACTTGGTATTATACTACTCCCAATGAATTAAGTGATTAACATATTATGGTTGAATTTTTGTAAATACTAGATAGCTGAAAAATGAACATGCAATATGAGAATGCAACAATTAATTTTATAATCACGCATTAATGCATGTATGACTGGATAATTGAAATATCTTACCTAGCATGAGTAAATTACGCACTAAAGAAATACATAGCAGGGGTTCTGAAATTCCTTCAATAAACTGAGTAATAACATGGTAATCTTATTTTGGAACATGTTAATAACTAACTCATGATGATCTGTTGTAATTCTAGAAACACTAGGTCTATTCATAATAAGGGAATCAGGAAGTTGACTAAATTGTAGGGACCCTATAGGCGAAAGGAACCTACTAGTGAATTTCCACATACGTGGTGATGAAATCTATGGAGAAATCTTTAGGTTTTGGAGCTTGAACTGATGGAATCTTACTGTATTATTGATTAAAGTTCTTGACATTTTTCTCCTCTCTTGATTCTAATTTTCTAAGTTTTGATTTATGATTTTAACTTAGGTAAGTTCTAGGTATGTTTCTAGGTTTAAATTGACCAAAACCTCATGATTTAGGATCCAAACGATGTATCTTACGGGTCCAACAAAGTAGGAAAAGGCCGAAAGACCCCTGAATTAACTGATGTCAGACTAATTGATGGATTGGACACACGGGCCATCATTTAATTGATGATCATCGTTTAGGTCCGTCATTTGAGTCTGCTCGACATGCCTTCACTAAAATGAGCATAACAGTTTACTGGAAGGTTAGATTTTAGAAAACTTGGTGGCCTTCAAAAAAGATTCAATTTTCTATCATATCATAGATCATAGGACACCTAATTCATATTGTGCTAAGAGTTATGACCATTTTAAGTTTACATAGTTAACAATTTCCCCCTAATTAATTGCTAAACATAACATATAATCACACCTACAGACTATAGATCAAATGACATTCCGTGCTAGTCTTCTGTAGTTAGTGTCAGAGGCTGGGTAACAGGAGTCTTGATCCACAGACATAGATGAAGAATCGTGGTCTGACTTAAGGATTGTAGGTCTGTTTGTGGTTTTAGACTTTGTTGAGTCTTTTGAGCTATTTTTGGGAGGGGCTAAAGTTGTTAACTACGGACCCATAGTACGGGCAGTGTAGCAGACTACGGTCCATAGATGGTGCCGTAGATTGCATTGCAATTTCTGAAAAACTGATTTCTGGTCTGTGTTGGATACGAGGTGTTGCATTATCTATCCCTTGGGAATATTCATCCTCGAATGATGACTAAACACTAATAACTTAGTTTCTGATTGAATTGAGTTCCAAGAACATGCAAATACGCTGAAAATGAAAGTACAAATTGAGGGAAAATGATTATAATGCTAAATTCACACATGAATGACTAAAAACTGAAGAGGAACTATTACCTCAAGCTAGAGTGGAATCGGAAGGAAAGATGTGAGTATATTTTCTTGCATGGTTCCTTTTGCTTCCCAATTAGCTCCGTGTACAGACTGACTTCTCCACAGATTCTTGACTGAAGCGATTTCTTTGTTTCTCAACCTTCTAACCCGACGCTCAAGAATCTCAATTGGTACATCCTCATAATAAATAATATCTTTCACTACCGCACTCTCTAATGGAACTACAGAGGTTGGATCACCCACACACTTCTTCAAGAGAGAGATGTGTAAGACTAGATGCACTTCAGCTAGTTCTTCTAGCAACTACAACTCGTATGCCACCTTCCCAACCCTTTTCAAGATCATGTAAGGGCCTACATATCTAGGACTAAGCTTCCCTTTCTTACCAAATCTCATCACCCCTTCATAGGTGACACTCCCAATAAACTCAATTATCTACCTGGAAATCTAGTTCCCTTCTCTTTACATCTGCATAAGATTTGTGACGGCTTCAGGTTTTTTTATGTCAATCTCTACTGAGTTGCTCTTTCTCCATAGCATAAAGTACTAAATGGTCTTATCAAAGCTACTTGACCTACTTCAAAGAAACAAACAGGAGATTTACATCTATGCCCATACAATGCCTCATAAGAGGCCACCTGAATACTACAATGGTAACTATTATTATAGGCGAACTCAATAAGAGGAAGTTTATCATCTCAAATAACCTTAAAATTGATCACACAAGCTCTCAACATATTCTCTAGGGTCTGAATGGTACACTCTGTCTGTCCATCGGATGAAATATTGTGCTAAGTTTAACTTGATTACAAAGACCCTTATGAAACGACTTCCTAAAATAAGAGGTAAATAGAGGACTTCTATCAGAGATGGTAGATAAAGAAACCACATGCAACCTCACAATTTCATTAATGTAAGAATTGTCATATTCCTCTACCTAATCGGTAATCTTAACCGCCAAAAAGTGAGAAGACTTAGATCCCCTGCTAACTATCACCCAAATGGAGTCATGTTGTCTGCGAGGTTGAGGTAACCCTGTGATGAAATCCATATTGATAACTTCCCACTTCTAAGTAGGAATGTTGATGTCTTGAGTTATACCCCTTGGTTTCTGATGTTTTACCTTGACTTGCTGGCAATTGGGGAACTTACTCACAAAATTTTCTATATCCTTCTTCATTCCATTTCACCAATAGACTTCCCGCAGATCTCGGTACATCTTAGTGGCACATGGATTAATAGAATATCTGGAGTTATGGACTTCTGTAAAAATATTCTGTCTCAACTCACCAACATCGGGAACACAGAATCTACTCTGGTAGCGAAGTTCACAATCTCCCCCTTAGGAGAAAACCTGCACTGTCTGATTATGGACTGCACTCTTAAGTTCAAGCAAGATTGAATCACTGTTTAGCTTTTCTTTAACATCCACTACCAAAGAAGATTCTGCCTCATTATCAACTGTTACACCACTATCTGATATGCTCACAAGGCTAACTCCCAAGCGAGCAAACCTGTGAACATCTTTCACTAGTTGATTTCTTTCATCCTAAAAATTGGATACACTACTCATAGATAATATACTAAGAGCATCTGCTACTACATTCGTCTTAATTCACACTCATATAATAATCCTTCAGAAACTCAAGCCATCTCCTCTGGCGAAGTTTCAACTCTTTTTGGCTGAAAACATATTGAAGGATCTGATGGTCAGTGAACACATCTACATGAACAACATACAAGTAGTGTCTCTAGATCTTGAGTTCAAACACTACTGTTGCAAGCTCGAGATCATGAGTTGGATCATTCTTCTCATTCACCTTAAGTTGTCTAAAAACATAAGCTATAACCTTAACTCGCTGCATCTACACACAACCTAGACAACCTCTGGATGCATCACAATAGATCACATAACCATCTGAACCCTCTAGTAGAGTCAAGACAGAAGTTATAGTATATCTAGTTTTCAATTCTTCAAAGCTTTTCTCAGAATCATCTGGCCATTAAAACTTGACCATCTTATGTGTCAACCTAGTCAATGGTGAGTCTACAGATGAAATCCTTCCACAAACCTTCTGTACTATTGCTTCACTGCTTCTATCTTGTGCGAATCCACTTGGATCCCGTTGATAGATACAATGTGACCAAGGAAAGCAACGAATTTCAACCATAACTCACATTTGCTAAACTTAGAGAATAGTTGGTGATCTTTGAAAGTCCACAGAACAACTCTCAAATGACTCACATTTTCTTCCACATTCCTAGAGTAAATGAGGATAATATCAATAAAGACAATAACAAACAAGTCCAAGTATTGTTAGAACACTATGTTCATCAAAACCATGAAAGTTGCAGGAGCATTTGTTAGTCCAAATGATATAACTACAAATTCATAATGACAATACTAATTCCTGAAGGTTGTCTTTTGGAATGTCACCATCTTTTACTCTAACATGATGATAACATGATATGAGGTATATCTTTAAGAAATGGCTAGCACCCTGAAGTTGGTCAAATAAGTCATCAATCTTGCGGATGGGATACTTATTTTTTATAGTGACCTTGTTCAACTGCCTATAGTCAATGCACATCCTGAAAGAAACATCTTTCTTCTTTACGAACAACACTGGTGCATCCCATGGCGAAGTACTATGTCTGATGAAGCCCTTATCTACAAGGTATTTCAACTGCTCTTTCAATTCCTAAGTTCAGCTTGAACCATTCGATAAGGAGGAATAGATATAGGTTGGGTATCTGGAAGGAGATCAATTTCAAAGTCGAATTATTTTACGAGAGGGACTCTGGGAAGAACTTCTGGACATAGTTCTTGAAACTCACTAACTACTGGAACTGACTTAAGAGTTGGGCTTTCAAAGCTAGAATCCTTAACCCGAACTAGATGATAGACATAACCCTTAGAGATCATTTTTCTAGCCTTAAGGTAAGAAATGAATCATCCCATAGGTTCTAAGCTACTACCCTTTTATTCTAAGATTAGTTCGTTTGGAAACTGAAAATAAACAATCCTAGTTCTACAATCGACTGAGACATAACATGAATTTAACCAATCTATTCCTAGAATGACATCGAAGTCTACCATTTCTAACTCTACAAGATATGTTGAGGTTACTTTCAGAGAGACTGTGATAGGGAGATTTCTGCATGCCCATCTAGCTATAACTAGGTCACAAACTGGAGTGGAAACAGAGAAAGGTTCTAAGAGAGTTTCTGAACTGACACTGAATTGGACTGCTTTGTAAGGAATTAGAAAGGAAAGAGCATCCCTAGGATATAACAATGCATAAATATCAAGGTCAAAGATTGGTAACGTACCAGTGACTACATTAGGAGCACCTTTCTAATCGTGGCGAGCCTGAATAACATACAACCTTATTTTACGCTGACCCCCACCTATACCAGATGAGTTACCCTACTGAGTCAGGAGACTTTCTAGTGCTGCTAATGTTTTAGACTGAGCTCTACCATTACTACCTCCTTGATCCTATCTAGAAGGACAATCCCTCAACTTGTGACCAGACTGACCACACCCAAAGCATCCTTCCTATCATGTAAGGCACTCACTTGGATGGTTCTAACTACACTTAGGGAAAGTGGGGTAAGCCTTGGTGCCTGAAGCACTTCCCTGAAACTTAGAGCCTGGTGCACTAACCTTCTAATCGTACTTGTCCTTTGAGGATAGAGTGATGAAGGATCTCGGGTTGAAAATTTTGGCTTCCTATGTGAGCGATTTCCACCACCTGATTTCTGCTGATAATATTCATAGTTACCAATCCTAGCCTTATTATTATCCTGGGCGTTTTTGTAAGATGATCACCCTCAACTTACTGAGCATGAGTCATAAGCCTAGGGATTTTCATATCTCCAATAACATAGCATTTTTGCACTCTGTTTTAACCAAATCTGACACTCTATAAAAGAACTTATTCATCTGAGACCTAGAGTCAGCAACCATGTGAGGAGCATACCTGAAGAGTTGGTTAAACTCGAGACCATACTCTTGAACTGTCATGTTTCCCTTCCTCAAGTTCATGAATTTTTGAGTCTTTTCTTCTCTTAACTCTATTGGCAAAAAACCTATCGAGAAAGGTCTCACTAAAGCTTTCCCAAGTAATAGGAGTTGCATTTGTACCCCTATTCTCCTTCTACTGAGTGTACCAAATATGAGCCACGTCTTTTAGCTAGTATGGTGCCAACTCAACCCGATCATTCCCAGTGGCCTGCATCACCTCAAATATCTTTTTGATCTCATCCAGGAAATTGGGAGGATCTTCACCAGTTTGTGATCCTAAGAACTCAGACGGATTCAATCTAACAAAGTCACGGAACCTTGCTACTGCTGATCCACCATAACCATTCAAAGGAGCTTGAACTTGATTGTTTTAGTTGGCCACACTCTAAGCCAACATCTGAATGGCGTTATTTCTTATATGTGACTAGAGGATCTTCATTTACATTCCTAGCGTTAGCTCTATCATGAGGAATGATTTGAAAAGTAGCATGTCAAGTTAGAATGTAATTAGATCATACCCTACCCACGATAAGATCAACAAGAAAATTAAGTTTTCATAAAACATTTCATAACCTCCCTCTCATTAGATGTGGTGCACTTCATATCCATTAAAAGAACTCTACTTAGTGCAGCTTTTCAGACATCCTAGGACATTTAATTCTAGTGCTCTGATACCATGTTTGTCACGCCCTTTGGAGACACGGACACGGGACCTAGGACCACAAGTGATCTTAAGCTAACCATATTGGCATTATCATGAGCATACTAGAGATAATAAAGTGATGCGGAATCTAAATGATAATGAAATGAAAATATGCGGAAAATAACCATATATTATATGTGAGATATCTAAAATTGATGAATTTAATAAAAAGAACATATTAACTCAATACTAAGCTGAAACTCTCTATGTCTGACAATAGCCTCTAACTGACTAGAAATGGTGGGACAAGCCCTAGCTATGTCTAGAAAAGAAACTAAATCTAATACAGGAAATAAACTCATGACTGTTGTCCTCAAGGAATGAGGACTCACCATTGATTCTGCTAAACTAGACATCGGGAATCGATCTAAGCGTGATCTGGATGCTGAGAACCTGAACCTACTTCACGAGAAGATATAAGGCACGTATGCGTTAGTACGTGAAAGGTACTGAGCATGTGGGATAGAGTAAAGCTGAAATAAAACAAAACTGAACAAGCACAAAAAGCAAGTATAATATTCTAAACATGATATACTGAATACTGAGCTAACTGGATGCAATGACCAAATTTATAACATGCTGAGACTGAATACTAACTAAACTGTAAATATGTTCAATTCAATGGACTCTTACCGAACTGTATGAGTTAATAATAACCAATTATAAAACTACAAGAGCTAAATGTGGAGTCTGATATATACTCCCCATTGAGAAAACCCAATATATCCTACTAGAGGTATAAAGGCATGCTGGTGTGATCACTAAATTGATGCCCATAAAGAGGAATTACAAACTACTTGGCTAGTTGTTCTCGGACTATTTGGGTACGTTGAACCCTAGTCCAATTAGGTATTATACTACTCCCAATGACTTAAGAGATTAACATATTATAAATGAATTTCTGATTGAACATCAAACTGAGAATGCAATAATTAATCTGATAATGATGCATTTGTAATTGAGGCATGTATAATTGGATAACTGAAATATCTGACCTAGGATGTGTAAATCAAGAACTAAAAAAATTCATAGATGGGGTTCTGAAATTAGTGCAATAAACTGAGTATTAACATGGTAATTTGATTTGGAGCATGTTAATAACTAATTCATGATGATTTGTTGTAATTCTAGAAACCCTAGGTCTATTCATAATAAGGGAATCAAGAAAATGACTGAATTCTAGGGACCCAATGGGCGTACGGAACCCAATAGTGAAATACCACATACCTGGTGATGAAATCCACACAGAATCTTTAGGTTTTGGACTTGGAACTGATGGAAGCTTTATGCGTTCCTGACTAGGGTTCTTGACCTTTTTCTCCTCTTTTACTTCTAATTTTCTTAGTTTTTATTAATGATTTTGACTTAGATATGTTCTAGTTATGTTTATAGGCTTAAGTTAACTAAAATCTCATGATTTAGGGTCCAAACAACGAATCTTAGGGGTTCAATGAAGTAGGAAAAAACCAAAAGACCCCTTAATTAACTACTGTCGGACTAATCAATGGATTGGACTGACGGGCCTTAATTTAATTGATGGTCCGTCGTTTGAGTCTGATCAACAGGCCTTCACTAAAATGAGCATAACATTTTACTCGGTGGTCTTGGAAAGAGAATTCAATTATCTATCATATCGTAGGTCATAAGACACTGAATTTATTTTTTGCTTAAAGTTATGACTATTTGAAGTTGACATAGTCAACAATTTTCCCCTAACTAACTGCTAACCTTAACCTACGGTCAGACCTACGGACCGTAGATCGAACGACGATCTGTGATGGTCGTCTGTGGTTCATATCAGAGGCTGGGTAAAAGGAGTCTTTATCCATAAACATAGACCACAGACTGTGGTGTGACATACGGACCGTTTGTCTATCTGTGCGTCGAGACTTAGTCAATTTTTTTAAGTTGTGTTTTGGGACAGGCTACAATGGTGAACCAAAGACTCAAAGTACGGGCCGTAGATTGTGACCGTATATTGCACCTGCAATTTCTGAAAAATTGATTTTTGGTCTATGTTGGATACAGGTGTTACAATTGAAACAGATGAGAAAGATCAAAAGTGGTATATCATTGAGAGAGATGATCCCATACCTCTTTTGTGGTGTTGAATTGTTCAAATTAGAGGTGAATACTTGGAACAGAAGTATTTCGAAGACATGTACTGATTTGATAATATTCAAATCTTCTAAATGATGAACAAATTTTTCATTTGTTGCTGTCTTAGTTTTTTTTTTTGGACATATTAAATCACCTATGACATATCGCCATAACTTTCTCCCTTTCAAAAATTATGCATTGTCTTACACCAATGATAATTGTTAGATCCATTGAGAAAAATGGAAATAGGTGCATAAATATCATTCTTCTCCATGATATTCACTCAAAAAAAAATTAATGTCACCAAACAAAAAAAGAAGAAGACAAAATTGAAAGACAGAAGAGACCCAAAAAATGATGAAGCAGTAACTACTATCAAAAAAATACCACGATAAAAATAGAACAATGAATATGGTTTTCAAAAACCCGAGGAGGCTATGATACCATGTTACAAAATGAGAAAGAGAAACATAAGAAAATTGGAGAATTTTGATAATTCTATTCATCAATGAATAAAAAAACTATAACAAAATTTATATATAAGAAGTTGAGAAGCAAAAGGAAATAAAATACCTATAATGTCTAAATATATACTTTACCATACTTAGTATATTTAAATATATACTCTATCCATATTTAGAATGTCTATACAATATTATAATATTTTAGCATCCTTTTTTCTTGCCATCTCCCTTTATGTGAAATAGAGCTTGTTGCTTTTTTCAATTGTCAAACCAGAAGTTTGAATTTAAACTTATGCTGCCACCATATATCATATTCTACTTCCCTTGTTGCAACCATCTTTTCCCCAAACATGAGTTCCTGACAATTGTAGGGTGAAGTTTTTTGTGATATTTGTTTTCCATGTATCTACTCCAAAGTGAGGTAGATAGAGTTCTAAAATTCCATCATAGCTTTGCGGAAAGAACACAAGAAATATCATGTGGTAGTTAAATCCAACTCTTCTATTTTTAAGGGTAAAAAATTTCCTCTCAATCTACCCAATGCTTCCCTTTATGGCTTCAAGTGTTACCCCAAAAGAATTTTACAAATATCCTGTTCAATCCTTTAAAATGCTCTTCTCTTCCAGCCCAAATATCAAGTGGTTGGGACGGCAGACTCAATTTTCTTCAATCTATCATGATTTAAGTAATTTAATCTTTTAAGAGTGATGTTGCACTTTGTTTTGGTCGTGGTCCATTTTCGTCCATGTATCCTCTATATACATTTACCGTATATTACTGTATAATTGATGTTTTTGTCAATGTATACAACACGTATCTACTTGATTTCCTGCATTTTTTTCTTCCAAGACCTGTATATCAGCCTCCAAATTTGTATATTGGTTTCCATTCCGCTTCAGTTGATCAAAGAATCGACTCGAGGGGAGATTTTAGGGCCTCCATGGCCCCTTGGCATGCAAATAAGGGGATTTTGAGTCCAACTAGACTCTCATGGCTGTTTTAGAACAACGCAAAGAGAGGAATACAAATTACTATTTGATTAGAAAATATTTGACAATTAATAAAGCATACATGTAGTATAAAATCATATAATTAGTAGACAAAAACCTACACACATTTTCAATCCTAAGATAATAACGAAGCAAACAAATAACAACAATCTCATAGGACAAAAAAATGGCAATCCAAAGTAGAAAATCATCATGTCAATATTTAATAGTTGACAGCTTGTAAGAACAAACAAATACAACCATTTTCGAGAGGTGGGGATTTATACTAATGATCGATCTATTTGAGGTTCACAAAAATCAAGCAATAGTATGATTAAACACAACTGTAAATTAATGGAGCATACTACTCAACCACATATATTCTAAAACTATAACAAAATATGGGGAAGATTTGAGCGAAACATAGATTTAAACTAGATTAATAACGCAACAACAGATTTTATCAGAAAGAGGAGTAACACTTAGTTATATTCAAATGCTAAAACGACAACTCGGTATCACCATTAAGGAAATGATCAGAAAGTGAACAACAACAATATAATCAAAACCAAAAACTACATATAACAGAAACACGAGATGAAGATGAATTTAATAAAGAGAAATAGATATTACCTTTTTCCGAGCAGCGACTGGGACTACAAGGAAGATAAGAGCTTTCCAAAGCCACAAATTAGCTCAAATGAACTCCAAGAAGTGTATGAGAAAGTAGACTCCAACAAAAAAATTAAACCCTAAGCCTCTGTATTTTCTACAAATATTTTTTTATGTGTATTTTTTCTTCTATCCCCCTTTCCCCGGTTTTCTCTTTGTATCTTCTAATGCTACAAAACAATAATCATAATTAAACTAAATTGATTAACTAGAAAAATAAAATCTTTTGAGGTGATTTTCAAATATTCATAAAAGATACAAATTATAGACATAATTATGTAAAAATAATAAAAAGTGACAAAACTATCTAAATAACTTGCAAATATTTTTTTGGTAATTGTCTAAAACTAATTATTTTAAATTATTGAAAATTGAAGAAGTTTGATGATTAATATATATTGGAGAGGTTCAAAATTGGATTTCAACACCGTAGGCTTTTCTTTTTCATTGAGAATTACATTGAAGTCTCCATCAACTGCACATGGTAATAGATTCTCTTGAGAAATTTCTTCAATTTGTTCTCATAATTCCAACCTCTCCAAAATATTGATGTAATGAGGCATACTCGGTTGTTCACGCTGAAATTCTTCTGTATTCTTTCTTTTGTCCCATATCCAAGTCTTGTTTTGTTGAGTCTTATTTGCTTTCTCTTCGTTGTTGCCTATCTTCGTATATTTTCTTTCCTCCTCATTGCTATTTGCCACTAATTTGTCAACAATCTCCTTCTTTTGGTATATATAAGGATATTCTACATAGCATTGTTCCTCATTATTTCTTTGATATTATGTATGTATTGCAATATTTTGGAACTAATCATACATTATCTGGATTCACTTGTCAAAATTTCTCCATTCCTATTCTTCATACCAATTTGTGAATTCTCCCCAATGAATCCACTTGTACCTTCACTCTTGCATAAACTGGTCTTGTTTAATTCCTTGTCTCCATGTCTAGATGAAGCAACTTACTCATAGCTGCTGCCAAAATGGTCTGTCTTCCAAAGAAATTTGGTGGAAATATCAGAAAAATATATACATACAACTGTCGACGTAGTTTCTTCTTCAGGATCAAATAGAGGATCTCATTTTAATATTCTAATAAGGTATGACCAATTGCGATCATGAAGTAATAAGGCGATTTCGATAACAGGTTTAGATAGTCTTCCAACAGTGCTGCTCTCATAAGTACATGTTTATTACTCAATAATCCAATATTTTAGTTTCTGAAATAAAAACATTTTATTAGACATACCGAATCCAAAAAGAGTAACTAAAGTGTCTCATCAAAGTAAAAATCAAGTCTACATGATCCATGAAGTTTTTTTCTTTTTGAAAGGATAAAAGAGGCAACCATAATTATTTTTCTTCTCTTTTTTTTTTTTGGTTACTAATTTAAACAAATAATTAAGAATTCCTCATTCCTATGTTTGTTTTGTACTTAGGTGGAGGTGGGGAATGTAATTTTATTTTTTTATGATTTAAGAGTTTTAAAAAATATGATTTTGTATCAAGGAAAAAAACTTTTTTTTATAACAAGGATAACCAAATTTGAAGAGAGTTGCTTAAGTATCTAATCAAAATGAGTCAAAATAAGTGTAGTTCGTGAATATCACGGGGCTCTACCTTAAGAATCATCATAATTAGTTCACTATACATCATTGCCTTATTAGTTTTAACCATCTAAATATCATGAGGCTCTCCCTTAAATCATCATAGAGTCTCTTCTAGTTAAAGTATACTCTTACTCATCATGACTAGTAACTATTACTCTACTTTCTCTCATGAAATTTATAAAAACTCATCACTTTTTAGTATACCCATAAGGGAAAAATCCTCAACAATAACTTACTGGGTGCATACCTGCAACAACATAATTTTCCTCATATCACTATCTTTGTTTCTTAGATTACTATATCTCTGCATGCATTCTTTTAACTTTGGGTCCTTTTACTACTACCATTTATAATATTATAACTAATACTATATTTTCGTGTGAAAATATTGCCAAAGCTCTAAAACACACTTCGACATAAGTCTCAATCAAAACAAGATTTATATAAGGGAGATGTCATAGTTGAGTATATCCTAACAAATAAAATCTTCTTTTTCTACGGTTCAACCGGGCTTTCCTTCGCTAAAGAACCAAAAAAACTACCAAGGAACCCAAAACAAAATAGCAGCACAACAAAAAACTATTTATAAATATGCACCTGGTGGAAACAATCCGATATCCAAATAATTAGTGATGTTTGCATACCATGGTAGTTCGATCACATCTAGCGCCAATAGTTGTTCATCAGGGAATTCCTCCATAATCTGACGGTGCTCTCCCACATGTGACAAATTCTCCAATCCTCATAGGTGGACTACAATCTGGTTTTCAGAACCTCTTCGGTCCTTTATATCGATATCAAACTCTTGCAGTAATAGAATTCACTTGATCAACCGTGGTTTTGCATCCCTCTTGTTGAACAAGTACCTGATAGCTGCATGGTATGTATAGACAACTTAGTACCTACCATGTAAGATTTAAGATTTTCAAAAGCATAGACAAAGGCTAGCATTTATTTTTCAGTCACTGTGTAGTTGGTTTGGGTCGCATCCAGTGTTCTCCTTGAATAATTTATGAAGTGAAACACCTTCTCTTTCCTTTAAGCCAACACTGCTCCCACAAAGACATCACTAGCATCAAACATCAGCTTAAAAAGAAGCTCCCAATTTGGAGAAGTTAGAATTGGAGCTTCTATTAGCTTCTTCGTCAAAGCTTCAAAAGCTTGCATGAATTTATCATCAAATACAAATTTCATCTCCTTCTCTAGGATATTACACATGCATGGGTCTCGCAATCTTAGGGAAATCCTTAATGAATCTCTTGTAAAATCAGCATGACCCAAAAAAGTTCGCACCTTTTTAACAAAAATTGGACGTAGCTTTTAAATTACTTCCACTTATGCATGATCAACTTCCACCCCTCTTTTTGACACCTTATGGACCAACACAATCCCTTCCTTCACTAGTAAATGACATTTTCCCCAGAGTTTAGGACGTGATTAGTTTCCTCACATATAGACAGTACCATGTCTAAATTCTCCAAGCACCTGTGAAGACTCCCCAACAACTAAGAAGTCATCATCCATTAGTATCTCAACAAAATCTTCAACCATGTCATGAAAGATAGACATCATACATTTTTGGAAGGTGGTTGGAGCATTGCATAGAGCAAACGTTTTCTCTTGAAAGCATATGTCCCATACGGCAAGTGAATGTAGTTTCTTCTTGATCCTCAAATGCAATCATTGTATCCTGAATAGCCATCCTGGAAATGATAATATTCTTGCCTAACTAACCTGTACAACATCTGATCAATAAATGGAACTGGGTAGTGATCCTTTCACTGTCCTGGTTGGAATAAAATCATTTTTTTTATTGGTGATCACTGTCATGCCTCCCTTTTTAGGCACACACTTAACTGGCTAACCCACTTGTCCGAAACTTGGTACGTAATACTTGTATCTAATTATTTAATCATTTCCTTGCGCAACATATCTTTTATCACAGGTTTAGCCTGCGCTGAGGTTGCAAAATTTACTTTTGACCTTCCTCCATGAATATCATGTGCATGTATAGAGTTGGGTTGTTGCCATGTATATCGCCAACTTATCTCCTTTGGCATCTTAATCAATATTTTCAGAGATGCCTCAACATGCAATTCGGACAAACTAAAAGAAAGGATTATTGGTAAAGATTCATTGGCACCAAAGATTGTATACCTAAGATGACAAAAAAGAGCCTTCTAAATTTGGTGCTTCCTCAATTGACGTCTTGGGAGGTGGTCTGAGGACTTTGGTTAATGGCTCCACAAACTTAATAAGCATACTCACACTCGGAGCATTTAGGATGTCAGCCAACTCGAAGCTTCATTGCCTTGTAAACATCAAATACTTTGACCTTGTCATGAGCCCTCATTGTTAGTTTACCGGCCGCCACATTAATTAATTCACCTCCCATTGCTAGGAATGGGCGTCCCAAAATAAATAGGACCTCTAGATCATGCTCAAAATTCTAAATGGCAGTTCACAGGGAAAATCAGAGTTCCCACTTGAACCAAGACATATTCAATAAAGCTATCTCTCCTAGACACTAAACGATCAACTAACTGCAAAATAATGGTTATGGGTTTGGGACTTCCTATTCCCAATTTTAGAAACATGGAAGTAGGCATCAAATTGATACATGCGCCCAAATTACACAAACTTCTTGCCTCAACGCATTTGCCAAATTTCATCAGAACAGTGAAAGTCCCTGAATCTTTCAACTTGGTTGGCAACCTATTCTTGATCATAGAACTGCACTCCTCAGTAAGTGCTACAATTGCATACTCATCCAATCTACTCTTACTGGCTACCACATCTTCACATATTTGGCATACTTAGGAATGCCCTGCAAAACATCAATCAAAGGCAAATTAACATGTATCTTCTTGAGTAATTCAATAAACTTACAAAAACATTCCTCCTCCTTTTGCTTTCTGAATTTCTGTGGAAATGAAGGAGATGGTTTTGATTTTGGTTCCTCATTTACCCTTTGTTCACTTGGTTCGGTTACATCTACATGTTTTCCTTTTTCTTGAACAACTTTTCACTTTGGCGTCAACTCTTCCAATGGATGACTACTCCGAGTAGTCACATCATTTACCTGCTTCGGGTTTGGATCGGTATTTCCTGCCAAACCCCCTTCTGGTCGGGAATTTTGGGCACTAGCAAACTACCCAAATTGCTTCTAAATTATTAGTGGCCAATTGATTGTTGCAAACATCTGTTGCCAATTTAGCTTGGTCTGCCATGATTTGTTTGAGCATGTCCTCCACACTCATATAACCTTTCTTGGCAACCTATTTATTACCATGGTTTTGTTGATTTCTATGGCTTTTTGATAGTAGTGTTGTCCACTACTCTATGGTCTGTATCAATTCTATCCTTGATGTTGGTTTTTATTTCCACCCCATGAAAAGTTTAGGTGGTTTTGCCAACTCGATTTGTAGGTGTTTCGAAAACTTTTGAAATTTCCTCCTCACTGAGCATTACCTACAAAATGAACAGATTCTAGGTTTATTCCACATATGTCAGCATTGTGATCTCCATATCCACATACTTTACACCAAGCATGTGGTTGATGTACAATATTAACTTGAGCTTGTTGTTTTGCTAGTGTCATGTTTCTAAAATGGGTAGTAATTATATTCTGGATTGATGCAATATGTGCAGACAAAGTTGTCACAGCATCCATTTCCAACATTGTAGTAGCCTTCTGTATGATCAGTTTAGCTCATCCGCCATTCAAGTCGAGGTTACCCTGTTAAATTTTATTATGCAATGTAAATAACTCAACATGTGTCTTCTCCAAAACTTGTCCCCCTACAGCAGAATCAAGTTAAATTTTGTGTTTGGTTCCAACCCCTCAACGAAGGTATGGACCAACACTTCGTTAGCTTGATGGTGATGTCGACAACTTTACAACAGAGACTTAAACCTATCCTTAACTTAGTACGAGTTCTCCTCTCCTTTCTGTCGGAAGCTTAATATGTCACTTCTCAGCTTGGTTGTTTTACTAGATGGAAAAAACCTTATCAAAAACTTTTGGACAAGATCATTCCAAGTTGTTATGGAATTTGCGGGATCAGAGTTCAGCTATCTTTTTGCTTCCCCAGCATAGAAAAGGGGAATAATGCGAGGCTCGCACAATCATAGCTCAATCCAGTTGGAGTGTATGTGTCACTGATCTCGAAGAAATTCTGAATATGCACTCGTGGGTCCTCATGAGATAGACCAGTGAACTGGCCGTTTGTGTGTAGTAGTTGCACCATCTTTTCCTTAAATTCAAACCTCCCACCAGGTGCATGTTTCTGAATACTTGAGATACCATTGGTAGTTTATGGGATTCCCACAACCCTCATTTTCTTTTCTGCCATTTCTATCGGTCAGTCGTGATCCTTCCTTTCTACTAGAATCTCTGGTTCCCTTGCCACACGAGGAACAAGACGGGTGAGTCTTCTTTGCCTTCTCTATCAATGAAAAAATCTCTCATGTTTAGATAGAGGTTCTACCGAATCCTGGTCGTCTTCCAGTGCAAAAATCTAACACCACCTGCAAAATGAGAATCCAAGATCAAGTTGTCAACACTTGTAGAAATAATTTAGACACTTAAAAATTAGATATATGCCGATTTAAAAGTCCCTGGCAGCGTCGCCAAAACTTTTTGCGTCAAAAAGCACACGCAAGTGCATGTCGTCACTCAAGTAGTACAACGACTCTTTTGAGCCGAATTATCAAACAAAAAGGGCTTCAAATCAGCACAAAAAAATTCTTTTATGTCTAAACTAAATTTACTTATGTGGAAAATACTTTTACAAATTCATTTATCACTACTACTAATTAGACACTATCAAAAATTAATTACGTTAATCAAACGAATTCAAACAAGAAAATCTCACAATTACGAGAGGTATCCCAGCGTTGTATCATAGATCGATTTTAGGTATAAAATCTATTTACTCTAGTATTCGAAGGGCTAACCTCATTATGGATTATCATGATTTATTTTATGATCACGATCTTCCGACCTCTAATTGCCTACCACCACTGACAACCTAACTACATTGTTGAGCAAGGTTAGGCATGAACCAATGACGGCGCATTTAGCATTCATCATCCATAATAACCAAGTGTGGTATATAAGTATAAGACTATCCTATATATAAAACATCCTAGATTTTACCCTAGAATTAACACACTTCTTGCATTATTTGGTCTATCCCTCTATTCATCTTCCGAGTTCAAGAGCATACAACAAGTTTATTCTAATGTTGATCAAGCATTAAAGTAGTAAAACAAGAATCCAAGCGCAAATCATTAGAAAACCCTTCTCATACTAGAAATAAATTGAATTAAACCATCAAACGTAGATACCACCCTAAAATAGGGGACTTTAGCTACTCAGAGCACAAACATCAAGAAACAATGTTTGTCATTCATACAAGAATTTATCAAAATGAAAAAGGAGAAGGAAAACCCTAGAATATATAGCAAAGCCGCCTGAAATGTTGTGCTCCTGTCTTTTTGGAACTTGATTCCCCCTAATAATAGCACACTTAAACTATTTATTGTCTACAATAAAAAACATGTGGTCAATTTCTGGTTGTAGGTCCACGTTCCCTCTCCTAAAGTTTAAACAAGTTGAAACCTCTCTGCGACTCGTTCCCATCGCGCCCTCCATTGTTAAATGGAATATCTCTTCTTCATGACTATTAGCTCTGATGAGGAGGAGCTCCCTCGTAGTATATTTTCCAGCTTCTTGGCCCTTTTTTGTCCACAACTTCATATTCTCTTATAAGATCTCCGCCTAGGTGCCCCATTTTGGCTAATTTTGCTTTTCTTTTCACCCTGAAGAATCTAATCATATTGGTTAGAAGAAGCGATATCAAAAGACTCTCAAAACTTAATTCTGACACCAAAAATGGTCACAAACTTAGTTATCTAGATGGGATAAATTGGTAATTAGGCGCATATATACGCCCAAGATCAAGAGGCTGGGAGTACATATTACTTTTAGCATGTAGGCACAATTCATATGAATAAAAGTGCATTCTTTCGAATATAAACATAAGCTCACTCACAATTTTCTTATAAGCCCCTCTATAATCTCATTACTTTCTAAAGACTTTGCTCAGAAGAGCTCATCGATAAGGATCAGGTCTTTGCTTTTAAACTATCTTGAGTATGACGTATAGTCGAATGGATTTGAGAAACACACGTGCTCCAATAACTCTCTTATGACATAGTTCTATTGCATGACATAGAGTATGAAAGAAGGGAAATTTTTCTTCAATGTGTGAAGCATATCATTTATATAAGTTGGGCCGACACAACTATAAGTAAGATCCTGCTGACACGACTTCAGATCCAGCCTAGGGTACTGGACGTCACAGATACTTGACAACAATTTTTTATCCCCAAGCAAACCTTTGGCTTGGATGACTACTAAGCAAAAAATTCACTCAAGCAATAATAGACTTAAAATAGAATTTTCAAAATTTAAACTAAAAGTAAATATTCAACTCTTCTGTCTGTAAAATACTTAATAACATAAGTATAATAGTGTGCAAAAAGTTCTCAAGGAAAAGTAAATATTGAAAGACTCCTCAATTTTATCTATCTATGAAGTCTCTGATGTTTAAGATAGGTTTCGGGACAAAACCGATGACTCCTTACAACGACTAAATTAAAAGTAAATTTGAAATCCTCCTGAATATAAGGAGATTCACTAAAAGCTAACTGGAATGTAGAATAATCTCAATGAAGCACATGTTGATGATCTTAAACACTTGTATCTGCATCATAAAAAGAATACAGGTCAAATGACATAAGTACATTTGAATGTATGAGTATGCAATATAACTGAAGATAAATAATGATATGAAAGGACTGCAACAGATATTACATAAACTCATTTAATGTAATTAATTAAAGATATGAACTTTTTTGAGCTTAACAAAAAATTCATCTATGAAACTCAACATAATAAATGATATATAAAAATACACTTTATTTCTATTGGGAGATTTTGTAGCTGACGACCATCACTATGAGCTACGTGATGATACAACTCTTGTCCACACCGGCAGAACATTCCTATATGGGATATAGGACACTTCAACTAAGTGGATCCACTAAGCTCTTCAAAAGGCACTAAAGATTCATCTAAAAAGGTATGATCTTGTACCAATGTTGGCAAGGCATGGTTTATGGGGGCTTTGAGTTTTTCGAACTCTCCCTCATATTGGTGCTTAATACTACTCCATACAATATATACTCTTGCTCAAATGTATAAAAACATTTCTCTTTCTCTAATTTGAAATAATATGTCAAGCTAACCTTTTAAAAGAGTTATCTGCTTTGAAATATCTCTACAACTTATTCCTCATGTAGAAAACAATGTTTCTCTTTGTTCAAAGTAAAAATAATTTCTCTTGGTTAAGATAATACGGGAAAAAAACCCTTTAAGAGGTAATTTCTTTGTATTTAATCTTTCTAAAAACTCTTTTAACTTTTCTAAAGAAAAATGGGTCTACTCTTTTCTTCATATAAATGAATTTTTGAGACATACTTAGTTCTCTTATACTTTTTCTTAAACTCCTCTTTACTTTCCTCAAAATTCACTTTAAGCAATAATATTTTGTATAGACATTAACGAATCAACTCAAGGATCTCAATAACAATATAGAAAATTTTTAATATTTAGATTTTATGAACTAATAATTCAACGAAACTACTCATCTCAAGAGTACTCATTTCATAGAGCTCATGCTGAAATATAGACATGAGCCAACCAAATCAAGTATCTCAATGCATAACATATAGAAATTTAATGATTCGGAATAGAATTTCAAAAAGAATCAGGAACTCAAGAAGTCCAAATCAACTAATCTCAAGAAATCTAAAATCTAAGGATACAATCCCAAATTACCTTTTTACTAATTCGAAAGTAGATGGAGGGAATGAAGACGAACTAGTTTAACACTATGTTAGCCTTACATACCTGGAAGAACAAGTTTTTTTGCGAAGTCGATTAAACTCGAAGAACACTTGAACCCTAGTTTTTCTTCTCTTTGGACCATGCTCTAATATATTGAAATATTCTTGAAAGTAAAAGATTTGATTAACACTTTATAAGCCCGTAATTAGGTGTAATACATCGTGGTTTAGGCATAAAATGGCGTAGTTTAAATACCAAATGTATAGAAGAAAGACCAAAATGGCCAAACTTTTAAAAATATCAAGGTTCCTTAAAAGGGAGGTTCAATAGACCATTTAAGACTTCACGGTCCGTAAAACTTCACAGTACGTATAGACGTCCATGAAACTTCACTTGCCCGACAATGTTTCTCTGAAACAGACATAACTTTTTACTCCAAAATCAAAAAGAGGAAAATTTGGAGGTGTTGGTAAGACTAAAGACCTTTAATTTGATAGTTCAAGGGATTCATTATGTGCTGAGAAATATGATTGTTTGGAGTTGACCGAAAACTTAAAAATGGGTGACATGTATGGACCCACAAACAGACCTTACAAACCACCAGAAGCGGTCTAGGGTTTCATCTGGATGACCCCCTCATTGGCAGCCTTTGACAGTTGGCGGCATTGCCCTAAAAAAGTCGTGGTCCCCTAAACTGTAACAACCTGTATCCAAAATATATTAGAAATCAGCTTTCCAGAAAAATTGCAGGTGCAATCAACTGTCACCAACAACGGATCGTAGTCTGATGTACGGCCCGTACTGTGGGTCTGTGGTTCCTCCTAAACCTCAGCTAAGAATATCACTATGTCTCGACCCACGAACAAACTGACGATCTGTAAGTCAGACTATGATTCTCGGTCTATGCCTGTGGATCAAGAATCCTATTACTCAGCCTCTGATATCAACTACGTACAACCACCACGGACCGTCGTTCAATCTAGGGTCCGTAGATCTGATCGTAGGTGAAGGTTAGCAGTTACTTAGGGGTAGAATGTTGCTTGGTCAACTTCAAATGGTCAAAATGAATAAGGTGTCGTATGAACTAGGATATGACAGATAAATGAATTATCTTTCAATGGAAATCGAGTTTGCTAAAATTTGACGTCCGAGTAAGATGGTATGCCCATTTTAGTGAAGGTTGTCGAGCAGACTCCGACGGACCAAATGACAGACCATTGATTGAATGGCAGCCCGTCAGTCCATGTCATCGATTGCTCTGATAGAAATTATTTAAGGGGTCTTTTAGTCTTTTCCTAGTCTGTTTAACCCCTAAGATACATTTTTTAAACCCTAAATTAAGAGATTTTAGTCATTTTAAGCCTAGAAACATAACTAAATTATAACTAAGTAAAATTCATTAATCAAAACGTAGAAAATTAAAAGCAAGAGAAGAGAAAAAGGTCAAGAACCCTAGTTCGAGAAGGCAACAAGGTTCCATCAGTTTTAACCCCATAATCTAAAGAATTTTTCGTGGAATTCATTACCAAGTATGTGGGAATTCACTAATGGGTTTCGTTCAACCATTGGTTCTATATATATCAGTCAGATTCTTGATTCCCTTATAATGATTAGACCTAGGGTTTCTAGTTTATGAAGCATCTTAACAAAGACGATTTTATATCACCAGAAAACCTCTAGTAAAGGATGAGAATCAGAACTACAAAGAATAATTTGTGAATTAATACTAACAAAAAGAGGGAGTCTTACATAGAAATAAGAGGGAGATAATGAGAGTTACCAAACTGTAGATGTGCTTGACACTACACTAAGTACGAATTATACTAATATAAGGTTTGTTAGAAAGTGTCAAACATTCATCATTACTGATTTCTATTCTTCCAGTACTTTCATTCATTATGGATTCACCTTTTTGGTGTGAAACTTGTTCAGAAGATGATCCACCCTAAAAATAATAATGAAAAGAGCAGATAAGTTCTATAATCAACAACGAGGGTTTGAGAGAAAGAAAAGTAGAAACATATAAATTTGTTAAGAATGATTGGGATGCACCTTCATTGCTGACTGGTTAGATAAATGGAGATCTTGTTCTGGTTTGATTCATTATGCCGAGAGTACATAAAAACCTTTGAAATTTTAAAAGGGGATAATTTATGATTTTGGGTGTGGAGGTAGGCTTTCAGTGTATTTAAAAAATAACTCAAAAGTATTAATTAAGTTAAACAATTAGTCCCATTTGTTGACACCAAATTTTGGTCTGATAGTTTTAAAATTGATACTTTTTTAGTATTTTATTTTTAAATAGTTCAAAATTCATGTTTTGTCATTTTAATGCAATTTGTTGATAATTGTCCTTTTTCTCAAAGTATTAGAATTTTTATCGGTTACTCTTGTTTATTTTATTTTATCATAGCCAGACACTCAAATATTTGTTCATTTTTTTATAAAATCATTATTTCTGTTAAATTATATTTTTTACATGTCATTGGTTACGTTTATTATTTTTTCTTTTAATTTTATCTGTTAGATCTGTTAATAGTTATTTTTGATATTTTGTACAGTCCGAAAATTGAATAATAATGGGATCCGATTTATTGAAAAGTTTGTCCATTAGATTTGGGATGGATAATGATTTTTAGGGGTTATTTTTCAGATTTTCTATTTTTGTTGTTTATTATTTTCCGGTGAGAAGTTCACCGGAGTTCCGCCGACATCCAACATGTCCACCCCCAAAAGATCCCAGTTACTCTAACCCGTTCCTTTCTCCATTTTTCCGGTGGAAAGCTTCCCCCACCACCAACCCTTCAACCATCGAAATTCAACCATGTTCAGACCTTAAACGGAACAAAAAACCAGACCCTCACCTCCATCACTTCTCCCTCAGCAGCCACCGACCAAACCAGACCCTTCCTCCTCCCTTTTCCTACATGAAAAGCCAACCAAATAGCCACCTATTTCCCCATTTTTCAGCAACCAAACAACCAATTTCAAACCCACCGAGAACCATCCAAAACGGACCCATTTTTGCTCTTCTTCTCCAACCATTTCCTCACCAACGCCTCCACAAAAACACCTTCATTCTCCTCCTCACCAAGCAGCAGCTGAAACAACAATAAGCGACCACCAAACAGACCCTAAAACCCAATCTCCATTCACCATTTTTTCTGGCGAAACAAGCTCCAAACGAGCTCACCATTTGAAACCACCCAAAACCAGCCTTTTTCCAGTAAATCGAAACAACAACAACGCCAGCCCCCCCCCCCCCCC